>NC_058060.1:4728297-5063922 GCF_020085105.1 Siniperca chuatsi | reverse complement strand
ATGTACTTAGCAGATTTTTCATTTGTCGCTGACACTACCGTTTTGAGTTTCCTCTAAGACATGACCTCTAATGCTACTTCACTAGGGTCATCAAAATTCAGGGGTAAAAAATTAATAAGGTGCATCTAAAGCACAATCAAGGTGTATTGATGACTTCACAAGTCTGAAAATATCAACCTTATACATCCCTGGTGTCTTTGATAGAAACATTTAAAACGCATCAGCAGAAGTTTTGCTTTTTTATGTCCTGTTTGTGTATAACACATAATGTTTTATGTTGTGCATTGGTGGCTTCTCTTAGATGTCCCTGAGCTTCTTTTCTGTCAGTTGGCACCAATTGAAGAGCACAGTGAAAGTAAGTCAAAGGCTGCAACTAACAACTATTTTGGATATCAATTAATCTGTTGATTATTTTTACAATTAATTATTTAGTCATAAAATTGTTTAAAATGGCCATCACAATTTCCCAGAGCCCAAGGTAATGTCTTAAACTGCTCATAATGTCTGACCAAAGATATTTAATTTTCAATGACATAAAACTGATAAAAGTAGCAAACTGTCACATTTGAGAAGCTGGAACCAGAGAAAGTTAGGTAGTTTCATTTCATAAATGACGTAAAAGCTTTAAGATAATCAGAAGATCCCATATGACGGGAAAGCAGCTTTAGTACTGTTGTAGTACTTACTGCAGGTACTGGTCGTACAAGTTCTTTGTGAGCCTCTCACGGAACCTCAGCTTCAGCTCGTTTAGACCCAACTTCAGGAAGTTGTTCACCAAGGCTATCTGGAATGACCCAGTCACACATAACATACATGTATCCATCTCTCACGATGAGCTCACTGATTTAGTATGGCAGTACAAGTGACAGAGTTTTAAAAAGCTTATAGCTTATAGTATTCATGCTGACAGGGAATGAAGAAAACATGCAAAAGCTGGATATTTAGTGTATTTTACAAGAGCAATCCAAACTCACAATTTAAAGAATTAGGCTAGAGATAATGTTTTTCTTATTGTCAACAAAACAAAAATGAACGTATCCAACTAACAGGTATTGTGAATGATCTTATTCCTCTGTGCCATAGAGCTCCATTGTTGTCCAAAAACTATTAAAAACACATCATTGAGCCACAATGTTGCACTAGAACACCAAATGTGGATTAATCCACCGCTGAAAATAGTCCCCAACAAATTGCTCCTGTTTGAGTAACATTTGTTAAAAACTACAGTGGCCAGCTATTTTCGTAAATTACTAAGCTTTTTTAAAAAAAAAAAAAAAAGAAACTATATTAATGAGCCATTTTTTAAGACTTACGTCTTCAGTGGGAACTAATGGACTTGAAGCTGAGTGCCACAGACAGGGTAGGGAAGTCAGAAAGTATTGAGACAGACTAACATATTGTTGGTTTTTGTCTTTTCATGGGATTTGTTGACAATAAAAAAATAGAATAGCCTTATCATTTAACATTGAGGCATACAAAAGGTACATTTGCATAAGAGCGATTCACTGCTCATGTTAGCTCAAAAGAATGATCATGCATGCATGAAATGATTCAATGAAAATAATCCAGTATCACCAGGGAATTAGTAATTACAAACTAGAAGACAGAAATGTTAGTGCTTTTCATATCAGGTCTCCTCTGCACACTTTTGAGAAAGTGAAACTGCCCAAAACTATGTGCAGGAGTATGAACTCACACTGAATTACAGACATGTTACAGAATAATATATAGTATATATAACAATTAAGATCACACTTAAGAGTGTGACAAAAATGAACAAAAAATACACTTACAAATGGCATGAATTTGATAAAGCTGAACAAGAAGGTCTTGAAATCTTTTGTCGAGCGACCGATAATTGCACTGAAAACCACAACATGCACAAAGATGAGCAAACATTGCTAAGACAGTCAGTGGGAGAAATACTGATGCTTGATAAAATTAATTTCCTTTTCCTGTGGAACCAGTGCAGCTTTGCTAAACTGCTCAAAAACAAGAACAATTTCTGCTTGAACTTGAAGAGTATGAATTATTTTACTGATATGAAACAGTTACAGTGGAACCATACCATTCAATGTATGTATTTCCATGTTATTTTTATGGTGCACACTGACTTTTTGGACAAACGTTGTTGGATGGCTGTGGAGCCATACACAAGTGTGCCTTAAATAATTTCTTTCATGTTAAGCCTTACAAATACAGTCAAATCTGATACAGTGGCTGGGACCAGGCCTTCATTATCCACAACAAAAGGCAGAACCAGGCCTTCATTTAAGACAGGCTATTATAGAGACAGGTCTTTATTTTAATTTGAGCTGTTTTTAAAAAGGTATAATGTCTAGTATTTTAAGAAGAATCATATCTGTTGTCTCATCTTCTAGAAGTGTAGCG
Source organism: Siniperca chuatsi (assembly GCF_020085105.1). Classification (NCBI taxonomy): domain Eukaryota; kingdom Metazoa; phylum Chordata; class Actinopteri; order Centrarchiformes; family Sinipercidae; genus Siniperca; species Siniperca chuatsi. The sequence goes on along the minus strand of NC_058060.1, from coordinate 5,061,531 downwards.
TTTCATTAACAGCAGGTTAACAGATAGAAATAAACGCAATGCACAACAGACTGGAATTCATAAGTGATTAAGAGAAGCTTTTCTATTACAAAGAAACTCAGACCAACAGAACCAAAAGAAGCATGCACATTAGGAAAGAAAATGGCTACCCCACGACAGCATTTTGTATTCTTTTTACATGTATTGTTTCCAAGACGAATTATATAAATGCGGGTAACGGCGGATCTCCTCACACAACCTCTCTTCAAAACAAGCATCCATTTTGTTATCTGGAGCATGTGCAGTCGATGCGATTAGTATGCGTACAGTCTGCATTGTCACAAATTTTGGGCTGCGGACCCTCGCGGAAATGGGCATATGACGACATTTAATTATGCGGACCAAAGCAGACCCTCAGATGTGGAAAGTATGAATTTGGCTTAGTGTCAGCAGAACTTTTCTTGTTACTTATATAAATTAATTAATGTAAATTTTAGTGAAATCATAAACACATAGATTGAATGGAATTCCATGCGAAAATGTTTTCCAGTTAATGCATGCCAACAATAGGATTATTGGAAGGAAATGTAGACCTCAGACATAAATGATGAAAAAGCACAACATGACACTATTACAAAGCAAAATGTTAAAACCACAATTTTAGTGGTTGAAAGCTATGAAATATGTTGGACTGTTACCCCTGGTATGACTGATATGTAGGAATAAAAGTGCTTCTTGAATAGACTGGTGTCTCTGCTTATAATACCGCTGTGGAGAATCAAAACAAAGTCATCAGTTCCTACAAAGACTCAAACAGCAATGCATGATGGAACACCCCACCCATTTTCATTACAATCTTATAATTATAAGATCTTTTTAATGCTAACTACAAAGACCAATTCACATGGGTGAACAATGAACTGGTCAGATTATTGGTACTCCAACTCCAACTGATGTTGCAGTCATAAAGGGGTAATTCACTTAAATTATAATATCAGGCTTCTCAGTTGGAATTACTGACTGAAAGAAAATAATAGCTAAAAAAAAAAAATCCCTCCCACCTAGATTGATAGTTTGATGTTCAGTTCCAGATTTATTTATTTAGGTATTTATTACTTTGACTTAGATGTTGAGTTCAACAGTTATCCAGTTTATAATAACGTCAAAGACAAACCATTCTGCCCATGTAGAACAGCCCACATTTGAATGTGGATCATGTACACTTTTCTACATGGGCCTCTACTGAAATATGAACCATGTAGATTAAGACGACTGGGCAAAGACAGCACTATACGCCAACCACAATTTGAGGCTTTGGTTCCATCTATGTTTAGCAAATCAGGTGAAATGTACAGTGCAGTCCCTAAGTAGCAGCACAGTGACACATTTTTTTGTTTTGAACAGTTTTCATTGGAGCTACTTTACTACCACATAAATATTTCCTATTTCCAGAGCAAAATTACCAATATAACAAAAACTGCCTTTTTTAATCCTAGAAATACATCCAGAGCAAGAGGCTTGTTGTCTAAGGCTTAGGCAGAAAAACTGAGCAACTAAATGCATTTACCTCCTGTTGGTAGGACAATTGCAATGACCTCTTCATTAGCCCCTCAGAGTTAGCCGCTCTGCGCTAAACTACTTCGTTGCTCTTGTTGCTTGTTCAAGTAAGCTGGCAGACTTTGTGTCGTAGCCGCTCACGCTAACTAATCTTGTTGCAGGGATCTAGCAAGCTCTGCTGCTGCTGCTGTCGGCAGCTGCAGTGGACGAGTCCAGGAGAAGAGAGAGCTAACAAAGGGCCGCTGACCCTTTTATTGACTTAATGACATTACAGGTCATAGGTCACACTGACCAATGGTAGCTGAAAGCTGGGTCCATGGGCGGAGTCCATTCCTAGGTGTGAATACCTGGAAGATTGTGGGACACTGTGTTCAATGGCTCAGTTTCATAACAAAAGTTCAGTTTAGTCACACATTAATCTGTGGAGTCCCAGTGATCCCAACAACCACAAGAGTGAGACTGAAAGCTGGTATCAAGGAGGCAAAGCGGAGACATCAGAAGAGACTGTAGAGAGACCTCGACACCAACAACACCAAAGATATGCGGCAAATGATTCAGACCATCACAGGCTACAAAAGCAGGAGCTCCATCATGTGTGAGGGAACGTTGCCAGATGAGCTTAACACATCACTTTGATCTTGTCAACAAAGAGTCAGCTGTCAAGTCAACTCCGCCTCCAGAAGATCGGCCACTGTCAGTATCAATAGCGGATGTGAAAAGTATCCTGCTGAGAGTGAATATGTGTAAAGCTGCTGGGCCTGATAACATCCCTGGTCGTGTACTAAGAACATGTGCCAACCAGCTAGTCGATGTCATTACTGACATTTTCAACATATCACTGTCACAGGAGAGTGTTCCCACCTGCTTCAAGACATCGTCCCTATACCTAAAAAGTCTGTAGTATCAAGTCTAAACTACTACTGCCCTGTGGCACCTACCGCCATTCTGATGAAGTGCTTTGAGAAACTGGTTCTCCAGCACATCAAAGACAACATCCCAGCCAGCTTGGACCCTCACCAGTTTGCATTCAGATCCAACAGATCCACAGAGGATGCCATCTCCACTGCCCTCCACTCAGTCTTCACACATTATAAAAAAACAATACCTACAACAGAATGTTGTTTTTTGATTTCAGCTCAGTAATCAACACTGAATAAAATTATTGGCAAACTTAGCACTCTGGGCCCAAGTACTACACTCTGCAACTGGATATTGGACTTCCTCATGAACAGACCACAGACAGTTCGGATTGGCAGTCACACCTCCACCACTCAACACCGGAGCCCCCAAGGGCTATGTGCTCAGCCCCCTCCTGTTCACACTGTACACCCACAACTGCAATCCTCGACATGGAGAGAACTCTGCTGTAAAGTTTGCGGATGACACTACCATCAACAGCCGGATTACAAACAACAATGAGAGTTCATATCGGGAGGAAATAAACAAACAATCTTGCAGAGTGGTGCACAGAGGCTGATAGTGGTACCAGTGGAAATTGGACTACTGTTGGTCAAAGATGAAGAAGGAAAGGAGGAAGGTGTGTTCGTAGGCAAAGAGAGAAGAGTAAAGCTAAGAATGTAGGACTGACAGTAGGAACTTTGAATGTTGGGACTATGACAGGGAAGGCTAGAGAGTTGATTGACATGATGCAGAGAAGGAAGGTGGACATACTGTGTGTCCAGGAGACCAGGTGGAAAGGTAGCAAAGCTAGAAGCTTAGGAGCAGGGTTCAAGTTGTTCTACCATGGGTCAGATAGGAAGAGAAACGGAGTAGGAGTTATCCTGAAAGAGGAGTTTGTGAGGAATGTTCTAGAGGTGAAAAGAGTATCAGACAGGTTGTCTGAAGGAGTCTGAAGCTGGAAATTGAAGGGGTGATGTTCAATGTTGTGAGTGGTTATGCCCCACAGGTACGATGTGAGTTAGAAGAGAAAGAGAAATTCTGTAAAGTAGTGGTAGGGTAGAGTGTAGACAGACAACACAGGATGGTAGTGTGTAAAATGACTCTGGTGGTGAGGAAGATGAAGAGGACAAAGGCAGAGCAGAGGACGAAGTGGTGGAAGTTGAAAAAGGAAGAATGTCGTGTAGTTTTCAGGGAGGAGCTGAGACAGACTCTGGGTGGTCAGGAAGTGCTCCCAGATGACTGGACCACTACAGCTAATGTGATCAGGGAGACAGGTAGGAGGGTACTCGGTGTGTCATCTGGAAACAGGAAAGCGGACAAGGAGACTTGGTGGTGGAACGAGGAAGTGCAGGAGTGTATACAGAGAAAGAGGTTAGCTAAGAAGAAGTGGGACGCTGAGAGGACTGAAGAGAGTAGACAGGAGTACAGGGAGATGCAGCGTAAGGTGAAGGTAGAGGTGGCAAAGGCCAAACAAAGAGCATATGAGGACTTGTATGCTAGGCTGGACACTTAAGAGGGAGGGAGAGGTGGATTTGTACAGGTTGGCCAGACAAAGAGATAGAGATGGGAAGGATGTGCAGCAGGTTAGGGTGATTAAAGATAAGGATGGAAATGTATTGACAGGTGCCAGGAGTGTGATGGGAAGATGGAAGGAGTACTTTGAAGAGATGATGAATGAGGAAAATGAAAGGGAATGAAGAGTAGAAGAAGTGACTGGTGTGGAGCAGGAAGTAGCAAAGATTAGCAAGAGTGAAGTGAGGAGGACGTTGAAGAGGATGAAGAGTGGAAAGGCAGTTGGTCCTGATGACATACCTGTGGAGGTATGGAAGTATCTAGGAGAGGTGGCAGTAGAGTTTCTGACTAGTTTGTTTAACAAGATCTTGGAGAGTGAGAGGATGCCCGAGGAATGGAGGAGAAGTGTACTGGTGCCATTTTTTAAGAACAAGGGAGCTGTGCAGAGCTGTGGCAACTACAGAGGAATAAAGCTGATGAGCCATACAATGAAGTTGTGGGAAAGAGTAGTGGAAGCTAGGCTAAGGGCAGAGGTGAGCATTTGTGAGCAGCACAATGGTCTCATGCCTAGAAAGAGTACAACAGATGCAGTATTTGCTTTGAGGATGCTGACGGAGAAGTACAGAGAAGGTCATAGGGAGTTGCATTGTGTCTTCCTAGATTTAGAGAAAGCGTATGACAGGGAGCCGAGAGAGGAGCTGTGGTATTGTATGAGGAAGTCGGGAGTGGCAGAGAAGTATGTCAGAGTCTCATGTATGAGAGCTGTAAGACCGTGGTGAGGTGTGCTGTATGTGTGACAGAGGAGTTCAAGGTGGAGGTGGGTCTGCATCAAGGATCGGCTCTGAGCCCCTTCTTGTTTGCTCTGGTGATGGACAGGCTGACAGATGAGGTTAGACAGGAATCTCCATGGACTATGATGTTTGCGGATGACATTGTGATTTGTAGTGAGAGCAGGGAGCAGGTGGAGGAAAATCTAGAGAGATGGAGGTCTGCTCTGGAAAACAGAGGAATGAAGCGCAGTAAGACAGAATACATGTGCGTCAATGAGAGGGACCCAGGTGGAACGGTGAGGTTACAGGGAGCAGAGGTAAAGAAGGTGCAGGACTTTAAGTACTTAGGGTCAACGGTGCAGAGCAATGGAGAGGTGAAGAGGCGAGTGCAAGCAGGTTGGAACAGGTGGAGAAAAGTGTCAGGTGTGTTGTGTGATAAAAGAGTAACAGCAAGAATGAAAGGGAAAGGTGTTCAAGACGGTGGTGAGACCAGCGATGTTGTACAGCTTAGAGACAGTGGCACTGAAGAAAAGACAAGAGGCAGAGCTGGAGGTAGCAGAGCTTAAGATGTTGAGGTTCTCTTTGGGAGTGACGAGGATGGACAGGAATCAGGATCAGGAATGAGTACATCAGAGGGACAGCTCATGTTAGATGTTTCGGAGATAAAGTCAGAGAGGCCAGATTGAGGTGGTTTGGACATGTTCAGAGGAGAGACTGTGAATATATTGGTAGAAGGATGCTGAGGTTGGAGCTGCCAGGCAGGAGGTCTAGAGGAAGACCAAAGAGGAGATTTATGGATGTAGTGAGAGAGGGCATGAAGTTAATTGGTGTGAGTGAAGAGGATGCAGAGGACAGGGTTAGATGGAGGCACATGATTCGCAGTGGCGACCCCTGAAGGTATAACTCATACTATGTTCAATGATATGATTATTTATGGTAAACTGTTCTCCTGGCATCTGGGGCATTTTTGAAATATCATGACATGAGTTTTCTTCATATTTACTGCCAGGTCACAGTTCTGACAATACTTTTCTACTATGTCCAGTTGTTGCTGTAGTCCTTGTTAAGTAGGAGACAGTAGAACAAGGTCATCAGCATAAAACACAGACTTCACCTCTCTATCTAGGAGGGAGAGGCCAGGAGCAGCACATTTATTCAGTTCAAGTTCATTTATATATACATTAAATAAAGTTGGGCTTAAATTGCAGCCCTGACGAACACCTCTTCTCTGGGTGAAGAATTCAGTTTGTTTGTCTCCAATTTTAACAGCACACTTATTTTCCAAATACATTGATTTAACCAGATCATACATCTTGCCCCTTATACCACAATGTAGAAGTCAATAACGATAGGTGGTAGATCAATCGGACCACTGTTACTCAGAAACTTACGAAGGCAAAATTCCTGTGCCAAATTATTGTTAACTTTTACAGAGAAGCAACAGCATGCATCCTGACTGGAAACGTTACAAATTTGTATGGGATGTACACAGCCCAGGGCAGGAGGGCTCTGCAGCAGGTGATTAAAACCGCCCAGAACATCATTAGTACCCATTTACCAAGCATCAGTGATATCAGTGAGGTGAGGTGCCTGCGCAGAGCCCAAAGGATGCTAAAAGAATATAGCCACCCCAGCTACAGCCTGTTCACCCTGCCGCCGTCTGGCAAGCGATACAGAAGTATCTGCTGCCGTACCATCATACTACAGAGCAGCTTCTTTCCTCAGGCTGTGAGATTCCTCAATTCATCCTCTGCACTCCACCATGAATAATAGTTTTCTGTTGTTTTATGTGTAGCATGAAGGGATTGCAGCTTGCATTTTGTTGTACAACCCTGTGTTGTATAATGATAAATAAATTAACCTTGAATTACACCAGTTCTTAGATCTTTGCATCGGCTCCCAGTGCGTTTCAGAATTAATTACAAAATGTTGCTTCTCATCTATGACCTTGCTCCACCGTGAATCTCTGACCTGCTTATCCAATATGATTCAATCTCTAAGGTCATCTGGCGTGGGCCAGGTGGGTAACCTGTTACAAGGTTAAATCTTAAATTCGTGAAGCTGCTCTTGTTTTTTATGGGCCTGGAATGACTTGACAGATGGCATTAGATGTGCTGTTGCTATGAAAACTGATGGCAGTGAGCTCTGTGGATTATTGTGCAGAACAAGAGCAGTGTTTATGATAAAAAATACTGTTACGTTTTTAATTTTTTTTAATGCTTTGAGTAGCATAAAAAAAATTCTATTCACCTCCAATGTACTGGGGTTGAGACAACTTTCAGAGGTGGAGCAAAAAACATTTGCATGGCTATATACCACTGTTTGTTTGGGGTTTTTTTTGGGTCTTTAAAATCCAATGTGCTGGAGCAAAAACATTTTTTAATACTCTCAGACTGCACTGTACTGTATATAACTCTAATGTCAGTTAGTTGTGGATTTATTCAAGTGTGGACATTTACGACTGATAGGGCTGACATGGCTGCTACATGGTGACAAAATAAAACCCACAATATACTTTTAAAGTCATGAACTGGAAAATCTTCATTTTAAACTTTAAATAGTAATTTAAGCATGAAGCCAGAGTCTGACCTTTCGATCATGGTGCCGTTCTGGATCATCCATACATCACAGTAGGTCCTGGCCACCAACATGGCAGCGATAAGGATAAGGTAGCCAGTCTGTGGTGAAGACAACAACCACAGAGAATAGTTAGAGAGCCTGTAAAACACAGCAGATCATAAAGTACTTTATCATCCTGCCCTTGACTGCTGCTCATATCTACTGAAATGATCAGATAAGACTGAATGGACCAGAGGAGCCATGTGGCTGAGACCTTGGTTTATGGAGCTGATGTATCTGTGTCAAAGGGCTCTGCTTATTTCATGTTTTTACCAACATCAAATAAAATGTTTAAAATGTTTTTCTAAGTGGACCTACGGACCTCCACTGGTAGATCGGATGCCATACAGATGGAATTATAACATTATTCAGTAATGCAAGAAAACTTCTAAAATCACCTGACATCCTAAGAGAAGTGTAATCCCTGTTAGGTTAAAAGCAAACTGTGTGACATGACAAAACACTGTGATTGTCCACGCAAAAACATTATGCATGATCAAGATTTATAAAGGACTTTCTGTTTTTGCTAAAAGCTTCTAACAAAACTTAACACAGTTCACACTCAAAAACAACAGCAGTGAGCTGGGAGAATATTTTGTGATTTGCGGTGCTATTCTACGCTACTAAAATCAGACCCTCAGTGTATCTTTAATAGCACGATACATCGACTGGGTTGATATTATTGGACGATATTCGCTCACAGATGTATCTGAATCAGCTCATATGTTGGCTCAAAAGTAACAGTTGCAGTACTGAAATACCAAAGGATAAAATGTTAGACTCAATTTTTACATAATTGAGTATTATTTATATATATTTTTTTGCTGTGAACAGTATTTTTGAAACCAATTTAATTTCAAAATAAGTTTACTATTAAAATGTACTTTTTGAAGTTTTTCTTGTTTATATTTATCGTTCATATTATGTGTTTTTATGTTAATAAACAAATATCGGCCAATAAATTGTTATCACATTTTTAAAAATATTGATATCTAGTAAACATTAAAAAACATGACTTTAATTTTTTTATCCACCCGAGAGACTAACGCCATCAGGGATTGATTAACTAGTGGACAATCTCCCCTCGCTTTACCCCTCCCATACGGTATACTGACAAATCACACATGCTCTGCGTGCTCGTGCTCTGGTATTACACGGACACGGTGGATATTTTACAAGCACGGACCAGGTAAAACAACAGTGAACACACCTGGTTGGTGTAGATGTAATTCAATACCACGCTGGTTTCAGTCGTTTCGACAGGCTACGTCATTGACAACATGCTTCTTCCACACGAATGCTGTTGTGAAAACGGAATCGCGGGTGAAAAAATCCAAAACGTGAGTAGTTTGTTTTTGGGGGAGGGGCTTATAAAACAGACTACTGACAAAGAAAGTCAACAGAGCAGACACATACAGCGAGAGAGAAACAGAAAGAGGTGGGGCAAGCCGGCGTGCGTGTTAAGCCATGTGCAGTAAGAGACAGAGGTGTAGGTGTGTGTGCGAATATCCGAATCCCAAAATTTAAAACCGAATACCTACCCAACTAATGAATATACGAATAGTCAGCTCCAACATGTAACAAAGTACAGAGGGAGAAAGAGGCAAACTTTGTAAATATCTTTTTCATAATGTAGCCTGAGAGTACCAGACATATAGTATAGTATACACTAAGGCAATTACACACTTTGAAACAAAACACTGCAAATAATGGACGGCATTTAGCTGTGTAAACTAACAGTGTGTCTGCATTGGAGGCGTTTCAGCTGCATTTTTTAGTTGTCTGTCTCACCTATCTGACAGAACAGATTTGCTTCAATTTTAATCAGTCCAGGTGTCTACACAGGTTAACGGATCGCCTTAAGGCTAATTTATGCTCAACGTTAGATACGTACACGGACGGAGCCTTCTGTCCGTATTCTGTGTTCATTTCGTCCATATTTGTGTACGTTTTCTGAAAGCTTATAGATACGGACAAAACGGAGTAGTACCACTGGAAATCATGAAGGCAGTGTAGCCAACAGTTCAAGCGAGACACGACGAAGAAATTTTAAAAAGGAATTAAAAACTTTTTGCGGAGAGGTTAGGCGAGTATTAGTGAAAAGAATTCTCCATCCACATGTCGCGATGTATTTAATGGCCTCCCAGACCACTGCCATCTACAACGCTGCCTCCGTGTAAAAATGTTGAAACAACACACAACACTTTACTACCACTGAGATCTCTCCAGTCTTTCTAACTTTCCTATACTGATAGGGTTTAATTTGAGGAACTGCTGCAAACATCTGGATGACTGCTGGAAATATAAACAACATGATAAAAACAATACCAGCCTAACAGCAGTTCATACCTCCATGCAGAAAACTCGAGGTACCATGATCCGCAGAATCTGGAGGATTCGGAGGAAGAAAACCTTGTCCACTGCTGCACGGTCTTTTCTGCCATCTTTCTGTATGAAGAGACATAACAAAGGTGGGCTGTGATACAACAACAGCTAACTATTTATGACAAATTGTATGGAAACTTTACAGGCTCCAGACACTCAAACATGAAAGATTGACATACCTCAGTATTCACCACTAGATCTGAGCCTCCTTTTCTACTTCAAAGAAAGAACAGACAGATTATACTGTGAAATTAAAGACATTAGACTGTGAGGAAGTTCATACACCAGATCATACCTTCCTTTATGTAAGAGTGAGTAAAATATCCTTTTGATTATCAGCAGTAGCATATCACTTCAATAACATAACTGGATTGTTGGTAGCATTTCTATAAAATCCCAAACTTAAATTGTGTAAATTGGGCTGGGCAATAACTTAATATCACACTTTATCATCTTTCAGTGGAGTCATCAATCAGGGATAACATGATAACATTTTATAATGTGGTAGCTATTCTTTTAATATCTCTGGTTGTATTGGAGTATTGTGGCCAACGTTGTAAATCAGTTAACTTAATGGTAATAATAGATTTTCCAAGATTTTTGCATCAATGTGATGAAGTTCCTTGATTTGTCTGATATTTAATTTGCTGGATTAAGCAGAAACAGACATTCCTGTCTGGTTATTTTATCCACGAACAATTTTAATTCTCTACTGACTTTCCAGAAATCTTACTGTATCATAATCAATATCAATATCAAAATCGTGACATAAAATTAGATCTAAGTAATAGCGTTTTTTATCCATATCATCCACTCCTAATGTTATACAATAAAATCATGCCAATGAGACAGGTTTAACTTCAGATTAATGCTGTCTGTCAGTGGACAATTTCAGTACAGACCCACAAGCCTTACCAGCCAGACAAGTAGAGTTTAATTTTGATAAAATCAGTTTCCATGATGACATTAGATCATTTTGGCATAGAACATGCAGTGCACAGCATTTCACTGCTGTTGTTCTGTCAAAGAAGAAAAGTCTATATCAACTTATCTCCGAGTGCTGATTCAAAGTTTTCTCCCTGTACTGTCATACTGCAACAGTTCTGCAAAATGTTTACAACCAACCTATTTTCCAGATACTTTCATACTGAACATATGCGCAACATATTCAAAAGGTACCCTGTGCAGCTTTTGACCACTAGTAGCGCTAATGAGCAATGTTTTTACTTGTGGGTCCCAGTTTTGTTCTTATGCATGTGTATGAGGATGCACATGTGCACGTGGGTTACACAATACAAAACTCCTGCTTCATACCGGTTTCATACTATTTCACTGATCTATAGATGGTGGTAATGCACGGTAAAGACAGGGAGGAAGATGACTGAAGCAAGTAAACATATAACAAACATTGCAAATTCTAAAGTTTTAAGAAGAAAAGCTATGCAAGTGTTTTATGTGGAAGGATATGCATTCAACAGGTTTGTTAGACCTCAAGGATACACACAGTGCGTTTTGGTGAGTAACACTAAATGTAAACAGAACTTTTTTTGTTTTCAAGAATACAGAGGGCACCTTTAACAGGTCAGAGCTAAAAAAAAAACATCTGCTAGTATAATTTCGTTTAGGTTATGAAATGAATTAGGTCATGGTTCAATTTCACAAATTTCAACACTGACTTCCATTATGATACTGTAGTGAGGGGATATCCAGTATGTTTCCAGTCTTCATACAGGAACACAGGGTTACTCTGAGGAAGCCCTAACCTATAGCACATGATCCATCTCAGAGCAGTGGCTACTGTCTGAAGCTTCATTCTCTAATGTCCACTCATAGTTTCACAAACATCCTAAGTGTGACATTACTTATCCAAGTCTAGTAGTTACAGTGTTGTATTAATACATTTCTTATTATTAAATATGTTTATGCTCTTTGGTAGATTTCAGCTCAAGAAACATTTCCTGGACATGAAGATTTAAAAAATGCACGTTCTAAAAAATACAGATAGTGAACATAAGCACATCTGTGTTGGTATACTTGTATTTAATACAATTTAAAAAGAGGAGCATACAAATTAAATGGACTGGAATAATTACCAATTTTTCTGTTAAATTCTTCAATTATGGATTACAGGCAATTTTCTCAGTGCCTCTGTCTATTTTCCCCTGCCATGTATGATTGCAATAACTTTGTTGTAATGATGTTGTGGACATAGTATACATTGAAATACTGCCAGTAGTTACAAATAGTATTTACATAACAGGTTTCAGTGTCACAGCTGTGTCATTTTAAGCTTCTCTTGAATTCCTCTTTTAAACGTATATTATAGCATTTACTTGCTTACATATTTTATAATTCAAAAAAATATAATATAAATAAAGTGGCTTGAAATAATTGTGAACAGTGCTATCTTTAAGGTAACATGACTTTTTCCTGGTAAGAAAGATACACTTCAACTAACCGTTAGCCATTTTTAAAATGGAGTTTGGCGTATCTATTCTCTCCAAGAGAATCGTTTTACAGGACAATGTCAGAGATTAAAATAACTATGAAAACCATCGACAGCTCAACACAAAGACAGAGCCTAACACAAAAACATGACAATTAAGTTATTACCAAGTTAGCCAAAGTTACACAAATTAGCCATTATTTCATGGGTGGGCATGCAGCAATCTGTTGAGGTGATATTTTTTGGAACACAAAGACAGTCGTTGTTCGTAGTTTGTTAGCATTTGAGCTGGTCCGATCAGTGAGCAAGGCGGCCAAACTGCGCAGAATAAGAAGCCGCCTGTTCACTAAAAATGGGAGTGAATTCAGGAGTGTCCCAGCAGCAGGTCGCTGTCACCTGTCAGAATGGGGAGCTAGCAGCTGCTAATTAGCATCCTGACAGCTGTCACAAACTCACCTGAAAGCCGCGTTTTCTGCACTTCAAAACAAATCTCAACATTCTAAAGAACACTTACCCATCTTGTTTGGGCGTCCGTCTTCTGTGTTTCAGCAGGTATAAAACCAGCAAAATACCGCCTGCTATGGATGAGTTTTTCGCTGTCAGATATTTACTGAAAGCCGCCATGTTTCCGACACAACGAGCGGTTTGATTGTTTGCTCGAGTTTGCTTCAGTTCTGTCACTGCCCGATCCGTACCGGAAACCGGATTTGTTCTGCGCATGTGCGAAAATGCGGCTACTTCTTCTTTAGATTCCACAGAAAGGACGCTACTATCGCGTATTGCTGCCCTCTAGAGTCTGTAATTAATTCCTTTTAGATAATAATTTATTTTTTCTTAAATGATTATATTATCCCTACTGTGCAGGTATTTCATCAGTTTCTTAATTTTAGTCCAGTTATCCAGGTTGAGTAAAGTACTAGAGGGAAAACGCTCTGAACAGTTTCTTCCTTTGAAGTGAGTAGTTCTTGCACAGGAGTGTGTCTCACTGTCTTTGAACCTCCACTCTCACATTTACCATCCGGGTGTTTTTCAATCAGAGCCAGCCCACTCCTAAGCCCACCATGCCCAAGCCTCAACCTGGTTATGACTGCAGAATCTCTCCTTTTGCAAGCAAACTTGCTTGTTGCTTTTCCACTGTTTCCTGTAATGTGTAGTAAAATCTCCCCTTCTTTTCCTTTTCCCATGTATTCTTTTACTGATTAGTTTATTATTGAAGTGTATTCTGACAGTCCGTATTGTAGGGTTATTTCTATTTTATTCACATGAGCTGCATTCTTTGCTAAGTAGTCTGCTTCCTCATTTCCCTCTCCACCCATGTGTGCTGGTACCCATCTAAACCCACCTCACATCAATTCAATTTATTTATATAGCGCCAATTCATAACAGAAGTTATCTCATTGCACTTTTCCCATAGAGTATGTCTAGACCATACTCTTTATAATATCATTTACAGAGACCCAACAAATCCCACCATGAGCAAGCACTTGGCGACAGTGGCAAGGAAAAACTTTCTTTAAGAGTCAGAAACCTCAGGCAGAACCAGACTCAAAGTTGGGCTGCCATCCGCAGCTGCCAGTTGGGTTGAGAGAGAGAGAGAGAGAGAGAGGCGGAGAGAGAGAAGGAGGGGTGGGGGAGGGGGAAGCACAATGCAAATTCCACCTAGAATTTTAAAATAATAATAATGTAATGGTAGTGGTAATATTAATATAGTAATAATAATAGGAATGATAGTGATAGGAATGATAATGATAATAATAGTAATAAGACTAATAATAACAATTGTAGTAGCAGTTGTCGAGCAGGAACACGGGGGCAGCAGGTGGCCCACAATCACAGATCCAGACTCTGCAGCTCCAGAGGCAGAAATACCAGCTTTGTGAATTCTGTATAATGTTTGATAAATCTCTGTCAGTAAATCAGGTGTGGACTTGGATTCTGTCATTGAGGTTAACACTGCTGCCAAATCACTACATATGACTGAGTTGCCTGGCTTTTATTGTCCTTTACCCATCAAAGTGCCCATAATATTTCCAGCATCTCTGCTGTGAATACAGACATGTGATCTGAAATTCTGTCTCCCTTTTGTATTCTTAATTCAGGAATGGTTACCCCAAATGCCACTTTCCCACTCTCTTGGTCCTTTGACTATAAATCTGTAAATGTGATCTCCATTCTTGTTGCAGATGAGTACTAATTTCCTTAACTATATCCCCTAATTTCATTCTCTTGTTATTATTCAATATGTATAGATCAATTTCAGGCTCTGGGATTAGCCATGATGGTACAACTGACCAACAGATTGGAGGGCATACATTAATATTAATAATTCCAATTTCCTCCACTTTAGATTTTAGTTTATTTCCAACGTTTGTTTTGGCTTGTCTTGCTCTTCCCAGAAATTTCCAATGTTGATCAAGCAAGCATTTTGTTGGAAATGTTTCACCATGTTCTTTAATTTTCATGAAGTCTTTTAATTCAAGTTTATATTGCCTAATTTCCAAGGGCATCTCTCCCATCTCTATCAACAGGGAAGGTATTGAAGAAGTGCGAAATGCCCCACTACATACTCTGAGGGCTTTAGCTTGTACAATATCCAGTTTTTTAATCACTGTAGAAGCTGCTGATCCATAAGCCATGCATCCATAATCAATAACTGATCTAATCATTGCTCTATATGTCATCATTGACTCTCAGTCAGCCCCCCAGTCAGATCCTGCCACACACCTAAGAACATTTATTATTTTTTCACACTTTAATGAGACTTTCTCTATATGTACTTTCCATGTCATCCTTTCATCCAACCACATTCCGAGAAATTAAAAGATTTAGACTTTTTCAAGAGTTTTACCATATATAAGGGCCGGCTGTGGCTTAGTGGTAAAGCGGGTCGTCCAATCGGAAGGTCGGTGGTTCGATCCCGGCTTCCCAAATGTCAAAGTGTCCATGGGCAAGACACTGAACCACCAAATTGCTCCCAAGGACAGTGCCTTTGTTGTGTGTGTGAATGATTAGTTAGTTTCTTTGAACTGATGAGCACATCAGTGTGTGAATGATATGTAGTGTGAAGCGTTTTGAGTAGTCAGAAGACTAGAAAGGCGCTATATAAGTACAGTCCATTTGCAGATTCTGATTTGGCAATTTCTTTTTATATCCAAATATTATATTTTGTTTTGTAGGAATATTTTAAAGAATGCAACCACAAGGGGGCACAAGCCAGTGTCTTCTTGTGCCAGTCCCAAGTCTGGATAAATGCAGAGGGTTGTGTCAGGAAGGGCATCCGACGTAAAACACATGCCAAATTAAAAATGCAAATCGTGAAAACGACTTCCATACCGGATCGGTCGGGGCCCAGGTTAACAACGACCGCCACTGACCGGTGCTGTTGACCTACAGGGTACCGGTGGAAGTTGGACTACTGTTGGTCAAAGATGAAGAAGGAGAGGAGGAAGGTGTGTTCGTAGGCAGAGAGAGAAGAGGAAAGCTAAGAATGTAGGACTGACAGTAGGGACTTTGAATGTTGGGACTATGACAGGGAAGGCTAGAGAGTTGATTGACATGATGCAGAGAAGGAAGGTGGACATACTGTGTGTCCAGGAGACCAGGTGGAAAGGTAGCAAGGCTAGAAGCTTAGGAGCAGGGTTCAAGTTGTTCTACCATGGGTCAGATAGGAAGAGAAACGGAGTAGGAGTTATCCTGAAAGAGGAGTTTGTGAGGAATGTTCTAGAGGTGAAAAGAGTATCAGACAGGTTGATGAGTCTGAAGCTGGAAACTGAAGGGGTGGTGTTCAATGTTGTGAGTGGTTATGCCCCACAGGTAGGATGTGAGTTAGAAGAGAAGGAGAAATTCTGGAGTGAGTTAGATGAACTGATGCAGAGCATCCCCAGAGGTGAGAGAGTGGTGATTGGTGCAGATTTCAATGAACATGTAGGTTAAGGGAACAGGGAGATGTAGCGTAAGGTGAAGGTAGAGGTGGCAAAGGCCAAACAAAGAGCATATGAGGACTTGTATGCTAGGTTGGACACTAAAGAGGGAGAGGTGGATTTGTACAGGTTGGCCAGACAAAGAGATAGAGATGGGAAGGATGTGCAGCAGGTTAGGGTGATTAAAGATAAGGATGGAAATGTATTGACAGGTGCCAGGAGTGTGATGGGAAGATGGAAGGAGTACTTTGAAGAGATGATGAATGAGGAAAATGAAAGGGAATGAAGAGTAGAAGAAGTGACTGGTGTGGAGCAGGAAGTAGCAAAGATTAGCAAGAGTGAAGTGAGGAGGACGTTGAAGAGGATGAAGAGTGGAAAGGCAGTTGGTCCTGATGACATACCTGTGGAGGTATGGAAGTATCTAGGAGAGGTGGCAGTAGAGTTTCTGACTAGTTTGTTTAACAAGATCTTGGAGAGTGAAAGGATGCCCGAGGAATGGAGGAGAAGTGTACTGGTGCCATTTTTTAAGAACAAGGGAGCTGTGCAGAGCTGTGGCAACTACAGAGGAATAAAGCTGATGAGCCATACAATGAAGTTGTGGGAAAGAGTAGTGGAAGCTAGGCTAAGGGCAGAGGTGAGCATTTGTGAGCAGCAATATGGTCTCATGCCTAGAAAGAGTACAACAGGTGCAGTATTTGCTTTGAGGATGCTGACGGAGAAGTACAGAGAAGGTCATAGGGAGTTGCATTGTGTCTTCCTAGATTTAGAGAAAGCGTATGACAGGGAGCCGAGAGAGGAGCTGTGGTATTGTATGAGGAAGTCGGGAGTGGCAGAGAAGTATGTCAGAGTGGTGCATGACATGTATGAGAACTGTAAGACCGTGGTGAGGTGTGCTGTAGGTGTGACAGAGGAGTTCAAGGTGGAGGTGGGTCTGCATCAAGGATCGGCTCTGAGCCCCTTCTTGTTTGCTCTGGTGATGGACAGGCTGACAGATGAGGTTAGACAGGAATCTCCATGGACTATGATGTTTGCGGATGACATTGTGATTTGTAGTGAGAGCAGGGAGCAGGTGGAGGAAAATCTAGAGAGATGGAGGTCTGCTCTGGAAAACAGAGGAATGAAGCTTAGCCGCAGTAAGACAGAATACATGTGCGTCAATGAGAGGGACCCAGGTGGAACGGTGAGGTTACAGGGAGCAGAGGTGAAGAAGGTGCAGGACTTTAAGTACTTAGGGTCAACGGTGCAGAGCAATGGAGACTGTGGAAAAGAGGTGAAGAGGCGAGTGCAAGCAGGTTGGAACAGGTGGAGAAAAGTGTCAGGTGTGTTGTGTGATAAAAGAGTAACAGCAAGAATGAAAGGGAAAGGTGTTCAAGACGGTGGTGAGACCAGCGATGTTGTACAGCTTAGAGACAGTGGCACTGAAGAAAAGACAAGAGGCAGAGCTGGAGGTAGCAGAGCTTAAGATGTTGAGGTTCTCTTTGGGAGTGACGAGGATGGACAGGATCAGGAATGAGTACATCAGAGGGACAGCTCATGTTAGATGTTTCGGAGATAAAGTCAGAGAGGCCAGATTGAGGTGGTTTGGACATGTTCAGAGGAGAGACTGTGAATATATTGGTAGAAGGATGCTGAGGTTGGAGCTGCCAGGCAGGAGGTCTAGAGGAAGACCAAAGAGGAGATTTATGGATGTAGTGAGAGAGGGCATGAAGTTAATTGGTGTGAGTGAAGAGGATGCAGAGGACAGGGTTAGATGGAGGCACATGATTCGCTGTGGCGACCCCTGAAAGGGAACAGCCGAAAAGAAAAGAAGAAGTCTATGAATTTTTTAAAGCCCCAATCATTGGCCCACTCGATCACCTTATCCAGAGCTCTCTGAATTTGAGTGAAAACATATGAGAGATTCCTCCCTCACTTCCAGACGGAGGAACGTCTTCGTCTGCAAAAATATATTTTCCCACTCTACTAAATATTCCATTGATTAAAATTAAAGTTAAAGAGGACAGGGCTAACAACACTCCCCAGGGGGTTCTCCACCTTAAGTTCCCCAGATAACTCACTTCCAACCATTGACCTGTTGCATAAAAATTCCTTAATCCAGTTAAACATTCTTCCTCTAATCCCAGCATCATATAATGCAATTAATAACCCTTCCTTCCACAGCATGTTGTATGCTTTTTCAATGTCAAGGAAGACTGCCACTACTGCTTCTTTATTTGCTATGGCTTTCTTGATATCGATGTCTAAACTCAGGACAGAGTCCATTGTTGAGTGCCCCTGCCTAAATCCACTCTGATATCGCACAAAGTATTTCCTTTTTTCCAGCATCTGTACTAGTCTGTCTTATCATTCATTCCATTATTTTACATAATGCAGAGGTCAGGGCAATGGGCCTATAAGAACTAGGGTTACTTGGCTCCTTCCTGGGTTTAAAAATTGGGATTATTACAGCATGTTTCTATTTCTTAGGAAGACAACCAATTTCCAACATATTATTTGGGCTAGGGCTAGCTCCAGTACCAGCACTCCAGTGTGTTTAAATAGTTGATACCCCAATCCATCTCGACCTGGAGTGGTATCTTTGTCTTGATTTATAGCTCTTTTTAATTCCTCTAATGAGAAAAACATAGATAGCACCAGAATTATCCTAATTAATTTGTATTTTTTTCCTGTTTGTCTAATATTTCCCCTCTCCTCCTATTATCCTCACTAACATTGTTTAAACTATGAATTTTTTGGAGTACTTTTGCCAACATATTTGCTTTTTCTTTATTATTTACAACCTCTACACCATTGAGGTGGAGGATAGGAATTGTGGACTGCTGAAATACTCCTGTCATTCTATGAACTAAATTCCAGATCTTTTTTACAGGTGTTTCAGGTCCTAATTTACAACAATAGTCTTTCCAACTGTTTTTCTTTGCTTCTTTTATTACATGTCTAGCTTTAGCTCAAAGTCTCTTGTATTCAATAGCATAGCTCTCTAGTGACTGCCTTTTTCACTTTTTATATGCTCTTTTTCTTGCTCGGACTGCAGAGTTACATTCTTCATTCCACCATGGGACCATTGTTCTTCTTTGGGCAATTTCTTTTCTTGGGGATATTCCTAGATGCAGCTGTCCATATTACCTTAGTTAGTGAGCAATTCCACTTATCTACCCCTCTCTCATTTTCTTCCATTGAAATTTCCACATTCAAATTTTTCTCAAATTCTGTCCAATTTGCCCTTTTAAAATTAAGTCTCGAGGAAAAGTTGATTGGTTCCTCGGTTAAGCATCTACCATATCTGCTTATTATTGGCACAGGATCACTTACCATTGTACTCTGATCCATTATTTCTTACCCACTGATCCACTGAAGTGTGATATCTATGAGGATGATATTGCCCGGTTTGTTTTGAACCATGTTGGTCGGCCAACATTTAATATGACTAGATTGTTCTTATCTATAAAATCTTCAAAAAACCAAAAAAAAAAAAAAAACTTTTCCATTTCTGTCTCTCTTATTACCACCCATAATTCATTATGTGCATTAAAGTCCCCTACCCAAACTACTGGTACCCTAATCTTATCCATAATTTTCGTCTAGATTTATGCAGGGATTATACAAATTAATAAGTGATTTTCCCCTTAAATCGGTCCTCACCTCTATTGCTACACACTCCAGTTCTGTTTTTATTTCAGTCCTCCTGTACTGAATTCCATTTCTAATAAAAAGGTAGCACACCCCCGTCTTAATTTGTTCTCTGTATATTTTCTGTGTCAGTGACAGCAACCTGATTTCAGTTTCTTAAATGATAAATGTCTTTATATTCAGGTTTATATTTAAAAGTCTGAATTAAAGAATAGTTTCTCCTTACAACTAATGGTTGATTTATTACAGTGTATAAAAAACATGTAACACAACAACAAAGCACTTAGACACTTATTCAAACAATGTGAATTGTTATAGATTATGTACAATTATATGCGAATCAGGGAGAATTAATGCAATGTATGCAATGGTATTCGTTTTACACTTGTTTACATTCAGCAAAGTTCTCAAAATACCAAAGACAGAACCATTTTGATAAGAGTGGTTCTGTGAGTGAAGAGTGGTGATTTTAGTGAGACTGCAGCTTATGTGGTTGTCATACCTTGAACCTTATGTAATATACAAGCAAAGGCAAGTTTAAGTGGAAACTGTCTGCGTATCACTTCTTTCTGTTTCAGGTTGTTCTCTGTTCTCTCAATGTACAGTAGATTGTAAGGTCCTCCTAGTGGTCTGTTACAGTTGTTCCTTCCAGCTGTTTCATCACCCATCTTGAGCCCAAGCTTAGTGACACATGCAACACCATCTTGTTCAAAAGTTATTAGTCTGACATTCCTCCAAAGGGTCTCTGACTACCTTTGATCCCTTTGAGTCTTGCATCAACATAGGCAAAAAGGGGCTTGAAAGCTGCTTTCTTGGGAGGCGTTTGTTTAAGGCGAGTTTACACCAAATTCACCACGGGACAAGTTGAAAATTGTAACTACTCGCAAAACAATCTTGTCTGCAACATTCTAAAACCTGCCAGTTTACGCCAGTTTGCGACTAGAGAAGACTATTTTCGTGTCCATAGCAACGACATGTCAACAATGTCAGACCAAACTCCATTCGAAAATCTGCTAAATTAATTCTGTCCTATTTAATACCAAAAGCTAGGCTATATTGACTTGTCTGAAAATATGCCTATATATGCATTATAAATAAAAAGAAACATTTATTAGTAGACTACTTAGCAATAAAACAACCTGTTCAAAATCGGATAGTCAAAAGATATTCACCATATTCATGGAGATCTATGGAATTATTTTCCTATCTTTATTCAAGAGCGTGTTCTTTTAATTTGAGAGCATGCCTTATTGATTTCAGTTCAGATTTTGTAATGCTTTCCCTCAAAACCCTGCCCTCGCACTCAAATAGCCCCTGCTTGCACTCAGATATATTGTTGCTTGCACAGATTTCCCTCGTTCCAGCTTCAGCCCTTCTCCTCGCGCTCAGGCTGCTTCTGTGTGCTCGCTTGAGTCAATGGAGTCTGTTTGCTTTTGTAGGACTGCATCTGTGAGGACACGGCCACTGGAGGGTTGAGACGCATGAGGTGCAGTGGAGACGCCGGGGCTGGGCGCACTCATGCTCAGCTGTACGACAACCGAACACACAGCGACTTAAAACAATAGAAAATGTCTCATTTATTTGTGTAAATAAATGTTTAAATACAACTTGAATGCATTTGGTTTACTGTCTTTTCAAAAGAGGAAATTACGTACCTGAGTCATCCGATGGATCTTACATATCTGCGTCCCCCCCCCACCTCCGTCCCTACTTCACTCAAGAGGGATTCTCCTGTTATTCCTGTCGCTCATCAAGGGGATCGAGCTCCGGTGTCCTCTTTTCCCCTTGGCACAAACACTCTGTCTGTGTAAGGCTGTGCGCATTTGGCTTCTACTTTTATGTTGTACCACTTCTTTTAATTTTGGAGAGGGTCCGATATTCTGGTCCAGCAAAATTCACTGAGTCCGCCACATGCTGCAACTGCCTTTTTGGCATATTAAATGCCCACACTATGTCCACCAATCTTCTTTCTTGCTTCAAACTCCACAACTAGAACTTCAAGTTTCACACTGGATGAAATTTCTTCTTTCTTTTTTTTTTGCTTTTCTGTCAGAATTTGCCGTAATTGTCTTCATGCAGTCAGTATGGATTAATATTAGTTAGGGGCGTTTCACTGACCATTTATAGCTAACTATGGGCGTTAAAAGGGTGGGACAAGTAGCTGCTCACTTGCGCCAAATTTTGAGTTGATTGTGATTTATAAAGGGAAATCGGCGTGGGAAGTGCATGCGCAGTGTTATAAATCAGAATATTTTGTGTGTTTCGTCCTTACGCAACCTTTTGACGTGAATCCTCAGCTCAGTTTTGTAATTGAGTCAACTGGTCACTAGGGAATTAATTGACAATGAGTGGTGAGTATACTAACTAAATGTTAATGACAGCACAGTCTATAACTTAAAAAATAGGAGAGATGTTGCATATCATCTCTGAGATTATCATTTTGGTCTACTTACGTAATTACAAGCATATGCATTACAGTTGTGAGTTAACTATCATGTTTACAGGATACATCTATTTACATCTCATTTAAAAAGAAATCTGGCTTTACAACACAAAAATGTGTAATTTTTATTTTATTTATTTTGAGGCAGGGCATACAAATTAGACATTAAAACAATATGTTCAAGGATTTCGTTAAAAAAATGCAGTTTTAGATTTAAAAAAATCGATCTAAGAATTTGGCAAATTCCTGGTATATAATAGAAATGCTTTAGTAGGTTTTTTTTGCATTCTTCATTCCCTTCTTATGACATCCCAATTCCAACCAACAGTGCCACCAAAAAGGTAAAGTTTCCCAGGAAGAACAGAGTCATCAGCAGGACATCAACTGTTATCTGACAAAACAATGCAATTTACATTACAAATGTTATTGGTTTTTTTTATTTACTTGTAGCATTTTTTCACTTACCATTTTTGATTCCAAAGTATCTGTAATCCAAAGAAAAGAGAACATTTAAAGCTGCTGCAGGATACTTAAACAGTGAAACATTTTTTCCACCTTAAATATGTGTGTGTGTGCTTCATGTTCTTATATCCCAGTGGGGACTTTAACCTGAATGCACACTAACCCACTGTGTCACAGTGGGGACAAAAATTGATGTCCCCATGGGTAGAGACTGCTTTTTGAGGGTTAAGACTTGGTTTTAGGGTGCAGGCTACAATTAGGTTAATGTTAGGGTAAGGGTTAAGGTTAGGCACTTAGTTGTGATGGTTAAGGTTAGGGTAAGGGGCTAGGTAAAGCATTATGTCAATGACTGTCCCCCACGGGTGATAGTGAAACAAACGTACTCAACACAAAAATCCAACCGTACCCTAACCCTTAAATATCTTATTCAGACTCAGAGAGACAGATCTATCTATCTATCTATCTATCTATCTATCTATCTATCTATCTATCTATCTATCTATCTATCTATCTATCTATCTATCTATCTATCTATCTATCTATCTATCTATCTATCTATCTATCTGAATTCAATTTAATTTTCAATTGTGTATTGCAGATCTTTTAAGAGAGGCTGCAAAACATAACTGCATACAGTCAATTGCTGTGACTTGATAGGTCCTGTTCCAAGGTTTCGACTGATAGAACAGGAAAGGTTCCCTGAGCACGAATACTCTTCTCAGGTTCAGTACAACCTACAACCTAACAAAGATCCTGACAATCATCAACATCATTCGTTCCTGTTGTGGTTGACACATGACACTAGATAATGACAGAGTTTTTATTTTTATTTTCCTCAAATGAAAAAATTGGAGAGGTCAACAGGGTCACAGAGGTTATAGTACACATATTTATTATTGCTTTACACAGACTTTAAGGGTTTCAGAGTTCCACTGAAGTTATATCTCATATGCAAATAAGCACCCATTAAGGGTCACTTTACAATAATAATAATAAAAAGGATAAGAACATGTATTTACCTGTACTCTTAACCTTCCATTTGTAATGGACATCCAACAAGATGTAGAACAAAGCTTCCCAGCCAACAGAACCACTCATCACTTTCATCAGCCATTGGTCCAGAGTGCTGTCAGTTAACTTCAAGCCTGTTAATATGGCCGCTACTGTGTGATGTAATATAAAAACAGCCTTTTCAGGACTTGTAGCAATGGTTAACAATGTATGTAGTATAATTTCTAAACATTTGTTATTAAAGAGTATGCAAAAAGCAGAACACATTTAGAGCCTTTATAAGTGCATAATGTAAGACAAGAGCTTACCAGATAAAGCTTTTATTGCCACTCCATTTAAAGCATGTGGCCAATTGAACAGAAATCTCCTGTCAAAGAAAAGAGGAAAAATATTAAATGATCAGCTGCTGAAACAAGACTGTTGTCACTTGAAGAACAACAGCACTGGTTGTTATATATTTATAAGTGTGAAACATTCTTGACCTAGGAGACAGTAGTTTGACATCTTTCTACTTGCTTTCCCCAGAGCTTTCAGCAACATTTTATGGTCATTATCAGCTAATGACAATTTCTCAGGTGTCATCATGTGACCTAAGTATGGAACTTCACTGATGTAGTGTTCCCCACAGCTTTCACATGTGATGTCATACACCACTCCAGTCTTCCTCTCAGGGGCATCCTGTCTTGTATTGTCTTGGTGTACCGTTTTGAATGGTTTGTGGTAAGTGCTGGCTCCTTGTGACTTGAAGACTCTGCCTAGATGTTCTCAATTCAATTCAATTAAATTTTATTTATATAGCGCCAATTCTTAACAGAAGTTATCTCATTGTGCTTTTCCTATAGAGCAGGTCTAGACCGTACTCTCCACGAGCAAGCATTTGGCGACAGTGGCAAGAAAAAACTTCCTTTTAACAGGCAGAAACCTTGGACAGAACCAGACTCAGTGGTGGGCGGCCATCCGCTGCTGCCGTGTTAGGTTTTAAAAGAGAGAGAGAGAGAGAAAGAGAGAGAGAGAGGGGAGGGGTTTGGGGGAAGGGGATAGGGTTAGGGAGGCACAATGCAAAGACCACGTAGAATTTTTTTATTTATATAGTAGAATAGTAATTATAGTGTTAATATTAATAAATTAGTAATAGGAATGACAGCTATAAGAAGAATAATGTCAGCATCAGTAACAGAGCCAATAACAACTGTAGTAGCAGTTGTCGAGCAGGAACATGGGGGCAGCAGGTGGGCCACAACCACAGATCCAGACTCTGCAGCTCCGGAGGCAGAAATACCTGCTGAAAGCGACAGAAGGAGAGAGGAGAGAAACGAGAAAGCACACAACTACGGGAGAGAGAAGATGTTGAGTTAGTAACATACAGTAATGGGATGAGAATGCATACAGATGGAGAGGGAGAGAAGGAGAGAGGAAAGAGGCGCATCATGTGAAGTCTCCCGGCAGTCTAGGCCTATAGCAGCATAACTAAGGGATAGTTCAGGACTCATCCAAGCCAGCCCTAATTATAAGCTTTATCAAAGAGGAAAGTCTTTAGCCTACTCATAAATGTGGAGATGGTGTCTGCCTCCTGAACCCAAACTGGGACCTGATTCCACAGAAAAGGAGCTTGATAACTGAAGGCTCTGGCTCCCATTCTACTTTTGGAGACTCTAGGAACCACAAGTAACCCTGCAACCTGGGAGCGCAGTGTTCTAGTTGGATAATATGGTGTTATGGTCTCACAGTCCAGCCACATAAAGGATCCCACTGGGATGCTGTCGTTGTTGATTTAGCAGTGTCCTG
Source organism: Siniperca chuatsi (assembly GCF_020085105.1). Lineage (NCBI taxonomy): Eukaryota > Metazoa > Chordata > Actinopteri > Centrarchiformes > Sinipercidae > Siniperca > Siniperca chuatsi. The sequence goes on along the minus strand of NC_058060.1, from coordinate 5,036,112 downwards.
GTCTTAAGTTTGAGTTGGGATTCTCATCATCCATTCCTTGTACCTGTTGGTCTGGTGTGCCTCATGGACCTGCTGCACCTTCCTCTTTCTATCCTCTTCCTCACTGATAAGATGTGGTCTGTGAGGAGGCTCCTCACCACTTTTATCTTGTAAGTGGTGGTTAGAGTTCAAAGTGAGATAGTCAGACCAATATCATGACAACTCAGAAACCTCCAATTGCGGATGAAGACTGTGAAATAACCCCTTGAGTTAAGATTTTGTGTCAAAGACAGAACTATATTAATGTTTCCTGACAAACAAATTTTGTTTTTAGGTTTGTGTGACTGTTTTCTCTCAGCAGTTTGTGACCCATCTCCTACCAACAGTTTTGGCTTCTTTAACCATGAAGGTGATCTTTGTTCAACCATGCCCACCATCTTTGTCTCAACCAGGTAGACTGATGCAAGGGCAGCAGCAGGGGTGGGCTTAATGTGTTTTGAACAGAATGGACAGAACGAAGCACTGACAGAACAGAAAACAGAGCCCCTTTCCTCCCCTGTGTAGTATTGTTGCTCAGCCCATCACAGATATTGTTGTGCTTTTTGATTGCGTGGCCACCTGCTGCCCCCCTGCTCGACGACCGCTGCTACAATTATTATTATTAGTCGTATTACTATTATTATCATAATTATTCCTATCACTATCATTCCTGTTATTATTATTTTATTAATATTACCACTACCATTACATTATTATTATTTTAAAATTCAATGTGGAATTTGTATTGTGCCTCTCTCTCTCTCTCTCTCTCTCTCTCTCTCTCTCCCAATAGCTGCCCACCCTGAGTTTGGTTCTGCCCGAGGTTTCTGCCTCTTAAAGGAAGTTTTTCCATCCCACTGTCGCCAAGTGCTTGCTCATGGTGGGATTTGTAAATAATATTATAAAGAGTATGGTCTAGACCTGCTCTATAAGAAAAGTACAATGCGATAACTTCTGTTATGAATTGGCATTATATTAATTAAATTAAATTTAATTGAAGTTCTTGTTAATGATGATAATAATGATACTGAAATGTTGAAGTCGCCACCAGCCACAGTTATCCATCCCCTGTCTGAGCCCCAGCCTGCAGACCACCTGACTTGACCCCCTAGGCCACAAATAACAATGAGTGCCACTGGATGACAGAGCTCTGCAGCTGTGCCTTACACAAAGTTACCCAGTTTGTTCATTCACTGGCAGCTGATAATAACCATTCATTTATTAGCTCTTAATTCAAACACAGAGTGGCTGGAATAAAACTGGATGGAACATGGTGTTTTGTTTGCCATAAAATTTACCAATTTTATATTTTCTTTCATTCTAATGTGCTGGTGGCTTTTTAATTATCTGCATTTTGCTTATTAAATTTATTGTTCCATTAGGTATGCCACTTTCAACTGATGTAATGAAATAAAATGGAGTAAATAAACAGTTAACTGCGTGTTTGAATTAATGATGTGTCTTCGTCCTACTGATAGGAACACCAGGTCAGCAGAGCACTGACAAATGTTGTGTTGGATTTCACTAACAAATGACCTATTTTGTTATTTAGATTTGAGGACTTGTTGAATCACACACACACAGCAGGGTACTTACAGTGGATGTTGTGGTTCACAGCGCAGCAGAGCCATTATGGGCTGGAGTACAGAGAGGCTCATAACCAGGCAGCCTAACACAGGATGTGCTCCCTGAAAACAGCACACAGCACCGCTGACAGTCACTGACATGCACCTGTTACACTGAGAACTGTTTACAACGTTTACTTCAAATGGCTAAAAAAACTGTATTTGAAGAATAAGTGTTATGTGCATCATTAGACAAACATCAGAAAATCTGAAAAACAATCAATTTAATATCATGCCATTAGTTAAGTTGGCAAAGTGCAGTTTTACTTACATACAAGAGTTTGATAAAAATGTATTCAATATTTTTATTTGTTTTAATTAAATAATTCTTATTACATTCAATATAATGTATCAATTGTGCTGGGTGTAACGTTTATTAATATATTTGATTAAAGTACAGCAAGATAAACAGAACAGAGATAAGACACAGCCAGTCACATACAAGCACATAGATACAGCCTCAGAAACAATCACACACATCTCTTAAAAGGTTCAAAACTAAAAGTGTGGTAGGTTTGGTATATTCACTTCCTGGTTTATTTTGGTAGTATTCTTCTTCCCCTGTATGTCTTGTGTTTTTACTTCCTGTCTGTGTTTTCCCTCCAGTTTTGATTGTTGGTCCTCCCTTGATTGTTTGCACCTGTGTGTCGTTTTCTCACCTCCCCTAGGGTATTTAGTCTCGGTCTGTTCTTTGTTCAGTGTTGGATCATTGTTGTACACATGGTGTTTATCCTTGCCGAGCATTGACTGTGAGTTTATATTGGATTCTTTGTTCTCCCGTGGACCTTGTTTGGATTTTTTGGATTTTGCCTGCTCCCCTATGAACTGTGTTCCCACCTTGGACTCACTCCCCTACTTTCACCAATGCTAGCCAGTACTTATCTGCCTTTTTGTCTGCTCATTACCTGTCTGCTCACCTCTGCCTGTATTCCATCCCACAATAAACACGGTAGTCATCGGGCTACTTTTCCCTGAGACTCCTTCCTTGTCATCTGCTTTTGGGTCCACATACCTCTATACAGCACCCCTTACGACAGAAAGTTTAAATTCATCCAGTGGGATGAGACTTATGGTACAGTATCTATCTCCTGTAATGACATGCAAAGCTAAATGATAAAATGCATCAAGTTGTTTTAAGGTGGAATGAGAGTGAGAGTACAGGATATCTGCATAGTGAAGCACATACAAGATGGACGATTGTACAATTCTTGATTCCAATATAGGAAAGCCATTTTTATCTCCAGATTCTGTGCCAGTTGTTCCACATTAGGTTTAAAAGTCAGATTGCTGTCTGACCAAATTCCCAGATATTTACAAGATTAAACAAATTCAATTTCAGTATCATTATGTGTATGGAAGACAGGAAGATGTATGAATTATGGGTTGTTGAGATAACACACATAAATTGGTTGCTTCAGCAAATGCCCCAAAACAATATATGTATGATACACTGGTGGTCCTTGAACACAACCCTGCTTACTGATAATCAGCCCTGTCCCTATCTCCCTCTCTGGTCTTGGGTACCTCAACTGCAAACACTATCCGCTTTGAGTAGTCAGAAAGACTAGAAAGGCGTTATATAAGTACAGTACATTTACCATATCCCAATTAGTGCAGACTACAACAGGGAAGAGAGCACATACACACATAGGGTGCTTTTCATTATGCTAACTTATGCTTTCTCGCATCTGCTCTCCTCCCGTGACCCAGAAATCGTTCCCCCTCCACCATCATGGAGGATCTTCCAATCCCTTAAATGCACCTTTGGTGTGCACCTTGCACTTTGGTTATTGCTGACAGACACACTCTCCTTCTCTCTGTGACTTTAATTCCATAATAAGTATAACAAGTACAGTCTAGACCTGCTCTATAGGACAAGTGCAATGAGATAACTTCTGTTAAGATTGGCGCTGAATAAATAAAATTGAATTGATTTGATTGTGTGCTGGCTTGTTGACTGTATTGTTTGCTGGAGGTTTGATATATTTGACTTTGTATCACAAACTGTAAAATTACACAGAGGAGGGGGAAATCCAAAACCTTTATTTGTCTGAAGGAATTAGCTTTTGAGATAACAGTAAGACCCAAGTAAAACTTGATTGGCTCATAAATGAGCCTGCATAGTATCAGCAATTTGTCTCTGATCAAATACAACGTCACACCTCATTCAAGTCAACTCTATGTATTTTTTCTATTCTCAGAGTTGTCTAACTTATATAAAAAAAGAGTCAAGACAAGACCTACAGATCAATTCCTGCCTTTCTTGTGTTCCTGTACTTTTGTTCAAAGCAAAAGGACGATTTATTTATTATTATTAACCAAAGGATTAATGATTTATAATAAGAGGATGATTTATTTCTTTACATCAACTAAACTTTAGTTGATGTAAATGACTGTATATTGTTAATATAGACTACAGAGTTTCATTTTTTAACATTTTCGGTTGGTGGTGTTACAGACAGAACAGGCCGGAGACGCTGATGATACAGATATGGTTTATTGATACTTCAGGAGTATGGATAGGAGAAGGGGAAAGTGATACCGTCCCTTTACGGAGTGTAGAGTAGTACGGAGGGAACTGCGTTGCACACAGGAAAGCCAAGTGGACCGGGAACTGGAGCGACCCACACAGGAGACTGGCGATACACGAGACCTGGAGCAGGAGTGACACGCTCGGGAGATTGGAGACACACGGAACCGGGAGCTAAAGAGACACACTCTGGAGGCTGGAGAACACAGGAGCAGGGAACAAGGATCGGGATACTGTCAGGTGAGACGTTAGTTCGTTGAGGAGTCCGTTACGCAGAGAATGCAGGAGACCAAGATCTGTCCTTGCTTCGAACGAGACCAGATAATGACTGTGGTGAGGAGTAGTGCTTTATAGGGGAGTGGAGTGCAGATAAGGTGCAGGTGTGTAATGAGTCACAGGTGATTGGCATTAGTACTCAGGTGAAGGAGTGCGGAGTGAAGGGGCGTGGCTGGAGAGAACATGACAGACTGTGACAGTACACCCCCCTCCATGGCCAGCTCCCGAGGGCCGAAAGACCCCCCCTTCCCCCGACACTGCGGACTGTCCCTAGGGGGCAAGCCAATCCGGGGAGCTGATCGGGGTCCGGTGTGTCGGGCCTTCGAACTGGAGCCTGGAGACGGGTGGAGCCGGCCGTCCAGTAGCTTGGGCTGGGCTGGGTACCGGAGCGGACTCTGGCTGGCTGCTGACCTCCAGGCTGGGTACCGGAGCGGACTCGGGCTGGCTGCTGACATCTGGGCTGGGTACCGGAGTGGACTTGGGCTGACGACCAGGAGATTGGCGACGGTGGGAGACCAGAGAGGAGGCTGGCGACTCTGGTGGCCGGACCTCTGGGCAGGGAGCCGGAGGAGAGGCTGGCGACTCTGGCGGCCGGACCTCCTGGCAGGGAACCGGAGACGATTCTGGCGACTCTGGCTGCTGACGGACCTCCGGGCTGGGAGCCGGAGCGGAGCCTGGGGATTCGGGCGGCTGACGGACCTCCGGGCTGGAGCCCGGAGCTGAGCCTGGGGACTCTGGCGGCTGACGGACCTCGTCACGCAATTGCATCAAAGAGCGTGCTGACAAATGCCGTACACGTCCTGATCTGCAAGCAGACTCTCTGCCTTATGCTGTATTGACATTGTTTGTTGATGGTTCCTCATACCTGCACAAGCCTACACAGACTAATCTTATGTGTGCAGATGTAATCAGCTGGAATCCATCCACAAATTAATTTGATATTGTGTTAGCACAAAAACTCCCTGGCCATTTCTCTGCTCAAATTGCAGAACTCTATGCCCTAATTGAGTCCTGTAAATACGCTCCTGGAAAAACCACAACTGTATATTTTGATTCTGCTTACGCTTGTGGAGCTGCACAGTCCTTTGCTAACATTGGGTCCAAAGAAGTTTTCTTCGTGCAGATGGCACACCAGTTAAACACGCATCTCAACTACAGTACCTTTTGTCCGCCATTCAGTTGCCAACTAGTATGACTATTGTAAATTGTGCGGCTCACACGTGAGGCTATGATTTTACCTCTAGAGGTAACAATGTAGCCGACATTGTGGTTAAAACTACTGCAATATCCACTTATCTCGCTATCTCTGTCATGAACATGTCTGCTGAAGCTATTGATGTTACAAATTGTAAACTCACTGACTTGTTGACTCTACCTGATTGTGCAGAGCAGCACATGTCATTTGCCACTCTGCAAAGGGGGAGATGATTAAAGCAATTTCAAAGTACTGGTTTTGCCCATATTTTACTGCATATTGCATATTTATCAACATTTTTTAATCCATGCATTTTATTGATATGACTGAAAGAAAAGAAAGGAAGCACCACTGCATAGTGATGATATGCATCCATGTGTTCCATGTGCATAGAAACCTTCCCATGCACTCATGACAATCCTAAATCTGTTGCCAAGTGTCTAGCAAAAGAGAAGTGTTAACCAAAAGTTAACAGAAGAGGAGTTATAAATAAAAACCTAAACAAAAATGCTGAAATAGCACAACAAAATAGGAGAATTAAATGTGGACTCTTGATATCAGATCTCTGTCATCTAAAGCTGTACTAGTGAACAATTTAATATCAGAGTATCATGTTGACTTATTTTGTCTTACTGAAACCTGGCTGGGTCATGAAGTATATGTTAGCCTAAATGAATCCACTCTGCCCAGTCATATTAATACTCCTATTCCTTGAGGTACTGGCCAAGGAGGTGGAGTTGCAGCCATCTTTGACTCAAGCCTATTAATCAACCCAAAACCTAAACTAAATTATAACTCATTCGAAAGCCTTGTTCTCAGTCTTCCACACCCGACCTGGAAAACATGACAGCCAATTCTAACTTTTGAACTCCTATTACTGGAATACACACCATTAGGCAAAAACTCCTACTCTAGATGTCTATCTGATACTGATACAGCTAAATTTAAGGAAACAATCCCATCTGCATTTAATTCAATGTTATGTCTCAATATAACAGAGGATTCCTATGCAAATCACAGCCCCTCCCAAATTGACCATCTAGTTGATAGTGCTGCAGGCTCACTGCGAACAACACTGGATTCTATCGCCCCTCTAAAAAAGAAGATAATAAAACAAAGAAGGTTAGCTCCACGGTATAACCCCCAAACCAGCAAATTAAAGCAAACATCACGAAAACTTGAAAGGAAATGGCGTTCCAACAACCTGGAAGAATCTCATTTAGTCTGGCCCTCCGTAATGTCAGAACAGCGTACTACTCATCATTAATAGAGAAAAATAAAAATAACCTATAGGGAAAGTGCAATGAGATAACTTCTGTTATGAATTAGCGCTACATAAATAAAACTGAATTGAATTGAATTGAATGAGATGATCACAAAGCGACCAATGGCGATGCCTAACAAAAGACCAGAAAGGCCAGTGCCAAATCTAGAAGTACTAGATTCTGAGCTGCACAAATATGTAACTGCAGCTGTAAGATCGAACCTGGAGACTCAGACTGAACAATCGGTGGAACCAGGTGAAAGGGTCTATGTAAATGTCCACGAAAGCAAGTGGAAAGAGCCCAGGTGAAAATGACCATTCCAAGTTATCCTGAGCACACCTACGGCAGTAAAGATCTACAGTAACAGGATGGACTGATCACCCTACTCATCATAATGTTAGATGCACTTACCTGTGCCACCCGAGCAGATGAGATGGCTCTGTCCATGACTATGCATTGCACTACACCTGCACCCACATACACGTGCAATATCACTATTGTGACAAGTAAGGGATATATAGACCCTAAAAGTACGCAATCCTTATAATCTGTTAGTTTTAATGTCTGGGTCAAAGATAGTTGAGTTAAGATAATGATTTTTCATGTTTCAGAAAATCTTACCCCACGAAAATGTAATTTAGCATAGCAATGATATTTATCAAACAATTAATTTACTGCAAATTTTCAATAATCAAAACTAGTAAGATATACAACATTAGCCTGGCAGAAATGCACCAAAGAATTAAAAAATCTATTTATATGACTAAAAATACCTGATATTTATGCTTTAATTATCAGCGTCTCATATTTGTTAATGTTCATATACCAGAACTTCCAGAACCAGAAGAAAAAAAAACAAATAACAAAAAACTTCAAAACATTTGACAAGGATTCCCACTTAATCAGACAACATTGTCAATCACTCTATGTCAATAGAATAATATTTGTTTCATCATCGTTTGACCGTGTGACTGGATTTTAGTCATATTGAATGGCAGTTTCACACTTTAGAGCTCTGAACATCCCATGATTTATATATATTATTTTAATAGTTCACTGTTGATACATTACTGTATCAACATAAGAGCAAAAGCAGATTAATTTTATATATTTTTTTATATATTTATACTTTTAAGAAAAAATACATATCCAGAGATAGAAAATGTACACATCTCATCTTTGACCTGTCTAGAGGAACTGGAAGTGATCACATTAAACTATGACGTATTGTGGCAAAGCCATCATCCCACACTTTTGAAGAACTAGCACGACATGTGTGAGGCACATTACACATTTAACACCATTAAGACACAAACACTGATACTTGTGAAGAGGATAGTTGTGAAAAGGATACTTGCAAAGAGGACACTTGCGAAAGGATATACTGTTGAAAAATGGGACTCCCCTTATTGGCCTGGCACTGCAGTTACCTGTTGTTCTTGGGGCTAATGGCCCAGTGACGTAACCTCACCCGAGCTGCAGTAACACCAGGGTCCGATCTGGTTATCAGAGCCATATAGTGTAACTCTGCAATAGGGTGTTATATATCACTTTACATGTAATCTTATAATGATTTTCTTTTTACTTTTCAACCATTAGAAGTGATTTGACTCACTACTAATTGACTGTTTTCTTATGACCCAGCTTAGTCCACATATTTACTAACTTGGAAGATAAAAAAAAATACTAAATTAACAAAGATGCTCTCCCTTTATATGCAGTATCATGCTAGATCTGAGGACGCACACACACGATCACCAGCATGGAGCAGCCAGGCTGTGAGTTTTCGTTTGCATTTTGTATTTGAACATTAACCACAGAGACCACCGCAACAGAGACTCTGGGCAACCAGAGGCGTGTGGTCTGAGACGTTGTGTCTTCTGGAAAGATTGCGTATGTGTGCACTCGTGTTAATAAAAGTCATCACCTGTGAATCGTGCCGTTGTGAGATTGTCCAGATGTGAAATCTTTTTGATCTAGAGTTGCACATGTATTATCTGATGTTACTAGAACTCATATTCCGACTACACCAAATGTTTTACTTTTAAATGATGACTCATCAATCAGTCTTACCAAATCTCAGAGAAGACTTATTAGCAGGCTAAGGCCAGCAAAAAGTTGCTAGTATTAAGGTGGAAGCCCACCCCGTATTTTAGTTTAGCTTTTATTTGGCTTTTTTTACCCATTTGTCATCAAGATAGAGAAAAGGGAGGGCAAAAAGGTCCATCGGGGGGGTTGGGGAGGTGAAATATAAGGTATTCATGACTATTGCTTACAGAGGAAGACACAACTTCAGAGACATTGAGACAAATTTTATTTTAATTGAATTGAAATGACTACTCCACCATCTTTCCTTTCACACCTGAAAGCACTATATCCATCAGTGGCAATCGCTATGTCTGTATTTCAAACTGTTTGTGAGCCTGAAGAGCCAGTGAGGACCATCTGGTGCAGATTCTGTTATTACGGCAGGAGGCTCCTTATATTAAGGTTTAGCAGACCCAGCGCCATAGGTATTTTACAGGCCAAGAGTTGGATTACAACCTAGCCCCGTTCCAAATGGGACCCATAATGTTCCATATAAATGCTCAAGGAAGTGGCTGTGCGCTGCTCTTAAACAAAAGTGGGGCATTTTTACCAAACCAACTAATTAGTCTTTATCCTCAAAGTCTTTTCTATTGTAAATGTTATATTGTATGTTTCATGGTTCTTATGTGGACGTATCCTGGAAGTTTTGCAATGATTTGACAAACAATGGCTGATTTATAGATGATTGGCCCAATGGTTGTGGACTTTGGTCTATTTATGTGCTGAGCTGTGCCCCTTTTGAAGTTCATTGGTCAGTTTCTTGAAAACTTAATATCAACAAGCTTTATACAAATTTTTAGTCGTAGAAAAGGTTTCAGTCGTAGTCATCTGGACACTGTTTTCCGAATCAAGACGTTTCGCCTCCTATCCGGAAGTCATTCTCAATTGTGAAAATGGTCTGAGAACTCAGAGAATGACTTCCGGATGGGAGCCGAAACGTGTTGATTCAGAAAACAGTGTCCAGATGTCTACGACTGAAACCTTTTCTACAATGGAACACTCCTGGACGAATGAGGGATTACACCATCCAACATTTCATACGCTTCATCCAATGATGATCCACCAAAAGTTTGGTAGCAATCGGATCAACGGTTTAAGAGGAGATGTCAAAAATGTGTTTTTCAAAAAAAATCTAAATGGCAGAAAATCTATTTAGGTGGACTATAGTGGTCCAAGAGGCTTTTTTGTAAAAGACACTGAGCTGGACTTGTGAGAAAATTTCAAGCCATTCGAACTTACGGTGTGAGGAGTGTGGCCTGTTCAAAGTTGCATTTTTGGGCCTTAATTACAGCACCTCATATTTCTGTGGAAGCACATGCACATCATTTCCAGTTGTTAGGCAAGGTTCCTGTTTCTAGCTCATTCCAACTCACAGGAATTTGAGCCGAAGCGGCAGACAACAAATAACAATAATAGTAATAATAAAAAACCGGCACAAACATAAAATGTTTCAGCCCCTGCGGGGCTTGAACCCCTAATAAAGCCTCAGCAATAAACCGCAGGAGGCTGCAAAATGAATAGTTAGTTCAAGCAGTGCTGGTGTACTGACCCCAGACCAGGCCTTGACGTATGAGAAGGAGAGGATGAATGCGATGATTGTGGCAGCTACCGTCACATTCATCACTGCAACATGGACCTGGAGGAACAGAAACAGTACAACATGACACTGTAGAAGTCAAACACATACTGTACAGTGCTCAGGAGACATGTGCAAGATCAACTGCACCTAAGCGAAGGCAGGCTTGGACCAAGCTTTGTGGTATTACACTAACACATTTAACAGAACAGTCCAATATTCTCAGACATAAAAAGTCATCTATACAAAACCCATCCTGGACCTCTGATATTGAGCTTCAGTGAATTTCCTTTAAATGTGACAATATTTCGTATTTATTTCCTTTTTTGGTAGTGTGCAGCCATGGTGAAAGCTGGGTGTGATGCACAGTGCTTCCTACTGAGATACTAATTTGGACACATCTATAATGTATCTGAAATATTTCTCTAATCAATATCATCAGTAATCAATCTAAAGACATAATTTCAGCTTTGGTAAATTATGATATGGATAACAAAAATTAACATCTGAATTATCCTTTAAACTCCCTATGTGGAACATTCTTGGACGGTTTTGTGTGTTGGTATAGTATAATTCAGGATATACAGAGAACAGATTAGACTGCAGCGCACTTTAATGTGACTTTCTTCTACCCCACAGTTACAAAGATATGAAATTTAACATTTTTCAAGTGTGTGTGTTTGCTTTTAGAATGTATATCTTCATATGATGCTGACTTAAATTTAATATTTTCATGGTTACTTTGCCAAATGTGGGATACATAAAAAAGTAATTCTGTGGTACATTGTTGTATTTGTATTTGAATTGTCTCACCAGAAACCAGACATCTTTTCCCCACATGTTCTGTCCTTTGGCCACTCCTTTCAGATATCGGGCAACCATCATTCCCAGTGATCCTGTGGTCATCCAGGCTATCAGCATCAGTGCTCCTGAAACACAATTGATTGTTGGAATGCTGCCAAGGTTTCTTTGTACGTTCAGTGTACAATTGGTGGGCCAACCTCATAATCTCAAGCACTAATAGTATAGTTGTTTTATTCCATTTTGAGAAAAAGTACTGATAAATTGGCTGCATCTGAGTACGGCGATCAAATCCCAAAACAGAACCAGAACAATATGACAGTGACAATACCTGTACACTGTGGCTATGCTCGCCCACGAGGTTAACTGTACTGAAAAAAATAAATACCAATACAGAATGTAATGTTACTCGTGGATGGAGTATGAGACAACCCCTCTACCCCCACCTGTACCTACCAAAGCACCCAACACATCAACCCTGTTGCTCTGGGTTATTTTGTACATTTTTCAAGGGTATTTTGCAGGATACCTACTGTTAGATGAAAACAGATATAGTACTGAGCTTCAGAAGTTTTTTCATGTTGGAGATGAAGAGAGGCTGTATAAATATTTCTTAAAGCTTCCTGCCTCAGCAGATCCACACTAAAACACTTCTATACAGATATTATGCAAAATACTATGACATCTGATTTGTGAAACTACTACAATATCCCATAATACTAGTACACTATACAAACTATTATGGGAAATGATCAAAGGAAACTTGAGATATTCTGATGTGAAACATTTATATTGCTTTACTCATTTTATTATATGTTTACTGGAGTGTAGAAGTATGCACTGTGTCTGGGAAAAAATAACTAAAATATAATAAAAATAATAATAAATATTAAATCAGAAGCAGTATCGGTAGATACTGAACATTAAAGGATCAGGACCAAAATAAGGTGCTCAAAACATCCCTACATTGGACTGTGCCCTGTGACTTTCCAATGAAAAATGCTCACAACAGTCACTTGAAACTGAGTCTTTAGCTTTGGGTGCCCCTGAACCATTGCGCACTCCATGTAGTAATCCAGAGTGCAGAGTATCCCAGCCATTTAATAGTTTTTCTGCTATTTTGGCCTCAGCATGGATAACAAACTGAACATGCCTATGTGGTCAAAACCTTGTCTAACACTTGAATACATTTTCAAATTTATTTGCAGTAGTGCAGACATGGCCTATGAAACTAACCTAAAGCACAGTAAAGCTGTGTCCAAAATCACTCCCTTACTAACTACGTGTCTGTTACAGTATTTAGGGATTGACTTCAGACAGCCTACAAGAGTCTACAGTCTCACTGTAGGCTCTGTAAAGCTGCTGCTCTGTAAAGCTCAACCAATAGACAGATCAAACAAACCCTCCCTCACTACGGTGCCTTGAATTCAATGTTAATGTTAGCATGCTTATATGCTCACAATGACAAGTTAACATGCTGAGGTTTATCAGGAAATGTTAACAATGCAAAGCAAACACAAAGTACACATAAAAGCTGATGGGAAAAATTTTGGACAATTTGACATTTTGACCTGATGAAGGTGCTAAAGGAAAAGTCAGGGAATCACCAAAATTATTCATCCTGTTCGGAACATGAATACAAATTTCATGGCAATCCATCCAGTAGTTGTAGTAGTAGTAGTTGATATTTCAGTCTGGACCAAAATGGTGGACCAAATGGCTGACTGACTGACCAAGCTGCAAACTGAAAAATTAACCCAACGCAGAAGTGTAAAAAAACTGCAGTTCCTTGAATGGCCACTTGAGGCTAGTTCCAAAAGCGAGTCAGTCCCCATTAACTTGGCAAATGTCTTGGCAATGTCCCCATGGATGGAAGTGCTAAAGGAAAGGTCAGGGGTCACCAAAATCATTAAGACTCATCCTCTAAAGACCCTGACTATTCACAGCAAATGTTATCACAGTCCAGTTGTCAATGTGTTGGACAAACCAACTCACAAACATCACTTCGCTTCATCACCTGAAACGAACACTATGGTTTCAGTTAGTGCTACTGTAGACATCCCTATGGGCAGGATCTCACCATGTGCTTTGATGATATGAGGCCATCCAGCTTTTCTGACAAGCTGAGGTCTGGAAATGTCTACCTTGTCAGTGCTGATGAAGGTACCAGTATGGAACTGGATTTGTCCTGTAGAGCATAAAACAGACAGAGCTGAATGATCCAGTTCCTTGTTGAACTTTGGAATGATGCTAGTAGTTTACTTAGGAGACTACAATGGGTGGAAGTTTTCCTCTTATCATTAGCTCAGCGTTCTAATAACTGCTGCTCATCTTGTTAGAGCTGAAACATTTTATTTTATGCACATTGTTACCCTTTGCAGCAGCAAGCAGTAATTGGAATGATATACACACTACAGCAAAGACGGTGACGATCAAATCAGCCATTGCAGAAAATGCTCCAGCTAGTTAAGTGTGACTATTTAAGTAACAACTAAGTTGTGCAACTGCATTAAGTAGTGTATCCTTCATGTAGCGAGGTGGAAAGAAAGGGTGTGGAGGTCAGGGTGGTGCATGGGCATGTAGTGCCTCAGACTTTCATGTAGGAAACCTGAGTTTGCGTCCTGTCACAGTCCTGCAATTAATGTTTACTTTTTAATAACCATAATCACAATTGTTCTCTAACAATAAAAGATAAGTCTGATAATAGTGGAGGAGAAACCGTGAAATTGGATTGTATTATACATCAGGAAGCACTCTGTGCCAGGGATGCCAAGCTTGGTGATGTGTTGAGTACCATGGTGAAAACTATTCTCATATGATCGAGAGCTCTTAATCACCAGGAGTTTCAGGTTTTCCTGTCACAAATTGAAATAATCTACCACTCATATGTGCACTGGTTTAGTTTCTGGAGCAGTTCTATTCCCTGAGATCTGAAATTAACTTTTTTTTTGTTGAACTGAGCAACCCTGAGTGGTTGGCAAATCTTTTTTAGTTGCTCTCACTGGCCATCTGAAAACAATGAGCAATAGCCTGCAAGGAAAAGATGGACTTGTGTTGCAAATATATGCACACATGAAATCATTTGTTGTGAAGCTTTGCCTTTTTCAGAGGCAAATCAGTAATGGTAATAATGCACACTTGTCAACTCTGCAGGAAATCATCTCCACTTTCCCAAAGCCATCATTTCTGTGAAAATAAGGAAATATGTGAAATATTTTCTCTTATGACTCTAAACAAGAGCAAACCGAGGTCCATGATGACTGACTGAATCTCAACTACAAGACTGACCGGACAGCAATTCTTCATTCCAAGGCCCAGCATCACTGTTCCCATTAGGAGTGATATTTACTGGTGAGTGAAATTTAATAGTGATAAAATCATCTTACTACAGATTCAAGTGTACAGCACAAAGTGCTTAAAACTTGCTCATTAAAGGGCCCAGCTGCGACAGGACATGGCTGCTGAGATCCAGTAGAGGCAGGACATGGTTGCGGCACAACCAAGACAAGACATGGCTGTGGCCCAACTGGGACAGGAGGTGGCTGCGGCCCAACCAGGACAAGACATGGCTCCAGTCCAACTGGGACAGGACATGGCTGCGACCCAACCAGAACAGTACATGGCTGCAGCCCAACCGGGATAGGACGTGGCTGCGGCCCAGAAGAGGCGGGACATGGCTGTGGTCCAACAGAGGCAGAACATGACTGCACCCCAGCTGGAACTGGATATGGCTGCGACACATCTAACTCGGTGAACAGGATTTATTTCGATCAAGCCACAGTTGGTGATTGTTGGAACAGTGGGAAGACTAACCGAGATGGTTTTGGTGAGTTTTATTTGGTTTCTGTCGAGTTTGAATAAGTGTGATTTACGATGAGTTAACAAGGCAATTAAGCTGGTCTTAGTTCGGTGAAAGAGAGAAACATGAATTCAGAAGGTACACGGTTGTATTTTTCTATTTGATAAGGAAAATAGGTGTAAGACTATTTCCTTTCGTGGCATTTTGTGGGTTTATTTAGTTTATTTATTAGACTAACAAAGCTAAGAGAGCTTGTGCAACATAGAGAACTCGCCACTCGCACACATCACCCAGCTGGAACTACTTGAGTTATACTATCGGATTATCACCTCTCGAGGCACAACTGGTATTATAACACAGGAGATTAGCAAGTTATCATGCTAATTTCAGTAGATATCTCTGCAACACAATACATTGATGTCATTGACATGACGACAGAACTGTTACTTCTTCACATTCTGTTGATAAGCTTAGTTCATTTTTTGAATATTTTAAATAAAATTCTGGCCAAATCTTACATATTGCCCTTTTAAGATAATCGTAGAAAAGGTTTCAGTCATAGTCATCTGGACACTGTTTTCAGAATCAAGACGTTTCGGCTCCCATCAGGAAGTCATTCTCAATTGTGAAAAAATTGGACGGGAACTGGAAATTTAAGCTACTCTGTATTACATAAGTCCTGCCCTCAGGAAGGAATCTGCCTGAGTATCTGTTAATAGCTAGTTTCACCTGAAACTTACCTAATGGTTCCAAGATGGCCCATTAATCAGTAATCAGGCCTATTGTTTTCTGGCTGCATCAGCTTCATCACTGTTAAGTAACTGATTAGCATGTGATTGGCGTGACCAAGGTGATAATACACTCTGATAGACACCTTGGTCACATCATCATCACGTCATTCTCAATTTTTTCACAATTGAGAATGACTTCGGCATGGGAGCCGAAACGTCTTGATTCTGAAAACAGTGTCCAGATGACTACGACTGAAACCTTTTCTACAATAGAACACTCCTGGACGAATGAGGGACTACACCGTCTTACTTTTAAGATAATCTCTTAAATTAAAAGACTCATGGCCCAGGACTATATAAATTTTTCCATGTGGCCCCATGCATGTAATGTTTGGACACCGTTGTTCTATTAGTTAGTAACATCTTCATCCCTGATCACAGATAAATAGCTTCCTCCTCCACCATTACACAATGTCTTCATTACCATTGCTGCTGGGTCCATGGGCAAACATGAGAAAGTAGGTTTTGTTGAAGTCAGTGGTCCGCTGAGTAGAAAAAGTGTTCATTGAGGTGAAGGAACAGCTGATCACCCTGTCCTGCCTTGATGCTCTTACATCAGAAACATTTCCCTGGTGGAAAGAAATCATTTCAACATCAAGTTGAATCCACAAAGTTACATGTGCAGTTCACTCATTGTAAGAGCAGTGACAGAGCATTAAAGGTGGGGTATATGATTCTAATCCAATACACGTCTTTTTGTCAAATTAAGCGAATGTCTGCTCACAGTCTGCTAGCTATCTTTTCTGTGTGCGTATGCACGCTGAAAACGATATGGTGTTTGTACACAGCCCTGGCTCTGTAAATGCTAAACAAACAAAGTGGCTCGGACTGCGCCACACAACACTATTCCAGCCATTCCAGCCATGATTTGTGTGTCAGGTAACGTTAAATGACTTGCCCACAGACATTCAGCTTACTTTCTAGTTTGCCAAGATATGCTGTTGTTATGATGTTTGCTTTAGTAGCAGGAGAGTTGTGAGCATCCCTGCCTGGAGCTGGTTTGCTGGCTCTGGGAAACCTCTGGCTGTTAGCTACACATCAGCAACTGTAGGTTGCATGATGCGTCTCTTTCCTCTTTCCTTCTCTCCCTCTGTATGCATTTTTATCCCATTACTGCATGTTACTAACTCAACATCTTCTCTCTCCCGTAGTTTTGTGCATTCTCGTTTCTCTCCTCTCTCCTTCTGTCACTTTCAGCAGGTATTTCTGCCTCCGGAGCTGCAGAGACTGGATCTGTGGTTGTGGCCCACCTGCTGCCCCCGTGTTCCTGCTTGACAACTGCTACTACAATTGTTGTAATTGGCTTTGTTACAGATGCTGACATTATTTTTTCCTATAGCTGTCATTCCTATTATTACTAATTTATTAATATTAACATAATTCATTAATTACAATTACTATTCTACTATTCACTCTAAATTATTGGAATTTCTCTAGAACTACATACCCCAGCTTTAAATATTTCATGGTCTGACAAGCAAAATTCTGGCCTCACACCATGACCAGATATAAATCAGTGGTATCAAAAGAACTTCAGTACCAGAGGAAGAGCTAGTGGAGCTGTTTGTCCTGTTGAAAAGGCATGCTGCAACTGCATCAGGCCGTTGCTGCCTATGCCACAAATGTAAATGTCATCCTGTCCCTGAGGAAAGACAGAGGTAAGAATAAAAACATATACTTCCACCAGAAGTTACTTTTTTTCCATTGTCAAGTAACCAGTCCCTTCTTTTCATGCCTGCAGTGTTTGGTTGAAATAACAATTTGGGACTAAAAGAAAAGTCAATTAGTAAAGATAATCACAAATAATGACTCACTGATATGAAAATCCAAAGAAACTGAAATCTAGACATTGGCTTTTGAGATATCTTGGTTTGGATGAAAGTGTGAAAGGCTATGGATGGAAAGACTGAAACACTGACAAACCAACCAACATCACCATTCTTCACCCCTGCTGTTTGTAAACTCTGCTGACTCTTGATCTTCAATGGGGCATTGTTGAAAAATATGGATCTTGGCATAACTAAATGAGCCATTTGCAGTCTTACAGAGCTCATTGACCATGCTACGCTCATGATATACTTGCTTTTAATGTGTTTGCGTGTGCATGATGGCTACCCCTTTGTATCATGTGTTCCTTCAGAGGTTTTGTGTGTCCTCAGAAAGTACACATCCACAAGATGGAATTAAGTACTGTGGGGGCAGTATGTCAGGATTTGTGTGGTCAGCAGCACACTCTGAACATTCATCAACAATGGCTGAAAGTTTAAAACAGTATAATAATCTGAGAGTTGCAATGTATAATTATGGTTTCATTGTGCAAAGTCTAAGGTTCCAAGTATTTCAAGAGGCTTATTGTTAGAATTGTTACAAGACATGAAACATTTCATAGAAATAAGCATTATGTTTTCACATTACCATCATCTGATCATCTGAGAATCCAAAAGAGATGTAACCATCAGAAGGGCCTGTCATCTCATAGCGGACGGCTGCATCACTGGGCGACAACATCATGGCTGACATGAAATAACAGTCAGCACTGACTATCGGGTCACAGTTTGAAGGCTGACTGAAACACACCTTGGTGACACCACACTCTGCACTGGAGATACTTATCTGCAGGAAAAAGACTAAAGCTGTACAATCATATTAATATAACCAGAGGAACACAATTCAATCCTGGTCCTCATGATTGACAGTACAATAGGCATTCACCTTGCACCCTGGAAAACTCTCAATGTTCGCAGAACTGATTTTCAAAGACCTGCAATCAATGCTTTTTCTTTTTCAACCATAACTACGGTCTTCCCTAACCTTAACCATGCTGGAGTTTCCATGCACATATATTGTAGAAAGAAATAACTAAAAAATGTTGGTATTGGACATTTAAAAATGTCATTGAATGTAATACGGTGGTTTGCAGAATCATTCCATATCATATCTGTTTTGGTGATAAGGTTGTAATCATTTTGTTTGGTATTAAGAAAAAGGAAAAGCTGGAGGCAGTTTAGAAAGCAATAAAGGAAGTAGGGCTTGATATATATATATATATATATATATATATATATATATATATGGATAGCTCAATTGGTAAGTCACGGGACATTCACGGGGGAACAAGGGTTTGAATCCCCCTCGGAGCGCAATGAGCAATGACCCATCATCCAGTGTGGGTCCTTAGGCAAGACCCTTCACGCTGCTGCCTACCTCATGATGATGATGAGTGACAATGAAATATATGACATGACGGCTCAGACGTCGCCCGGCCAAACAAGGTCTGCGTCAGGTGTTGGGGAACCAGGGCATCGAGACGACAAATGGGCTACTGGAACAAGACGGAGATGGGCGAGATGCGATAATAAGGCTCTGTTGGAATGCTACTACTCCAGTAACCCTAGTCAGAGGGGTTACATGCACAGGATGTGGGATGAATAGTTACTTCGAAACCCACAATCAAGGCTTACGGTGAAGCAACCTGTAGCTCAGTGTTCCAACATCCACAAGCGGCAACTGCTATCACAACTTGAGATTGACGAGGTACAACACAAATGCTACGGCAAGGGGGAGCCAGGACTACAGGTCAGAGGGGAGCAACCAGCAGCTCCCCAACCAGAGATTGGGTACGAAGCCCCAAGAGAAATCATGCTGAACGAGGCAGCGACTGACCTGAAAGATAAGATCAAAGGCTCCAAGAGATACACGAGAGATAATGAAGCCAGAACAATAAACCGGCTGTTCGCAACTCAACCTGCGAAAGTGCACGCTCAATGGCAGGGTAATAACAGCAGAGCAGACCCACGGAACGGAACAGTACTGGAAAAGTATATGGGAAAGGGAGGCATCGTACAACAGCGATGCACAGTGGCTGGCCGCCCTGAGAAAGGACCACAGCAACCTCCCTGAACAGAATCCAGTCACCATCACAGCGGCAGACATCCAAGAAAGAGTCTCAGGTATGAAGAACTGGACAGCATCCCTGACAGGATCCACACCTACTGGCTAAAGAAGCTCACTGCACTCCATGAACCAGCTGCTAAGAGATGGGACGCACCCTGAATGGCTTACCGAAGGGCGCACAATCCTGATCCTGAAGGATCCCGCAAAGGGTACAGTCCCATCCAACTATCGGCCAATAACCTGTCTCTCCACAACATGGAAGCTCATGTCAAGCATCATCGCGACACATGAATCAATACATGAGCAAAGCACAGAAGGGCATTGGCAGAGGAACCAGGGGAGCCAAACACCAACTCCTGGTTGACAGAACAGTCACCCAAGACTGCAGAGCCCGACACACCAACCTGTGCACTGCCTGGATTGATTACAAGAAAGCATATGACTCAATGCCGCACACATGGATCACTGAATGCTTAGAGATGTACAACATCAACAGGACTCTAAGACACTTCATTGCAAACTCGATGAGGCTGTGGAAAACCACCCTGGAGGCCAATGGCAAGCCACTTGCACAAGTATCCATCAAATGTGGCATATACCAAGGAGATGCTCTGTCCACACACTGTTCTGTATAGGTCTGAACCCCCTCAGCCAAATAATCAACAAGACTGGCTATGGATACCCTCTCAGGAACGGGGCCACCATCAGTCACCTCCTCTACATGGATGACATCAAGCTATACGCTAAGAGCGAGCGGGACATCGACTCACTGATCCACACCACCAGGATCTACAGCTCTGACATTGGGATTGAGAAGTGCAGTCGAATGGTGACAAAGAGAGGGAAGGTAGTCCACACAGAAGGGGTCTCACTCCCAGAAGGAACAATAGCAGACATTGAGGATGGTTACAAGTACCTTGGAATACCACAGGCAAATGGCAACCTCGAAGAGGCAACAAGGAAGACGGCAACGGCCAAATACCTCCAACGAGTAAGGCAAGTCCTAAGAAGTCAGCTCAATGGCAAGAACAAGGCCCAGGCAATAAACAGCTACGCCCTGCCAGTGATCAGATACCCTGCGGGAATAATAAGGTGGCCAAAGGAAGAGATACAGACCACAGACATTAAGACACGAAAGCTCCTCACCATGCATGGAGGGTTCCATCCCAAATCCAGCACCCTGAGACTGTACGCTAGCCGTAAGGAAGGCGGCCGTGGACTAGTGAGTGTGAGAGCCACTATCCAGGATGAAACATCCAAGATCCACAAGTACATCCAAGATAAGGCCCCAACAGATGACGTGCTCAGGGAATGTCTCAGGCAATGGGGAACAGAGGAAGACGTGCTGGAGGAAGGACCATCATGGGAAGACAAACCCCTACACGGGATGTACCACCGGAACATAACTGAAGTGGCTGATATCAAGAAGTCCTACCAATGGCTAGAGCGGGCTGAATGGAAGGACAGCACAGAGGCACTCATCATGGCTGCACAGGAGCAGGCCCTGAGCACCAGAGCAATAGAGGCCCAGATCTACCACACCAGACAAGACCCAAGGTGTAGGCTGTGCAAAGAGGCCCCTGAGACAATCCAGCACATAACTGCAGGGTGTAAGATGCTGGCAGGAAAAGCGTACATGGAGCGCCATAACCAAGTAGCTGGCATAGTGTACAGGAACATCTGCACTGAGTATGGACTGGAAACCCCGAGGTCAAAGTGGGAAACACCTCCAAAGGTGGTAGAGAATGACCGAGCCAAGATTCTGTGGGACCTCCAGATCCAGACTGACAGAATGGTAATGGCGAACCAGCCTGACATCGTGGTGGTTGACAAACAGCAGAGGAAAGCCGTTGTGGTTGACGTGGCGATACCAAGCGATGGCAACATCAGGAAAAAGGAACATGAGAAACTAGAGAAGTACCAAGGGCTCAGAGAAGAGCTGGAGAAGGCCTGGAAGGTGAAGGCAACAGTGGTGCCCGTGGTCATCGGAGCACTCGGGGCAGTGACCCCAAACTGGAGGAGTGGCTACAGCAGATCCCTGGAAGAACACCAGACATCTCGGTCCAGAAGAGTGCAGTACTGGGAACAGCAAAGATACTGCGCAGAACCCTCAAGCTCCCAGGCCTCTGGTAGAGGACCTGAGCTCGAAGGATGAGACCACCCATGGAGGGTGAAGGACAAAGTTTTTATATATATATATATATATATATATATATATATATATATATATATATATATATTTTAACATATAGATACAGATAGATAGCTAGATAGATATGCAAAAAGAGAACAAAACATTTAATTGTCTAAAACTGGAAAAACTTTGGTTTAAATCAGAAACTTTAAGCACTTGACAGTTTTTGATATTCGATGCTATATCTAGGGACACCAAAAAAGTATTAAGATTCACTACCCTAGCCCTGGCTAGCAAGAAGCAAGAAAGAGGGCATCAGTGGCATTCGGAATTGTTAACAGCTCTCCAAAGAAAATCTGTTAGAACAATCCAGGATAGCAGTCTTTAAAGATCAATATACATTTTTTAAAGTCATGATTAGTAAATACAGCAGTTTGAAAGCAAGAGCTAAAAGACCTGATAGAAAAGGCACAGGCAGATTATGAAAGGGATAGAGAGTTGGGACAGCTGCCAGATACCTCCCCAGTAAGACATTAGAGCGTCACAGTGGATGTTCAGCCACCAGCATGGGATGAGCTGCAGGGTGTTGATGGGAATGGTAGACCTTCATTAGCCTCAGGACCTAATAAAGTTTTGTAGTATGCAAAAGCTCAGGAGATATTTGGAGATTTCTATGGAAGTTAATTAAACTAATAGTATATTCCAAGATGGATTGATTCCCAATGAGGGTATCAAATTACATGGAAAAAAAGAGGATTTTTTGACACAAAGTTCTTCCAACTCCCATTATGGCTGCTATATCTGGATGGGGTGGTCCCTCACCCTCCAGTCTGACTTCTACAGTATTGGGGGGATGGGCTCATGGTCCTAGAGCCAAGGGGTGGATAAAAAAGTAAATATTTAAACAAATCTTAACATAATACATGTAATACATGCATTACAACCCACAATGAATATTACCCCTCCAAAGGGTCTGGATGTGACAAGACACCCATGCCTAAACCCTTTTAAAGGGTTGCTATTGCTGTGGGACTGGACAGGGGATCCAACGGACACTGCTCCCACATCCAACCCAAGTTGAGAGGTCTTAACTTCTCAACTTTCACTACATTCCATCTAATTGTTTTCTACCCTGTGAAGATTGTAGTGTGTAATTATTTAAGCTGTACTGGCTGGTAGGTCAGTCAGCCTACTTGGTTTGGTAGTTAGGTGTTTCATACCCTGTTCTTAATCATCATTATTACTTACAACAGGTGGTGCAGGTTGATGTATTGTAATTGTCGTTGTTGGTGTAGTGGTGGAACTGGTTGTTGTTGGTGTAGTGGCGGGACTTGTAGTTCCACCAGTACTGTCATTAGTGAAGGTCAGGGCAGGACTTGTAACATCAACCCAGAATGTCCTGTAATTCTGCACGAAGGATGCACTGCAGATACACCAGAACCACTTTTCATGAATCACGGTAGAAACACATAAAGATTATGTAAAGTAATGGCTCACTTTTCTGACCCACTTGAGCATGGCAATAGAAAAGAATGGAATGGAATAGGACAAAATAGTTTAATTCAATCTTACTGGAACTGAATGGGTTTCGCGTCTGCTGTCGCTTCTGATCTCCATGTCACCTGAATGGAGGTTTTAACAGACTCTGATCTGTGGGATACAGCTGAGTTCTGGATGCACACATACACACAGAGAGAGAGAGAGAGAGAGAGAGAGAGAGAGAGAGAGAGAGAGAGAGAGAGAGAGAGAGAGAGAAAGAGAGAGAAAAGGAGGTCATCATATGTTCTATCTGAAGGTTTTCCAACATATTGTTGACATTTTTACGCTACAAGTCTATTTTCTTCTGTTTTTACACATGTAACTACATTGATTGTGTATTGGGCTCCTGATTGTTTTTCATTTTGGCATGATCATCACATTTCCATCTCAAAAAAGAAAATGTTCAAATGCACCTCCTCATAAAAAAATTAGTGTTTTGCATTTAGTATTGGCAGGTCAATGCTGCTCTCAGGACAACACTGAAATGCAATACACCTCTTCACTTTGTTTTCTTTGTGTTGTGATTTGATTTTAATGTTGCATGGAATGTTCATGTCAGAATGAAAATTAAATAAAATTAAATCATTCAGTTATGAAAGACAAAATACAGAACACATTGATAGGGAAACACTGACAGTTGAAATATCTCAGTATTTCAGTTTCATATTGAATAGCACAGGTGTATGGTGTAGTATGATATGACATAGTATTAAAATTTTTTAAAAGTCTCTGCATCATCAGAGGAAACCACAACTTGGTTTCCTGCATACTGTCTCACTTACCGCTGGAATATTTAATAATTTATGATGTCGTTCATCAGGTACCTGAAGAAGGCCCAACAGACCAAATTGTTGTAAATTACTAAATATTCCAGTAGTAAGCGAGAGTTTTCTCTTGTTATATTGCGTTGCCTGCTGTAAAGCTGCATGTTGTTCACGTTAAAGTCTGCCATGTGAGAGTAAACTCACAGGTCTCCAGCTGCAGGTGAGGAGCTGAGCGGCCCCTGTTGTCAGGACGAAGCTGCCCACAGGAGACTGCCCCCCCACTTCTCTAGCCTCTAACAGGAAACCAATGAATGGTGTGGAAGCTGGAGCCTGGAGCTGAACTGAGAAAAAAAACATTCCAGCTCAGTGTTCACAGCCAGGAAAGCCCTACTGACAATACTGATATTACAGGACACATATGTTAGGATACCATTTAGCAAATCACATGCTCATTCATTTTCAGTACACTATAAACCTTTAGATTAAGGCTGCTTCTAATGGTTTTCATAATCAATTAAATATAATATTGTTTATTTAAATAAAAATGTTTTGTCTACAAATTGTCAAAACATGCAGTAAATGTGCAGTACCCAAGGTGACATCTAAAAATCTTGTTTTGTCTTACCAACAGTGCAGAAACCAAAGTTATTAAATTTACAATGGTATAAAACAGAGAAAAACAGCAGGATGGAATCAGAGACGATGGAACCACAAAGTGCTTGGCTTTGTAGTTTCCAGTTTTCATTGGGACTATTTCCTAAAAATATGTAGTTCCGATGAAAACTGTCAACAATGTGTTCTGTGGATTGGGCCATTTTTAATGTTGTGAGCACCACGAAATACATTTAATTTACCTCGATTATCATGGTGGAGGCAAAAATCTCAGAGAAAGATATCTCAGAACCTGGATAGATAAATGTAAAACTATCTGCATGGAGAGATACTGCTAGAGGAAAGAGAGAAAATATGTTTTTTAGTCATTTGGGTGGAGTGACCCTTTAAGAGAACGCATTTGTTTTTTTAACAAACATTTGTCACCTAGTGCTTTAAATTGTGAATGTTATCCCTTTCAGGATTAATATACTTAAAAATTAATATAGCTGTATTATACTAATTCCAGGTTTAGATAAGCCTGATGCATACCTTTCACCTCCTCTCCAAGTCTGTAGCTGCTGTGGTCCGTAGTGACGATGAAGGCTGCAGGTTCCGTCTGCGGGCTCAGCCCAGAGTGGTGGGGTCGCATGTCTTCACAGCTGTCCATAACTTGACCTGAGCTGTAGCACCGAACCACAGGAGCAACACACACCAGCAACAACATAACATGGTCCATTGCAATGAAATGATCCACTCTACTCATAAATACAGCCAGTGAAACAGAGACCATGAGCAATACAATACTGCTATTCAGCTGTGAGGAGTTCAGGTGGAGTCTGTGTGGAAACAATGACTGAGAGGAGGGAGGTAGGGAGGAGGGATATATGGAGCACTGGGAGGAGGCTGCAGGTATACAGTGCACCTGCTCTGTTTATTGCAACTAGTTCCGTGGACATAATAATAGAGTGTGTGTGTGTGTGTGTGTGTGTGTGAGTGTGTGTTCCTGCGTGAGAGAGAGCTGTGTACTGTATGTTTGTCTGGTGAAACTAGGCAATGGCTTTTCCTGCTTGTTAGAATAGTAAAGTTTATTCCCAGGAGGACAAAGACAATGGCAACACAAATTCACATTTAAAGAGCAGATTTGTAATGCCTTGCTGTGTTACAGCTACCCCTTGCCCTATTTTTTATTTTATTTTATTTTATTTTTTTTTTGTTATGTTATGTATGTTATGTTTTTTTTTTGTTATGTTTACACATAACTTCTGTCTTAGTAATAGCAAGAAAGTTATGTTTGAACTGGTGCATGTAGATTGGTTTTGTTTAATGACCTGTTTATAATGTAATGGGTTAAAAAATACATATTATTTTGTCAGCCTGTAAGTTAGCTGCTAGCTTAGCTAATAAGCTAGTCACTATAGTTACATGCCCAGGCTGCCTATTAGCCTGCATGACGTTATGTATGTCACTACTAGTTAACAGGACTATTTGTGTTAAACAATCTAACGTTAGTTAATGTTATATTTGTGATGTGCTGTATTATTTTATCAGCCTCCATCTTAACATTAGTTAACGTCACTTTCTCGTCTTAGGTGTCACACGAGCTGAGCTGTCTAGGTTCCATCCACCTGTTTTTATGCGCATTTTTGATTTTAATAATAGCGGCAGACCTGTGAACTGTCAGTTCTGTGTGGAGCGATGAAGAGACTGTAACCTTCCTCACATTAATGCATGAAACAAACAAATGTCACATTTCCATCGTGTTTTCTTTATTTTTTTTCACCATTTGAGGTTTGATTGGTGCTCACTCAATTACGTCATCTTGTTGCACCATCTTATTCTGGAGAATTGGTGCCACTTACTGCTTATCTCGATGAACCAACTCCTAATAATCACATTACAGTAGTGGATGGAAACAAAGCATTCATTTGCATCTTTTGCCAATTTTTGGCCCACCAACCGAAATTACCTTTGGGAATATGGCTTTATGGTTAGTTAGCTTTAGCTAAGTATGGGAATGTGTAGTGATACGGTATTATTGACGTTACTGGTGAGAGAGATGACTTAATGTCCAGTATTGTCCTACAGCTTCTGCATAACCAGAATCAATTGTTAATAACATTTATACCACCCACTATGGTGTTGTTGTTGGAGTTGGTGCATTCACAGAATCCACCCAGTGACCAGAGGGGAGCAGTATGTCGGTGGTCATTGTCATGTATAAAGCAAATGAGGCCTGGCAGGCTGCATTCTTTTCATTCTTCCTCCTCTGGATCTTGTTGTAAATGGTAGGTGAAAAAAGCCGTCAGTAGTAATGACTTTATGTGCTTCATTAATGATAACATTTTTATTGTAAGAGGCAAAATTCATCAGGTCTTACCCTCAACCGGCAACGATTTATCCTTAAAGAGAGGAATCTTAGAAACAGCTGTAAAACCTGATATATATTTAGACTGCTTTTCTCCTATCAACCATCTTCAACTAACTTCAACGATTTCCTAATCTAAGCCATCAACCTGTCTCTTAGACCCCCTCCCAACTAGGCTGCTTAAAGAAGTTTTACCCTTAGTTAGCAGATATTACATATTACTAGATATGATCAATCTGTCTTTATTGACAGGCTATGTACCACAGTCTATTAAAGTACAGTAGCTGTAATTAAACCTCTTCTCACCAGAACCCCCACTGCGACTGGTGAGCCTAATCTTTAGGTCTCAAGGGACATGTAGCCAGGAAGTGACCCCTGTTGTTGCAGTACAGATACTCCCCCGCTGCACATCTACGGAGATGCTCGACTGGCGTCAGATGGGTCTGGCCTAGTTGCATAGGTTCCCCCTCCGAGGTGGTCGGAGTCTGCGGATATGAAGCTGCGGTCAGGCTGGGCGATCCCGGTCTGGGGTGTGTTGTCGGAGCCGTGTTACGTGAGGTATGGGTAAGAGAACAGCTGGTGCGCTCCTGGCGCTGTTCGCGTATGCGGTTGTCCGTTCGAATGCACAGTGAGACCATAGCGTCCAGAACGGTGGGTTCATCTCGAGCTGCCAGTTCATCCTTCGTAGTTTCACTCAGTCCTTTCAAAAAGACGCTGACAAGTGCCTCCTCGTTCCAACCCGAATCTGCAGTCAGGGTGTGGAACTCCACAGAATAATCTGCCACACTTTGATTTCCCTGGCTGATCCGTAAGAGCCGCTTTCCCACGTTCCCACTGGCATCTGGATGATCAAACACACTCCTCATTCTTTCCAAAAACTCAGCTAAGGAAAATTACGATAAGTATGTAGTAGTAGTTGTCGAGCAGGAACACAGGAGCAGCAGGTAGCCCACAATCACAGATCCAGAGACTCTGCAGCTCTGGAGGCAGAAATACCTGCTGAAAGCGACAGAAGGAGAGAGGAGAGAGACAAGAAAGCACAAAACTATGAGAGAGAGAAGATGTCAGGTTAGTAACATGCATTAATGGGATAAAAATGCATACAGATGGTGAGGGAAAGGAGCAGAGAGGAGCTCAGTGCATCATAGGGTCTAAGTCTAAGTCTAAGCCTATAGCAGCATAACTCAGGGATGGTTCA
Source organism: Siniperca chuatsi (assembly GCF_020085105.1). Lineage (NCBI taxonomy): Eukaryota > Metazoa > Chordata > Actinopteri > Centrarchiformes > Sinipercidae > Siniperca > Siniperca chuatsi. Next base: position 5,007,660 of record NC_058060.1, on the reverse strand, counting down.
GGACTCACCCAAGCCAGCCCTAACTATAAGCTTTATCAAAGAGGAAAGACTTAAGCCTACTGATAAATGTGGAGATGGTGTCTGTCTCCCGAACCCAAACTGGGACCTGATTCCACAGGAGAGGAGCTTGATAACTGAACTTAAACATTTTATGTTGCTTTTTGATTTCATAATGTTGCCCATCTGTATGTTCTGAGGCTTACCGTGTTAGGTGTCATACTCAAGAACACTCAAGAACAACAAACATGCTGTCTCAACTTTGGTGATATATTTACATTATACAGGTTTTCAAAATTGGTTCAGGTGGGGGCACCCTGGTGGCCTAGTGGTTAAGACAGATACCTTGTAAACGACATGTTCCTGGTTTGATTCCAGACAAGGACCTTTGCTGCATGTCACACCCTCTCTCTTCCTACGGTTCGTGTTTGTCTACTATCTGCCTTTGATACAATGCTAAAATTCATTAAAAACACAATGATTCATATCAACATTTAAACCATTGCTGGTAATGCCATGGAAAAACAATAATGTCTTTGCAGGGACCAAATATTTCAGTTACTGGACTGGCTTTCTTACTACAACTTGCTAGGGTTAGAAGTCATATATAATTTTGTATTTCTGCTTCTGCTTATCGATTCCAGTTCTTACTGATTCCAGGTTCTCATTATTAGTGCATTATACAGCAGGTAAAATAAGTATTGAACACATCACCATTTTTCTCAGTAAATATATTTCTAAAGGTGCTATTGATATTCACCAGATGTTGGTAACAACTCATGAAATCCACACATGTAAAGAAATCAAACCATAGATGTCCATAAATTAAGTTATGTGTTATAATGACACAGGAAAAAAGTATTGAACACATGAAGAAAGGGAGGTGCAAAAAGGCATGGAAAGCCAAAACAATTAGAAAGCAATCCTGCCCCTTGTCAGTGCAAATTAATATCAGCTGGTTCAGTCCCAACTGATGGCCTATAAAAAGGAGTCTCATTATCAAGGTGTCACAGAAGAAACATCTCATGATGTGTAAAAGCAAAAAGCTCTCTCAAGACCTTTACAACCTTATTGTTGCAAAACATACTGATGGCATTGATTATTTGGCTGAGGGGGTTCAGACCTATACAGAACAGTAGTGTGGACAGAGCATCTCCTTGGTGTATACCACATTTGATGGATACTTGTGCAAGTGGCTTGCCATTGGCCTCCAGGGTGGTTTTCCACAGCCTCATCGAGTTTGCAATGAAGTGTCTTAGAGTCCTGTTGATGTTGTACATCTCCAAGCATTCAGTGATCCATGTGTGTGGCATTGAGTCATATGCTGTCTTGTAACCAATCCAGGCAGTGCACAGGTTGGTGTGTCAGGTTCTGCAGTCTTGGGTGACTGTTCTGTCAACCAGGAGTTGGTGTTTGGCTCCTCTGGGTCCTTTGCTGATGCCCTTCTGTGCTTTGCTCATGTATTGATCCATGTGTCCACTTGTCTTAGCCGCAATGATGCCTGACATGAGCTTCCATGTTGTGGAGAGACAGGTTATTGGCTGGTAGTTGGATGAGGCTGTATCTTTTGCGGGGTCCTTCAGGATCAGGATTGTACACCCTTCAGTAAGCCATTCAGGGTGCATCCCATCCCTTAGTAGCTGGTTCAGTGCAGTGAGCTTCTTCAACCAGTAGGTGTGGATTATGTCAGGGCCTGGTACTGTCCAGCTCTTCATACCTGACACTTTTTCTTGGATGGCTGCCAGTGTAATGGTTACTGATCTTTTTCTGGGAGATTGCTGTGATCTGTGATCATAGATCCACTAGCCACTAAGCATTGGTGTCATGTGAGGCTTCCTTCTCCCATATGTTCTTCTAGTACTGTTCAGTCTCAGCCCTGGCTGGATCTGTTCTTGTGTTATTACCCTGCCACTGAGAGTACACTTTGGATGGTTCGGTGGAGAACATCCAGTTTATTCTCCTGGCTTCTGCTTTTTTAGGCGGGTAGCTAGAGCTGTGAGTCTTTGTTTGGCAGTCTCCAGTCTGTTGTATTTCTTGATCTTGGCCTCTAGCCTTCTCCTCCATGGGGGAATCAGAACATCAGTAACAACAACTTGCTGATAGTGGTTTCATACCTCTACAAGTGGACATTGTGACGAGACAAAGTTTTTAACTACGTTAACAGTTTTGTCATACATCTCCTTTCCCATTTTCTTGGCTAATTAAAACTTGGCAAGCATGAAGTAGCTGACAGGCCACAACCATTCCTCTAAGAGAAGGAAAAAGGTATCAGAACCTATTAAATGGCTGCCAGAATAACTGCTGTTGTGAGGGTTATACTGTACGTTTGCTTACTGGGCCATGATGATAGTTGAAGCCTGTAGCCTGGTTGAAGTTATCACTATCCAGGTTACTATCGTAGATTCCACAGTACAGTTCCACAGAAAGACTGAATTAAAGCAGGAGATCAAGGACCTGAAAGCAGAGAACGCAAATTTGCAGGAGATGGTTCTTCAAGGTATTGCCGTATAGTACGATCTAATGATAGAACCCACAATGCAGAACACACGAGCAATAGTGAATAAAGTCACTCTTTATTGACAAGCACAAGGTGGAGGGGAAAGGGGTAAGAACTTCGGAGTGGAGTCCTCCGTGTTGTCTTCGTAGGAACCGGAAAGGTAATGGTAACCTTAGTGTGTAGACTGGTGGCAGGGAGAGGAGACGGGCCGTCAGCGTGAACACCAACACAGAGCAGGATGGTTTCCCTGGGTCTGGCTCCGTGGATAGGTAGATGGGAAGAAGCACAGTGGAGTATAGGCGAGGCAGGCAGGCAAACAGGTATCCAGGCAGGAACAAAGACGACTGTAATCAGCGGCACAGAATAATCCTGTGGCAGAACAAAGACCAGGATTACACGAGATATCAAACACTCAATAGTTGGTACTTAACTTGGAAATAATCAGGAGCCGTGACGTAGTGGTCGTACTAGTGTACGTGGACGATCTAGCGTTGGTGTTGTGGGAGAGCCTGGTATTTAACTGTGGAGACTGATGAATGATTGAAGCCAGGTGAGCCGGTGATCAGCAGCAGGTGTGGAACCCACGGAGTCAGACCAGGTGACATATACACACAAACACACAAACACATCCAAGGACACGTTGGAGGACACACAAGACACATCAAGGAGAGGAAAACAACAGAGAACACAGGGCTGGAGGAGATAAGGTGGCAAACTACCACAGGTATCATTGATTCATATCAGTCATTGAACCATAGACAACTGATAAACTTCTTTTCTAAATGACTGTAGGCCGTATTGACTGTAATGTAGGCTACTTTGTCCTAAAGAAAAGTGATAATAACTAATTATTTGTTTTTGTTGTACTGTGTCTAGATGTGCCAGGACTCCCACTGAGCTTGAGGAATATAATTGATTCGGCTGCACCTCCTAAGAGATCCAGGGTGGAGCTTACCACACCATCACTGGCCCTCCCAGGTTCTCCGTAGTCCAGGTCTAGTTCTCCATCTGCCACTTCGCTGTCCATCCCCAGATCTATGCTGTCCATCACTGACTGTCTTCCAGTCTTCTAAGGTAATTGTTTTTTAAAGAATAAATAAATACAGCACATAAAATAGATCTACTGCTTGTCAGACTTGTTTTTAATGAGTATGGCAAATTAGTGCTTTTATGTCTAAAGTCTGTTGGGCTGAACAAATCATATCTTCAAATGCATGTAAAATCCATTAATCTGTAAAGTTAAATGACCATAAACACAGAAAAGCTGTACACTGAAGCAGCTTCCTGCAATTTCTTACTATGATATGATATAGTTTCATTACCAATAGTTCCAGCTGGAAGGGAACATTTGATATCAAGCTGATTTTAGCCACTGAAAGCCCATCTAGAACTGCTATTGTAAATACTACATCAACTGTCTTTAAACAGGTGCTTGAAGAACAGTTTGGATCAAAGGAAGGGCTGTAGTATTCCCTCAGTACTTTAATATTAATTAAGCAACATTGTACACTCCTGACCACATTTACATTTACTTATATGGCAGACGTGGCATAAATATGATCCAATCCAAGCCACAGTAGATCAAGTACAAACCATGAAGAATAAGTGCTGCAACACTTTGTTTCACATTCCACCTGACACAAGAGACACAAGGTTGCAGGTGCCTGTAGAAAACGCATGAGCCTGAATGAGGGAGTTCAAGTAGGGAAGGTAGGTGGGTGCCGTGCTATCTGCTGCTCTATAAGTAAGCATTAGTGACTTGAACTTTATGAGAGCAGCAACAGGGAGAAGGTGGAGAGAAATGAAAAGTAGAGTGATAAAAACTGTTTTTGGCTAGTTGAAGAACCAACGCGCTGTCGTGTTTTGGACCACTTGCAGAAGTTTCACTATGAATGCTTACACCCCTGTGTTGGGGCCTCACCACATAGGAAACAAAGAAGGGCCTACATGTAAAAGGCAAAGCCTTAACGAGGAGGCCTACATGTAAAGGTCCATTAAATCACACCTGAGTGCGAGATTTAAGTTTGAAACCAAATCCTGGATTCCTGCAGGACGAGCCGCCACAGGAGCGCTGGAAACTCCAGTGCTATGGCCATGACATCATCAAGTCTATAAAGTTCAGAGCGCACCACTTGCTCATCGCCTTTCCTCTGCAACTCCAATTGGAACAAGAGGTGACCTGACTCAACGTTGAACTTTAATCCCAAGGTGAAAGTCTTAACTCTCTGGACGAGAAACAGATTGTTTTGTGTTTGCACAATTTTGGATCCTGAAAGGGATCATTATACACCATGTAACGATCTTATACCTGCAGAAGGAGGATACAGATCCCACCGTTTTCTTCACAGAGAAAAGAATAACCGCTGCGCCAGGCTTTCTCCACACTCGACACCCGAGGACCAGCTTTGGCATTGAACCCACCGACCGAGCAGCATCCCCCCAACATCAGTGTAGCTTAATTGTGCTACCGTGAGTTCCTCTTGGCCCTGAGACACCACGCTGAGACCAGGGTTTCAATGTTCTTTCTTTATTTATTTCTTTTCTGTCCACACGCGCTTTCTCTGCATCCATCCTCTCTCCAACCGCCTCTCCTTCTCTTCTCCCTTGTGTCCAGCATGCTACTGTATTTAATAAGGGAATAATTAGTTAACCGGGTTCAGCTGTGCCAATTATCTCTCCTTGATGCTGCTCACCTTAGCAACTCCCCCACCTCTCCCTCTGCAGCTTACAGCTACCCATACCCACCTCCACAATCAGTATTCGAGTCTGAAAGGACTCCGCTGGATAAGTAAGAGACTTGTGTCTGGGCAGAGATAGGTTTATAACTGTGTGTTATTTTTACCTGAAGCTTCAATGTTGTGATTTTTGCTTTGCTGTGGGAAATAAGAACTGCTGTGTCCTGTTTAGTGCTGTGTGTTTCTGTGCTTAGCACGTTTCATTGTATCGGTACCACACCGCTGGGCCTTCACTTGTGTTTCTGTCACTGCGTGCGGGGGCCAAGAACTGCATTTTATCTGACAAAAGTCCATTAACACGGCTGCTGAATACAAGTTCGCTGCCGGGTTCCTGTGTGATGAAGGGGCAATTATTGTGTCTTGTCGCGGCATTTAGGATCTAATAGTAATAATAATAAAAGTGCCTTGCTTAATAGAGGAAAATAAAAACAACCCCAGGTTTCTTTTCAGCACTGTAGCCAGGCTACAGCTCTATTGAACCATGTATTCCTATAGCCCTCAGTAGTAACGACTTCATGAGTTTCTTTAATACTAAAATTTTAACTATTAGAGAAAAAATTCATCACGTCCTGCCATTGAATGGTCCCGATTTATCTTAGAGTGCATCATAGCACAGAGACAGCACTGGTGAAAATGACAAACTTTTAAATGAACTTTTAATTGCATCAGACAATGGACTCGTCTCTGTACTCTTGTTAGATCTTAGCGCTGCATTCGAGACCATTGACCATCACACCCTATTACACTGGAACATGTAATTGGCATTACAGGAACCGCACTAACCTGGTTTAAATCCTATCTATCAGATCGATCTCAGTTTGTACATGTTAACGGTGAGTCCTCCGTGCACGCCAAAGTTATTAATGGAGTTCCACAAGGTTCTGTGCTTGGACCGATTCTATTCACCTTATTTATGCTTACTCTAGGCAATATTATTAGGAAGCACTCCATAAACTTTCATTGTTATGCAGATGATACCCAATTATATCTATCGATCAAGCCAGATGAAACTAACCAGTTAGCGAAACTTCAAGCATGCCTTAAGGACATAAAAACCTGAATGACCTGCAATTTTCTGATGTTATACTCTGACAAAACTGAAGTTATTGTACTTGGCCCCAAACACCTCCGAGACACATTATCTAAAGATATAGTTACTCTAGATGACATTGTCCTGGCCTCCAGCACCACCGTAAGGAACCTCGGAGTTATCTTTGATCAGGATTTATCCTTTAACTCTCACATGAAACAAACTTCAAGGACTGCTATCCCTTAGTTATGCTGCTATAGGCCTAGACTGCCGGGACACTTCCTATGATGCACCTCTTTCCTCTCTCCTCCTCTCCCTCTCCATCTGTATGCTTTTTTATCCTATTACTGCAAGTTACTAACTCGACATCTTCTCTCTCCCGTAGTTATATGCTTTCTTGTTTCTCTCCTCTCTCCTTCTGTCACTTTCAGCAGGTATTTTTACCTCTGGAGCTGCAGAGACTGGATCTGTGATTGTGGGCCACCTGCTGCCCCCATGTTCCTGCTCGACAACTGCTGCTGCAGTTATTATTGGCTCTGTTGCTAGTACTGTCATTATTATTCCTATAGCTGTCATTCCTATTCCTATTATTATTAATTTATTAATATTAATGTTAACACTACAATTACATTATTACTATTTTAAAAATTCTAGGTGGTATTTGCATTGTTGCCTAGACCTCCTCTATAGGAAAAGTGCAATGAGATAACTTCTTTTATGAATTGGCGGTATATAAATAAAATTTTATTGAATTGAAGTAGTAGTTTTTTTGCTGTGATGAGGCAGTAAGAGAGGACTTGTTGTTGGGCTGTGGTGAGTCTTCTTAATGCTTCAGTTACACCGAGAATAATTAATAAAGGTTCTGGTTCAAATGGAGTATTCATTTCTGAGATGTTGTTGAAGATATCAGACCAAAAAGATGCAACTTTGGGGCTATGAGCTATGAAAAGAGCTTCTTATGAAGAATGGCATTTATCACACATGGATTATACTTACACTGGATATATGCTGTGTATTTTTACCTTGGAGTAATGGAGTTTATGTAGCATTTTAAATTGTATAAGACAGTGTCTAGCATTGTTTGAGCATTTGTGTATGTGTTTGAGACTTTTTTCTCTTATCTCATCTGGTATTTGAATACCCATTTCTTTTTCTCAGCTGGCCTTAAAACTTTCAGAAGATGGATAGGTTATTGAACGTAGGGTGTCATGCAGGCAGGAGATGAAATTGTCTTGATATGGTGATGTTTTAAGACAATTGTCTATTGTTGACTGTCTTTCAATTTGAAATCCTATTCCAAAGCAGACTTTCTACATAACAATAGTTTATTTGAGGATTTTCAGTCAGGATTTAGAGTGCATCATAGCACAGAGACAGCACTGGTGAAAATTAGAAATGACTTTCTAATTGCATCAAACAAAGGATTTGTCTGCATTCGACACCACTGACCATCACATCTTTTCACAGAGACTGGAACATTTAATTGGCATTACAGGAACCGTACTGAGCTGCCTTTATCTTCCCCCTTCAAACTATAGAGTTGAATATGATAAAGGTTTAATATAACTTTAAACAAAGTACATATCTAAACCGAGTTGGGTCCTGGGAGCAACTGCATGGGCTCCAATGTGCACCTTCCTTATATTATCCCCTTCCTCAGGGAATGTTAGTTTTTTCAATGTGAAAATCCTTCCCCTCACCTACAAAGCTCTTAATGGTCAGGCACCATCATATCTTAAAGAGCTCATAGTACCCTTTTACTCCACTAGAACACTGCATTCTCAGAATGCCGACTTACTTGTCATTCCTAGACTCTCCAAAAGTAGAATGGGAGCCAGAGCCTTCAGCTATTACGCTCCTCTCCTGAGGAATCAAGTCCCGGTTTGGGTTCGAGAGGTAGACACATCTCCACATTCTAGAGTATGCTTAAGATGGACTGTACTTGTATAGCTAGACTGTACTAGACTGATGGGAGACTTCCATGATGCACCTCTCTCCTGCTCTCCAACACGGTCGTGGCAGATGTCCGCCCACCTTGAGCCTATAGGTTCTGCTCGAGGTTTCTGCCTGTTAAAGGATTAGAAGTTAGAAGTTTTTCCTTGCCTCCGTCGCCAAGTGCTTGCTCATGGTGAGAATTGTTGGGTCTGTGGAAATATCTGTGGATTTCTCCTAGATTCACCAAAAGTTAGCATTAGATAATGCCTCATTTGCATATTTAAACATTTCACAATTTCAGAGTAAGTACAAAAAATGATTGTCATAATGTAAGTAATTAACTGGGGAAGTTTCTTGGTGATATCTATTAGTTAAATTTTTTACCCTATTCACCTGTAGTGTCTTGCAAAATGTATGAATTTTACAATACATGTCTTTAAAGGCGAAAATGAGTTTTTTCTCATACTCTGAGCCAGAAATCTCCACTTCATTAGCAAACTTTCCAGTTTTATTCCTATCTATATTCTGAAGATTTTTTACAGCGGGGTTTGTTCATATATCAATCCTAGCCTGATTTATATAACATTTTATTCCAAATAACAATGGCGAAAATTGATTTTTTTTATGGCTCATGACAGTATTTTCTGATTTATGGAGTGATAATAGATAAATAGATATCCAAAATTCCCTATGTAAAAACCTTTGACTCTAATATGTCAACAAAATGAAACAACAATTTCGAACCTGGTTTTATCCAATGTTCAGATTTCTGTTCTGGAAATGTATGCAAATTAGTGCATTTTTAATTAGATAATGCATAATTTGCATATTTGAGCATAACATTTCAGAAAACTTGTAATGCAAAAAATTATTGTCTTAATGTAAGTAATCAACTGGGAAAATTTCATGGTGATATCTATTGAATTTTTTTTAAACCCTATTCACCTGTAGTGTCTCCCCTTAAATTCAAGGTAAAATTTCTAATGCGTATGAAGTCTGTTTGATCCGTGTGTACTAATTTGTTTATTAAAGGGCTTAATCTATTGGCAAAAATTTTAGCAAACAACTTTCCGTCTAGGTTCAAAAGAGAGATCAGACTATTTGAGCCTACATCTTTTCCTTCTTTGTACAGCATTGTAATTGTTGCTTCAGTTAATCTGACTGTAATGATATTTCAAGTTTGTTATTCTCCTATGTAAATAAGAAGAAGGGGTGAAAGCGTTTTCCTTGTGTAGTTGTTGGATCTGTTTTTCCAATTCCTCTCTTTTAGTTTTATTATTCTTCTTTCTTCCAACTTCTTGGCAGAGTTCCAAGACAAAAACCACTGCTGAGCAAAAAGAACATTAAGGCTTGTCTCAGTTTTGCCAGAAAACATCTTGATGTTCCCCAAGACTTTTAGGAAAATACTCTGTGGACTGACGAGACAAAAGTTGAACTTTTTGGAAGGTATGTGTCCCATTACATCTGGTGTAAAAGTAACACCACATTTCAGAAAAAGAACATCATACCGTAAACAGTAAAATATGGTGGTGGTGTGACGGTCTTGGGCTGATCCGGGAACTCAGAAATTTCCTTCCTGAGGGCAGGGCTTATGTAACACAGAGTAGCTTAAATTTCTGAGTTCCCGGCCCATTTTTCACAATTGAGAATGACTCCCGGATGGGAGCCAAAACGTCTTGATTCTGAAAACAGTGTCCAGATGACTACGACTGAAACCTTTTCTACGATAGTATTTGGGAACATAAACATCAGATACTGAGTAATAGGTAATGTTACTTGTACAGACATGAATCAGAGCTCATGCCCATAACTGTCAAAGTTTCAGCAAATCAGCTGTTGCTTATCCATTAACCTTCACATTATTGTACCAAATGAAAAGTCAGTTGAAAATGAATGGCTATGACTGGGTAGGGTATTAGGTGTGTTCATGGTAAATAACATCGGGATGATTCATGGCTTTTTTAGTTTATGTTAGCTAACATTCCTATCATCTCCTAATAATACTTTTGGGGTGGCTAAGCTTTAGTATTTATTTTTGAATCACTATAAAGTAACATTGAATCTTACGGGGAGTGTGATAAGACATGTATTTCTGATCATAGGTAGTGAGAATTTAGGCGCAATCTATGTGATATAGATCACAGCAATATATGTGCTGTCGTCTTGTAGCTGTTACATTCTAATTGGGTTAATTTAGCTTGTCAGCTATTTGCTAACATTAGCCACTAGCTTTTCAAGGATCACATATCCAAGTCTTGGATCTCACTGTTCAATTAAAGTTCGTCTTGCGTTGTCGTGTCTGAGCATGTTCCGAAGAGGCGTTCTGCATAGTCTGTGGCTTTTTTGGGATCTCTAAACAAAGTCTGTACGCCGTTCAGATAGGGTGCACTTCCAGAAGAAAAATCATAAAATCACCGGTGATTTTTAGTTGTTATTTGATGTTTTCTGAAAGTTTAAATGCTTTGCACAGTACGTCACATGTATTTCTTACATATAGATATGGAAGGAAAGCTATTCTAAATCAAGTTTTGTGTAACAAAACCAAAATCACGAAATCAAGAAAGTCTTCACAGTAATTTTTTTCACTCAATAGCAGCAGCAGTCTCCATTAGAGCATGGAGAAGTGTTGAGAGAGAATGTGATTTTTGAGCATTTTGTTTGTGCTGCTCCAATTTCTGATGTCAGCCACCAAGAAGGCTTTTCCCTAGTGACAAGTCCAGGTTCCTCTTCTGGTCTAACAAAGCTGGTGTGTTGGCCTTTGGTGCAAACGATCCCCCAACAACCCCCCACCCCTCCATGTTTGAGGATGATGGCATGCCCCCTCAGGACTCGGTTCTATCGCCACCCATTTTCCTATCTTTATTCAAGAGCGTGTTCTTTTAATTTGAGACCATGACATTGATTTCTGTTCAGATTTTGTAATGTAATATTCCTTCAAAACCCTGCCCTCATACTCAAATAGCCACTGCTTGCAGTTAGATTTGCTCTGCTTCTGCTCAAACTGTGTGCTTGCACTCAGTTATATTGTTGCTTGCACAGATTTCCTGCACTCCAGCTTCAGCCCTTCTCCTTGCGTTCAGGCTGTTTCTGTGCGCTTGTGAAACATCTGCTCTCAGATTTCTCCTCTGCTCTTGGACTTTTTTATACAATAACCCTGTCAAAATCCCCCAACCAATAGAATGCCAGGTGTAGTGTGACCATTGAAATTATCCCTGCCTCGTTGCAGGTGTGTTTGGTATCACAGGGTGGAAAGTACAATATGAAACAATAGATGATGTGAAACATTAGTCAAGCAATTATTTCTGGTAAAAAGACAACAAATAAAGTTTTTCTAATAAAGTAATCAATAGTAAGTACTGTAGCCACTGCCCCTGTGTGTTAACCTGACTAAACATTAGTTTAATCACACCAGTGACACCATAATGAGGCAGCTGCCTAGACTAGACTTTATCCTATAAATTACTGCCAACATTACTGAAAGAATTACTGGTCTTATAAAGTAACTTGCTTATTTAGTTGAAAAACTGCTCCGTAACCAATCAGACAATTATTTCCATATTTATGTTTGAAGATGTTCATCAAAGCTGCAGATTATCTGTTTGACACCCTTTTAAAATGCTGTAGATAATATTGCATAACTTGTATTGTGATCTGTCAACACTAATAGTCATTATTTACTTTATTAAGGATTACTAGAAAAACTCTTTCACATCATCATAGTCAGGATGTTAAGTTAACCAGGTTTTTTGACTCTCCTAATGCAAGTTTTTTACCTATTTAAACACTGAAATTACATAAAAACATATGTTTCTCTAATACCACACTTACTACTAAATTAAAAATGGCGAAAACTCTCCTTAAAAATAAAGCACTTTATTCATCGCAAATGAAATAGAAATATAAATTCTGTACATATAAAGCACAAAGTAGCAAAGCCATAACTTTTATTTAAACTGTCCAGATTATGTCCTCCATTGAGGTAAAGGGTTACCAGTATACTGAAGTGCCAGCTGGTATTGGAGCTCTCAGGTCACAGTGTTCATCCTGACACATCTTCCTGTGGATAAGACTTTCCTGATGCTGCTGGTCGCTGTGTTGTCTTCAGGTCGTCACTTGACATGGCATGACACCTGCCAAGCAATAACTTGCAGTGTAACTTGTAAGACAAATACATAGCAATATTAAAGTATAAACTACTAACAACTACTAAAGGCTGCAACAGCTGCAACAGTGGATGTAAGTAGTCCTAATATATCAGGCTCCAAACCTGCATTTCTGATATGAGGCTGAAGAGTCAGTGTGTCTCTGTGGTGGGTTGGTCTGGCAGGCAACAGTCCTTGTTGCAGCTAAATGTAGTAAATAATTTTTCAAACAATTATTGAAGAATAAACTGATTACACAGAGCATTTGACTCCGTGTTGTGACATAGGCTATATGTACGAGCTTTTGGTAGCTAGGCTATGACTCAATAAAATCACATAGCTGGATGTTTTCGAAAGTTTTGTATTTTGTTTGGTTTATTAATTGGGCCAAAAACAGGATCGCCACCTTACCTTTTCAAGTGTGCTCTCGCGGTTTGCCGGTGTCCGACTTCGCTTGTGAATTAGCAGATCTTGCACGCAACCACTGCAAAACTGTTCATGAGCTCCTACGGATTTTTTTTATTTTTGTCCGGGTAGTGTCCCTTTTATTTCTCTTTTCCCTTCTCAATCAGATTTGACCGATTTAACAAACGTTAACTGTTAACCACCGTCAGGCACAAGTAACAACAGAGTGCGTTCCTTACAAAAGTTGTAAAGAAAGCAAGGGAAGTATTTATAATAAAGACGTGGAGGGTGGGAGTGGATGAAACCGGTTAAAGAGTAACCGCCCGTATGGGACGCTGTAAGAAGTAAAGCGAACGCACCCGCAACGAGGCAGGGATCATTTAGTTGGTCAAATATACACCTGGCATCCTATTGGTTGGGGGATTTTGACAGGTTTTATTGCCCCAAAAAATCCTATAGCAGAGAAGAAATCTGAGAGCAGATGTTTTGCGAGCGCACAGAGGCAGACTGAGCGCAAGGAGAAGGGCTGAGAAAGGAGAAAGGCAGGAAATCTGTGCAAGCAAAATATATCTGAGTGCAAGCACAAAGTTTGAGCAAAGGCAGAGCGAATTTAAGTGCAAGCAGGGGCTATTTGAGTGCAATGGCAGGGTTTTGAGGGAAAGCATTACAAAATCCGAACAGAAATCAATAAATCATGCTCTCAAATTAAAAGAACATGCTCTTGAATAAAGATAGGAAAATAAACCAATACCGAATCACCTTTGACAGAGAGCAACACTGAATGATGTGACCTGAGGTGAAGTTTGATGCAATTCGAATCTATTCAATTCAATTCAATTTTATTTATATAGCAAATTCATAACAGAAGTTATCTCATTGCACTTTTCCTATAGAACAGGTCTAGACCGTACTCTTTATATTATTAACAGAGACCCAATAATTCCCACCAAGAGCAAGCACTTGGTTACAGTGGAAAGGAAAAACTTCCTTTTAAGAGGCAGAAATCTCGAGCAGAACCAGACTCTGAGTGGGTGGCTATCTGCCTCAACCGGTTGGGTTGAGAGAAAGAGAGAGAGGAAAGAATGCATACAGTAGCACAATCCAAATTCCACATAGAATTTTTAAATAACAACAATGTAATGGTAATATTAATATTAATAAAATAAACATAATAATGATAATAATAATAGGACTAATAATAAAATTACTAATAATATTTGTAGTAGTGGTTGTTGAGCAGGAACATGGGGGCAGTAGGTGGCCCACAATCAGAGATCCAGACTCTACAGCTCCGGAGGAAGAAATACCTGCAAGAAGCCACAGAAGGAAAGAGGAGAGATATGAGAAAGCACAAGAGAGAGAGATGTTGAGTTAGTAACATGCATTAATGGGGTAAGAATGCATACAGATGAGGAGCAGAGAGGTGCATCATGGGAAGTCTCCCGACAGTCTAGGCCTATAGCAGCATGATTCAGAGCTCACCTGAGACAACCCTAACCACATGCTTTATCAAAGAGGAAAGTCTTAAACCTACTCTTAAATGTGGAGATGGTGTCTGCCTCCCAAACCCAAAATGGAACCTGATTCCACAGGAGAAGAGCTTGATAGCTGAAGGCTCCCATTCTACTTTTGGAAACTCTAGGAACCACAAGTAACCCTGCATTCTGGGAGCGCAGTGTTCATCCGGAAAGTATTCACGCCGTTTCACTTTTTCCACATTTTGTTATGTTACAGCCTTATTCCAAAATGGATTAAATTCATTATTTTCCTCAAAATTCTACAAACAATACCCCATAATGACAATGTGAAAGAAGTTAGTTTGAAATCTTTGCAAATTTATTAAAAATTAAAAAAAGAAAACATCACATGTAGATAAGTATTCACAGCCTTTGCCATGACACTCAAAACTGAGCTCAGGTGCATCCTGTTTCCACTGATCATACTTGAGATGTTTCTACAACTTGATTGGAGTCGGCCTGTGGTAAATTCAGTTGATTGGACATGATTTGGAAAGGCACACACCAGTCTATATAAGGTTCCACAGTTAACAGTGCATGTCAGAGCACAAACCAAGCCATCAAGTCCAAGGAATTGTCTGTAGACCTCTGAGACAGGACTGCATTGAGGCACAGATCTGGGGAAGAGTACAGAACAATTTCTGCAGCATTGAAGGTCCCAATGAGCACAGTGGCCTCCATCATCTGTAAATGGAAGAAGTTTGGAACCACCAGGACTCTTCCTAGAGCTGGCCGCCCGGCCAAACTGAGCAATCGGGGGAGAAGGGCCTTGGTCAGGGAGGTGACCAAGAACCTGATGGTCACTCTGACAGAGCTCCAGCGTTTCTCTGTGGAGAAAGGAGAACCTTCCAGAAGAACAACCATCTCTGCAGCACTCCACCAATCAGGCCTGTATGGTGGAGTGGCCAGATGGAAGCCACTACTCAGTAAAACGCATATAACAGCCCGTCTGGAGTTTGCCAAAAGGCACCTGAAGGACTTTCATACCATGAGGAACAAAATTCTCTGGTCTGATGAAACAAAGATTGAACTCTTTGGCCTGAATGGCAAGTGTCATGTCTGGAGGAAATCAGGCACCGCTCATCACCTGGACAATACCATCCCTACAGTGAAGCATGGTGGTGGCAGCATCATGCTGTGGGGATGTTTTTCAGCGGCAGGAACTGGGAGACTAATCAGGATCAAGGGGAAGATGAATGCAGCAATGTACAGAGACATCCTTGATGAAAACCTGCTCCAGAGCGCTCTGGACCTCAGACTGGGGCGAAGGTTCATCTTCCAAAAGGACAACGACCCTATGCACACAGCCAAGATAACAAAGGAGTGGCTACGGGACAACTGAATGTCCTTAAGAGGCCCTGCCAGAGCCCAGACTTGAACCCAAATGAACATCTCTGGAGAGATCTGAAAATGGCTGTGCACTGATGCTCCACATCCAATCTGATGGAGCTTGAGAGGACCTGCAAAGAAGAATTGGAGAAACTGTCCAAAAATAGGTGTGCCAAGCTTGTAGCATCATACTCAAAAAGATTTGAGGCTGTAATTGGTGCCAAAGGTGCTTCAACAAAGTATTGAGCAATGGCTTTGAATACTTATGTACATGTGATTTTTTTTTTATTTTTTATTATTTTGCAAAGATTTCAAACAAACTTCTTTCACACTGTCATGGGGTATTGTTTGAAGAATTTTGAGGAAAATAATTAATTTAATCCTTTTTGGAATAAGGCAGTAACATAACAGAATGTGGAAAAGCTCTTTAAGATATGATGGTGCCTGACCATTAAGAGCTTTGTAGATGAGGCAAATGATTTTAAATTCTATTCTAAGGCCATGAAGTGATTTGAAATCACTGCACTATAAGACACCCTGTTATGGAGTGTATATGAATGACTGTACCTCCTCTGCGTGTGTTGACTGCTGCATATGGGAAGTGCCCGTTGTTGTGGAGCCCACTACCTCCACTGCAAAGCCATCCCTGGATCACACACAGACACAAACAAGGATACAAAAAGTTGTAGTGATCTACACAGGATGTACTAAGAGCATACAGTAGATAACTTTGCAGATCAAAAAGATGTGGGCCTGAAGTTTTACAGCAGTATGTGCAAAGCTAGCTTTAACAAGGCTGAAAAAGGTGTCTAATTAAAAATACTGAGCTGTATGTGTTGTCCCTCTACCAGCTATCTCAGCTGGGCAAGTGAGAAAAAGTCATAAACACAGGAGAGAAAACAGTTTAGATCAGACTTAGAAAACGGATCACCAGAATAATTTTTTCTCACTTGCCTCTCAGGGTTTCTGTAGAAATCTGAGGACAAACACTCGCTCCATCAACTGAGAAAAAAAATGTGTCCACTACACTTAGTATCTCATTTCATCAAGTGGCTTATTTAACCAATTCTGTGTGCACAAAACAATTACAAGTCTAAACATGAAATTTGTTATTGATTATACCAAATACATTTCATGAAGGCAGCCTGATATGTGTTATATTATACAGCAGGACTGCATGAAAAAAGAAAGCAGTTTCAACAAGTCAACAACATCAACTGAAACTGTGACTTTATACACATTTATCTTACTTTTAATTTATCATATAATAACATGCGTTCTGTTGTAGCTATACTGAATATATATAATAATTTTTTTCTTACTGTATATTAGCAGTATTAGTATGATATTGCAGGGACTTCTTTGCATCCTAATGAGAGTCTCTCCAGATAACACGGAATAGTAGGTAGAATATTCATAACACACCCACATCAGGATCACAATACCCAGCTTGGCAGTGGTGGACCAGCTGTTTTTTGTCCAGCACTACTTCAAGTTCAATAGTGGGCTGCAAAGTTATGCTTGATGTGACCACAGAGTAGTGCTTGGTTCCCAAACAAGACTGCTTTCTTTTTTATTCCCTCTGGGGAGAGGAACCTTTCAGGTTACACTGGTTTATAGGTATGCAATTTGATAGTCTGGAAGTTTGTACTGACAATCTACACAGACAACAAGGCCATTTATTAGCAGCATAATGGGCCAGTAGTTTCCCGTCTCACACCGAGGCTCTGTGCAAAATTTGGCACCAATCTGCCACTAGGTGGGGCTTTTATTGCAAAATCATGAAATATGCAAACACACTTTTCTGAACTACTCCTAGGCGGTGAGTCTGATCTGCAGGAAACTATTCACATAGAATCTATGGACCCTCATGATCAAAAGTTATTAAAAGAATTTTGATACTCCAAAAAATATGCAAGTTAAAAAGGAACAACTTCCTATAGGTTGCAGTAAAACAGAAAGTGATGTCATATCTCCAGGTAGGATTGTCCACTGAGGCTCAGTGCAAAATTTGGCAAAATTTGGTCAATCGGCCACTTGTTGGAGCTTTTGTTGCAAAATCATGACATGCAAAACCTACTTTTTTAAACTAATCTTAAATAGAATGAGTAATCTAACAAGCAGCAGGATCAGGTGAATGATGAGGTGAATGCAGGGGATTTTGCATGATGGATCTGTAAAGGAAAGGACACTAGAGCTGGATGTGGATGTGGCTGTGGCTGTGGCTGTGGCTGTGGCTGTGGCTGCGACACTCCTAAGACTGAAGGCTAGTCTCTTGCAGTGCTGTACTCCTATGACAGAAATGTTTTCTCAAGTGTATAGCTTGTAAAGTCATACAAATGAAAAAGCTCATAAACTCATTGAAAGAGCCCCCCTCACAGTAGTACAGACTTTCCACCTTCAGTGATCAATGTTGTAGGCTCTACATAAGTAAATAAGAAAGCTAGTAAGTGAATAGGCTAAATAATTAAATAAATAAATAGAATGATAAATAAATCATTAAATAAATGTAAGGATTAATCTAAGGCATGGAACAAGCAGCAGGATCAGGTGAATGATCAGATAAATGCAGGGGATTTTGCAGGATGGTATGTAACATAAAGGACACTAAGAGCTGGATGGACATTTCTATTTTTTTGGACTGCTACACTCCTAAGACTGAAGGCTTGTCTCTTTTGGTGCTGTACTCATATGACAGAAATTGTTCCTCAAATGTGTAACTTCACTAAAAAAGCCCCCCTCATGGTAGTACAGACTTTCCACCTTCAGTGATGAATGATGCAGGCCCTAGTTAGCAAGTAAGAAATCCATAGAAATACATTCATGGTAGCTGTAGTATGTGGAAATTACACATTACAATTGCACATTTACAATTTTAGGATCCGCGTCTTTTAAATGTGATCAATTACCGTCCCATTTTCACAGTATAGTCAATACATACTTAAGTTAAAGATTATGGTCCTACCTTTAGTCTTTATTCTAATATTTTATTTCATTCTAATTTAGTTATTTTTTATTATTTTTATTGTATCTTCTTTATTAGCTCATTTGTTTTGAGTTGGCTGCTGTAACACTGATTTGCCTTTGGGATTAAAAAAGTACTCTATCTATGGAGGTAATAGAATAAGATATATCAGGCTTTGGATACACAGACAATGCTTGTTAGAAGGATTGTTTCATTGTTGGTTTGGCTCTGCAAATGGGATTTGTTGACTATAGGAAAAATATAGAACATCACTAGACATATCCTTTAGGCCTTTTTCATGATAAACTAAATCACTCTAAAATTGATTTAGCCATTATATATGTTTATTCCACTTTGTTTAAATTAGTCAGGCAATACATTTGATTCCCTTGTCATTTCTAGAAATATCAGTATGAGTGCTATTGACATTTTCTTACAAGCCTCCACGATACTGCTGGTTACTATGAATCAACTAACGTCAAATTAATGACCTCAGAACTATACACTCCTGTCTCAGAGCTTTAATCTTTCCACTCCATAAGGACTGCAGCATGAATGACTATGTTCTTACTGTAAGTCAACACTTGAAACTATAGCAATGAATGTAGCAGCCCCTTCTGCCAATATGGCTGGGCAGGTGATATGTTTATAACAATAGTGTGCAGACAGGCTTCCAGAATTGAAGAATTTTAAGGCTTTATTTATAACATACCATTTTCTTTACGAACCATATAACAGTGGACAGTTTTACAATGAGAGCCAATGCAATAAATACAGTTTGGGAATACAAGGGGAACAATATGAAAATATATGTCATATAATGGAACGAGGAAGCCTAGCTGTAAAATAAGAGTCAGCTTGGGAATGGTCATCTGCACATCTGAATAGCCATCATGATCATAATTATAAGAAGAAAAAAAAAACTATCTAGTGATTAAATGTATTAAAGAATGTAAGGAATACCAGTATCATAAACTGTGGCTGGGTGTATGAATACAGACAGAACACAGAGGGGAGATAGGCACATAAATCAGCCTATTGTTGAGGACTTCACATGGGAATTCCACAATTCCAATTTCACATGGATCATTCAGCACAGTTTCAGTTCAGGAATACAAAAGCTGGAATGCAGCTGCTTCACCATCGGTCCACCAAATTATCACTACTTCAGTGTTCCATCATTAAGACATCTTTTAAAAAGTTGGTATTAAAAAGAACCCTTAAAAACATTTTCATCACTGTATCTCATTATTCTATGCTACTGCAACTTCTTACAACCTTTGCTGCTCACATCAAAAAGTCTAGGTGAAAAAGGAAAGCACTCAAGGCAACATTTCATTTTATGCTTCAAGAGGGAAAAAAAAGACTAGTGAGAATAGCAAGACTTGCTCTGTTGTGAAGTTGATAAAATATAGATTAATACTGCTCTGGAGGTGGAGGTCTCCACTAATAGTCAATGCCCTGATCATTGTAATGGGAGCTGTAATTGTCATGGTAACCTCCATGGTACTCATCCTCTTGGAACTCTGCCTGATAGTCACTGTCGCTGATCTCTGAGCCATTGGTGCCGGTGCCCTGGCTGCCGTTAGTGTGGATGACCGGCTCTGTTGAGGGGGCACAGTACTTGGGGTCGTAGACCTGTCGTCCCAGGCCGTACACACTCATACCCCTCTGAGACGCCACCTTGTTGGTGCCCATCTGGAGGGAGATGGTGGAGTTGTCCAGTGGCTGCAGCGCCACCTTCTGGTCAAAGATGTCCCTGCGGGTACCAGGGGCTGACATGCCCGCCTGCAGGAAACCACAATGCAGCAGAAACTTTACAGCATGATAAAGGTAGTATACATGTACTCGCCTTGTATCGAATGCTCTGTTCTAATTGGACAAATTCCTGTGGACAAACGCATTTAAAGAAAGTTCCCACTCTAGGGATGTTTTATTATTCATCAATAATGGATTATCTGTCATTCATATCGATCAAGATTAGTGATTAAAAATTATTTTTAGGAGGTAATGTCACATTATTCCACACCTTTTGAAAAAATTTTACAATTTAAATAATCAGTTTACATCATAACATCGTAAATCATCATTGCAACAAGCTCACCCTCACTTCCCTCTACCGGTATCTATCTATGAAATCAGTTTGGATTTTATGTGTTCAGGTTTTGAGATATATGTCTCTGAGATTTCTGCCTTCAACCCAATACAAGAGAGGTAAATGGAATTTAAATTTGTGCTGCTCACACCTTTGAAAAATTACATAACAAAATTTCAACAGCAACGTCTCTTCCCCGGAACAGTGTCCCTGTTAGGCCATGTTCACTGTAAAAAAACCCCAGCCGTCTCATTCATTTGAATGAGGCCAGTCTGGTGAAGGAGCAGGTGTACTAACACAGGAGGCTCTGGCAAAAAAAGCAGGGTTGTCTGCCAAAAACTTTGAAACTGGCTCAACTTTTGATCCAGTGCAAGTCAACATCAACCCCGAAAGTTGCTGGAGTGGCCAATCACTTACATGCAAGAGCACATTCCTGGTAGATTAGTGTTTAACTGAATTAGGTGAGAACATTTTTGCTGTATAATTTGGGTGAAATGACCTTTTAAATAATCTTCCAGATATAGCTGTTTCACCAGGTGAAATCTACCATATTTAACGATCAAGGCAGGTAAAATGACCTGTATAAATACTGCAGTGCCATGTTCCACGATAAAGAATGTGGCTTTATCATTTCAAGATGGCAACTAAGCAGTGAACATGGAACTGTGTCCTCAAGCTCTATCAGGCTTTGGATATATAGAAAATATTTGTTGGTCATATTGAGTATTAAATTGTTGGTTTTGGTCTCCTCTAAGGATATGTTGAAAATAAAAAGATCAGCATTGAAATAGGAGTGGGTTTTAACTTGGCTTGCTCCTTTGTTGGTTCCCATTTGCAGGCTGATGGTGGTCTGGTCGTAGGGTTTGTCAGTCTGAGTCTTTGGATCATACAGATGTCTTCGGGTTCCATAAGCAGTCATTCCAGCCTGACTCGCACACTTGTTTGTCCCCATCTGAGGACAAAAGGCCAGTGACAGGATTTCATCAAATCCAATTACATATCAGTTTAACTCTAAAATGAACCATCGATAAATTTAGCTGAAGGTTATTTAAGTTTTGGAGGAACTGTTTATTTATTTAAAGGCAGCAATGTATCCCTGTTTCACTGCAGGAGAAATAAAAGGAGAAAATGCTGAATCTATTTATTCCTCTGGTGCTAAAGTGGTTATATTGAAAGCTACAAACAAAACATAAGCTTTCAGTGACATCAGCCTAAAGATATCAGTTCATTCGCTGGCCTTAGGAACAGCTAAATCATCAGTCATAGTTACCTGCAGTCCAATGACACACTGACCGGCCTTGATCTTCTCATCCTCAAAATGTCGAGCTTGTTTGTCTGCATATTTCACCCCAATATCAATCTTTGTGTCCATACCTTTGGTCTTTGCCTAACAGAGAGGACATGCTGATCAAAGGACTGATGAGAAATTAGATTTGTTTCCTATAACAATAGAAAATATGCTCCTCAGTAGACAATGACCCTCTGTACTGTGTGTTCACTCACCATGCTGGCCAGTGCAAGCAGTGTGGTCTGGACTTGAGTCACATTCCCATTTTCAAACAGGTCATTGGCCTCAAAGATGTCATTGGGCTTTAGGCCATAGGCCAGGATAGCTTTGATGAAATTCCCAAGGTTTTCCAGCTGCAGAGAGCAACGAAAAAAGAAAAAAGAGGAGTGATGGCATTTGGGACAGGGACTCCCACAAAAGCAGGAGGAAGCAATAACAGCACAAATAAAGCTGATAGTAAAAAGTGGTGAAAGCTTCATGAATGAGTGCACTCCTCAAAGCCTGACATGCTGTAACTTAAAGGAGCTGAATGTCCTCTTTATGATGCTGACTTCTGAGAGGCTTTCTTTAAATTACTTTTTGTTATCAGCAGATGATGTGAAAGCCCTGCACTGTTTCCAGGTCAAAACAGGTCTTACCTTGTGCCAGTTCAGCTGTGTAAGGTTGATTTTCTTTACTGAACCAGGTTGCAGCTTATTAATTAGCCTAGGAGAGGAAGGAAAATACAACATGTATCAGAACATAATTTGATCTATCAACTATGGAGGATACATTCTATTACAAGTTCTGCCTTCACAAACGTTAGATCCTTGCTGTGTTAGCATTCCCTGCAGCAATAACTGCTGAGTTCACACACACACACACACACACACACACACACACACACACACACACACAACTTACTCGCAGAGGATGACTCCATCCTTCAAGCCTTTCTGGAAGTTCTCGCCAATAGACATTCCTGTTACCTCCTCGATCCAGAAGCGGAGCTCCTCCTCCTTTTGTGGGTCATATTTCTGAGCAATCTGAAAGATAAGACATCATGTTATGTCTGCATTCCATTTTTGAAAAATCTATAAATATCAATAGGAATTAAAGCTGCAAGCAGCGATGATCGAGCCCTCGCCCCTTCCCGCACGTCAGGGCGTGCCGCATCAGTCATTCCTGGAGGTTGGTCGACACAGCTCTGAATTGTCGTGTGTTTTGGCCACTGCATGAAGGAGATAAATGTCACTTTCTGTGTCCACTATGTGGCTCTAGACAACACCCACTAATTATACATTAAACCACACCATGAACATTTCGTGTAAATCAAAAAATGATTGTCACACAAGGTAGAAAAGGTTTCAATCGTAGTCACAAAACTCTAGAGTTGGTTTGAAAGAGTTTCTAGAGTTGGTTTGAAAGAAGAGTCAAAGAAGCCATTTTTGTGAAAAAAGAGAACCCCTCTTTGAACAGAAATGGTGGTCTGAGATTCAACTTGCCAACCGTTTACCACAGTGTATTAACACCATGGTCAAGCCAATCATATGCTAATCAGGTACTTAACAGTGATGAGGGAGGTGCAGCCAGAAAACAATAGGCCTGATTACTGATTACTGGGGCATCATGGAAACAAAAGAAGGGCAGTTTCAGGTGAAACTAGGCAGGTTAAACAGCAGAAACTCAGGAAGACTCCTTCCTGAGGGCAGGGCTTAAATAACACAGATTAGCTTAAATTTCTCATTTAGTTCTCATACCATTTTTCACAATTGAGAATGTCCAATCGGCTTCCGGATGGGAGCCGAAACGTCTCGATTCTGAAAACAGTGTCCAAATGACTACGATGGAACATTCCTGGACAAATGAGGGACTACACTGTTTTATTGTCACACAAGGCTTATTTTCTGTTGCCAGTAGGTGGCGCGATGATCATAAATACGAATTTGCATGTAGATATCCCCAGGCCAGGACTATCATCAAACGTGAAATTTGGAGAAGATCTAATGCTGTGGAGCTGAGGTAGCAGTTACTAATTTCCAGACATCGAACCAGGTAGCACTGTTACTAAATTCGGACATCGAAACATGGAAATTTCGACGCCACACCACGGACACACCATTCAACTTATACTTAAACTTAGAAGAATGTTTGATTGTGAAGGTCTTTAGATTGGACTGCCCAAATTTGAAGTCGATCTGATTACTTCTCTAGGAGGAGTTGATTAAAGTACGGAGCCTATACATGGCGAAAAATACCCTACATTTGCACAGGAAATTCAAAATGGCTGACTTCCTTTTGTGTTTAGACTAGAGATGATACATCTGCCTCCCAAATTTCGTACATCTAGGTGAAAGGTAGTGCGAGGGCTGCTCGTTGAAAGTTTGTAGGGGGCACTATTGAACCATTTTGCCATATCCAAGCTAGCGACCCATTTCAGACAACGAACATGACATGCCAAGAGATTTCAAGCATCCTCGGTGCCTCAATAACAGCTTAGTTTTTCATGGCGAATGATACGTTACCATGGCAACGGTGTTCAACGAAAATTTGGACCACTTTTCGGTCCCAAAGCTTTAGAAATGGCTTTATAACATTTTCCAGTCAGAGATCTCAATTACTTTCTTTCTCATTTGTTCCTAAATTTCTTTGGATCTCGGCATGTTGTCTAGCTTTTGAAGATCTTTTGGTCTACTTCACTTTGTCAAGCAGGTCCTATTTAAGTGATTTCTTGATTGAGAACAGGTGTGGCAGTAATCAGGCCTGGGTGTGGCTAGAGAAATTGAACTCAGGTGTGATAAACCAGTTAAGTTATGTTTTAATAGGAGGGCAATCACTATTTCACACAGGGCCATGTAGGTTTGGATTTTGTTTTCCCTTGATAATAACAACCTTCATTTAAAAACTGCATTTTGTGTTTACTTGTGTTATCTTCGACTAATATTTAAATTTGTTTGATGATCTGAAACATTTAAGTGTGACAAACATGCAAAAAAATAAGAAATCAGGAAGGGGGCAAACACTTTTTCACACCACTGTATGAGGGGACAGTGGAATCAGCGGTGGGCAGAGTTCAGTAGGAAGACAGCTCTGGGAAAAAGCGGTTTCTCAGTCTGCTGGTCCTTGACCGGAGGCACCTGAGGGGAGAGAACAGTCTCTGGGCGGGGTGAGAGGAGTCCTTAAGAATTCTGCAAGCTCGACGCAGACAGTGTTTCCTCTGGATGTCCTCAATGGCTGGAAGTGAAGTCCCTGTGATGCGCTGGGCAGTTTTCACCACCCGCACCAGTGCCTTGCGCTCTGCAGCAGAGCAGTTTCCATACCAGACAGTGTGGTGATAATGTGACACAATTGGTTAGATTGCTCTCTACTGTGCAGTAATAGAAGTTCACCAGGATAGCTGAGAACAGTATGTTCTTCTTCAGTGTCCTCAGGAAGAAGAGGCGCTGGTGATCCTTCTTGACCAGGCAGGAGGTGTTGGTGGTCCAGGACAGGTTCTCCGAAATATGGGTACCCAGGAACTTGAAGCTGGAGACACGCTCAACAGCAATCCCGTTAATGTGGATGGGGTCATGTGTGCCTCTTCTCTCCTTCCTGAAGTCCACGATGAGCTCCTTTGTCTTGGAGGTGTTAAGGAGCAAGTTATTGTCTGAGCACCATGTGGCCAGGTGCTGGACCTCCTCCCTGTAGGCAGTTGCTGATGAGACCAATCACTGTAGTATCATCTGCAAACTTGATGATGGCGTTAGATCCATGCACAGGCCTGCAGTCAAGTGTGAAGAGGAAATAGAGGAAGGGGCTCAGCACACAGCCCTGTGGTACGCCAGTGTTGAGTGTGATGGTGGTGGAGCAGTGGTGGCCTGACCTAACAAGCTGAGGTCTGTTTGTCAGGAAGTCCATAATCCAATTGAAAATGGAGGTGTTAATGCCCAGGTTTCCAAGTTTGGTGATTAACTTGGAAGGGATGACAGTGTTAAATGCAGAGCTGAAGTCAACAAACAGCATTTGTGCATAAGTGTTCTTATTGTCTAAGTGTGTATGTAGAGAGTGCAGTGCCATGGAGACTGTATCCTCTGTGCTCCTATTGCTGCGGTAGGCAAACTGGTATGGGTCCAGTGTGGATGGGAGGAAGTCCTTTAGGTGTGCCAGGACCAGTCGCTCAAAGCACTTGATAACAATGGGTGTGAGTGCTACAGGGCGGTAGTCGTTCAGGTATGTTGAACTTGAGTGTTTCCGCACTGGCACAATGGAGGTGGATTTAAAGCATGCTGGCACAGCTGCTTGGGCGAGGGACAGGTTGAAAATATCCGTAAAAACCCCAGCAAACTGCTCTGCACATACCTTGAGTATGCTACCGGGGATGTCGTCTGGTCCAGAAGCCTTGCGCGCGTTGATCCGGCTCAGCGCAGTTTAGACATCTGTGGAGGTGAGTGTGATGGTCGGGTGGTCAGCTGAGGGTGTGAGCTTGGTGGCAGTTTCCCTCTTGTCTCTCTCGAAGCGAGCATCAAAGTCGTTAAGCTCATTCAGGAAGGAGACATCTGTGGCTACAGGGGTGGAGTGTCTGGGTTTGTATTTGCTGATGCCCCGAATGCCCTGCCACATGCGTCGAGGGTCAGAGTTGGAAAAGTGCTCCTCTAACTTAAGCTTGTAGCAGTGCTTGGCCTTTTTGATGCTTTAGATTTGCCCTGGAAATTCTGTAGGCCTGTGCATCACCTGATCTGAAGGCAGTGTTGCGTGCCTTCAACAGGAGGCGCACCTCCTTGTTCATCCATGGCTTCTGATTTGGGTATGTGGTGATCTGCTTCTGAGTTGTAACACTGTCTATGGTGACGTTGATGTAGTCCAGTACAGAGGAGGTGTAGCAGTCTATGCCCATATGAGAGCCACAGGTGGCCTGAGAGGCAAATATACTCTAGTCTGTGTGTTGAAACCTGTCCAGGAGTGTGGAGTCTACCCCGCTGGCCATACTTTGATGATCCTCACTGATGGCTTCACACGACTGATGAGAGGTGAATACTTGGGGGTGAGGAACAAAGAAAGGTGATCAGATTAACCCAGGTGTGGTAGGGGGTCACGGCATAAGCCTCAGCCATGTTTGTGTAGACATGGTCCAGAGTTTTGTTTCCACTGGTGTGACAGGAAACATACTGGTGAAATTTGGGGAGCACTGCCCTTAAGTTTAAGTGATTAAAATCTCCCGCAAGAATAAATGCAGCCTCCGGGTGAGCAGTCTGTTGTTTACTGATGGCCGCATGAAGTTCGCTCATAGCAAGCTTGGCATCAGCATCCGGAGGAATATAAGCTGCCGTTATAATGGTGGAAGTGAACTTCCGTGGCAGATAAAATGGTCTACATTTAACCATGAGAAACTCTAGGTTAGCAGAGCAGTGTCTCCTAACAATAACAGAGTTCGTGCACCAAGCTTTGTTAACGTAAATGCACAATCCTCCCCTCTGGTGTTACTGGATTCATCTGCCGTCCTATCTGCCTGGAGTGTGTGCCGTCCAGCTAGCCCAATAGCACTGTCCAGTATGCCGCTGTGTAGCCATGTAACTGGAGAGACACTGAGTCTTGCGATGTACACACGCCGCCATCTTGATCAATTTTAATCTAAGGTACTCTTTTGTTTGACCAGCACGTCATGGAGCGGGTGGGAGACACTGTCCAAGATGGCATGTAGTTTGGCCAGCTTCCTCCTCTCTGACACCACCGACAGAGTCAAGCTCCACCCCCACAATGTCACTGGCCTTACAGATCAGTTTGTTATCATCCGCTACCCTCAGCCTGCTGCCCCAGCATGCAACAGCATACATGATAGCACTGGCAACCACAGACTCATAAAACATCCTCAGCATTGTCCGGCAGATGTTGAAGGACCTCAGCCTCCTCAGAAAATAGAGGCAGCTCTGGCCCTTCCTGTAAAGCGCTTGAGTGTTCTTAGCCCAGTCCAGTTTATTGTCCATGTGTACTCCCAGGTACTTGTAATCCTACCTTCACTACTACTACCTTCAGTACTACTACCACTACCTTCACTACTACCATCTTCACTACTACTACCTTCAGTACCTTTGAGGAAGCTGTGATGCGTGGCACTCCCACTGATCTGTCTGATGTGCTGATGTGCTGCGCTAAGCGTATTCTGTCATTTCCGGTCACCGGTGTTTGTGTTTTACTAGTAGCGTATTTCTGCTGCTCTAGCTCATCACAGTTAAATTTTGTTTGATTGTTCATTATAGTGATTAACTCTCTGCTATAAACTTACACTAATTCTGCTCAAGCACTCATAGCTCTCTCCTTCCTTCTTTTAACGACTTTCTCGCTAATCCCACAGTTTACACGCTAATCAGTTTTGCTAGCCATCGTTCTTTAGCTTAGCAACTAGTGATGGCTTCTCTCTCTCCCTCTCACTCTCCTGCTCTCTCTTGCTTGGTGTGTCAAATGTTTAGCTATTCCTCTGCCTCCTTTAGTGATAATGGTACATGTAATAAATGTAGTTTTTTTGTAGCATTGGAAACGCGGTTCCGCACCATGGGAACTCAATCATTACCTGCTGCAGTTAGCCAGCCCCCAGTAGCCAGTGCGGACCGACCAGAGGTAGCTTCTGTTAGCCATCTCCCGGCAGGGAAACCAGGGAGGCTGGGTGACTGTCCAAAGGAAGCATAGCCCTAAGCAGAAGCCCACAATTCACCACCAACCTGTTCACGTTTCTAATAAGTTCTCCCCACTCAGCGACACACCCGCTGAGAAACCAACTCTGATTATTGGCAGTTAGCGACACCAGCGACCATAGTCAAATGTATTCCTGGGGCTAGAGCGGGCGACGTTGAATCCTACTTAAAACTGCTAGGATAAAGATAAGATTGTTATTCACATCGGCGGTAACGACTTCTGATTACGCCAATCGAAGGTCATTAAAGTTAATGTTGAGTCGGTGTGTACGTATGCAAAGACAATGTCAGACTCTAACCCTGCCAAACCTGACCAGTGATGACATGTTTAGCTGCATGTCTTCATTCCGCCGCTGGCTGTCGAGGTGGTGTCCAGCAAACGATGTGGGCTTTGTGGGCTTTGCAAATCACAGCCCCTCCCAAATTGACAATCTAGTTGATAGCGCTGCAGACTCACTGTGAACGACACTCGATTCTATCGCTCCTCTAAAAAAGAAGATAATAAAACAAAGAAGGTTAGCTCCATGGTATAACCCCCAAACCCACAAATTAAAGCAAACATCACGAAGACTTGAAAGAAAATGACGTTCCAACAACCTGGAAGAATCCCATTTAGTCTGGCAAGATAGTCTTAAAACATATAGGAAGGCCATCCATAATGCCAGAGCAGCTTACTACTCATCATTAATATAGGAAAATAAAAACAACCCCAGGTTTCTTTTCAGCACTGTAGCCTGACAGAGAATCACAGCTCTATTGAACCATGTATTCATATAGCTCTCAGTAGCAACGACTCCATGAGCTTCTTTAATAATAAAATTTTAACTATCAGAGAAAAAATTCATCAAGTCCGACTTGTCTTCAAACACAGGAACCTTAGAAACAAAACCTGATATCAGGTGTAAAACCTGATATATATTTTGACAGCGTTGCTCCTATCGACCTTCTTCAACTAACTTTGACGATTAATTCATCTAAGCCATCAACTTGTCTCTTAGACCCCATTCCAACTAGGCTGCTTAAAAGATGTTTTACCCTTAGTTAGCACTTTGTTACTGGATATGATCAATCTGTCTTTATTAACAGGCTCCTTTAAAGTAGCTGTAATTAAACTGCTTCTTAAAAAGCCCACTCTTGATCCAGGGGTTTTAGCCAACTATAGACCTATATCTAACCTTCCCTTTCTCTCTAAGATCCTTGAGAAAACAGTCGCCAATCAGTTGTGTGACTTACTAATTAACAATAGTTTATTGGAGGATTTTCAGTCAGGATTTAGAGTGCATCATAGCACAGAGACAGCACTGGTGAAAATGACAAATTACCTTTTAATTGCATCAGACAATGGACTCGTCTCTGTACTCTTGTTAGATCTTAGTGCTGCATTCGACACCATTGACCATCACATCCTATTACAGAGACTGGAACATGTAATTGGCATTACAGGAACCGCACTAAGCTGGTTTAAATCCTATCTATCAGATCGATCTCAGTTTGTACATGTTAACGGTGAGTCCTCCATGCACGCCAAAGTTAGTCACGGAGTTCCACAAGATTCTGTGCTTGGACCGATTCTATTCACCTTATATATGGTTCCACTAGGCAGTATTATTATGAAGCACTCCATAAACTTTCATTGCTATGCAGATGATACCCAATTATATCTATCGATCAAGCCAGATGAAACTAACCAGTTAACTAAACTTCAAGCATGCCTTAAGGAAATAAAGACCTGGATGACCTGCAATTTTCTGATGTTAAACTCAGACAAAATTGAAGTTATTGTACTTGGCCCAAAACACCGCCGAGACACATTATCTAATGATATAGTTACTCTAGATGGCATTGTCCTGGCCTCCAGCAGCACCGTAAGAAACCTTGGAGCTATCTTTGGTCAGGATTTATCCTTTAACTCCCACATGAAACAAACTTCAAGGACTGCCTTTTTTCATCTACGTAATATTGCAAAAATCAGGCACATCTGGTCTCAAAATTATGCCAAAAAATTAGTGCATGCATTTGTTACTTCTAGGCTTGACTACTGCAATTCCTTATTCCAATTCCGTCAGGCACCATCGTATCTTAAAGATCTCATAATACCATATTATCAGACTAGAACACTGCGCTCCCAGAATGCAGAGTTACTTGTGGTTCCTAGAGTCTCCAAAAGTAGAATGGGAGCCAGAGCCTTCAGTTATCAAGCTCCTCTCCTGTGGAATCAGATCCCAGTTTTGGACTACTACTACCTTCACCACTACTGCCAGCTTTACTTCCACTACTACTGCCTCTACTACTACCACCTTTACCACCACTACTACTACCACCTTTACCACTACTACTTTCACACTACTACCAACTTTACTAGTACTACCACCACCACCACCTTCAAAACTACTACTACCGCTACTAGTAGTACCACGACTACTACTACTACCACTACTACTACCTTTACAACTACTACATTCACCACTACTACCACCTTTACTATGACTACCACCTTTACCACTACTACTACCACCTCCACTACTACCTTCACTACTACCTTTCAATACCACCACCTTCACTACTACTATTACCTTCACTACTACAACTACTACTACTACAGTACCTCCAACTACTACCTTCACTACTACCACCACCACCTTCACCACTATTACTCTTACCACCTTCACTACTACTACTGCAAACTTCACTTCACTACTACTACTACTCTTACCACCTTCACTACTACTACCTCCACCACTACCTTCACAACTACTACTACCTTAACCACTACTAATACCTTCACCACTACTGCCAACTTTACTACCACTACTACTACTACTATTACTTCCACTACTACCACCTTTACCACCACCTTTACTAGTACTACCACCACCTTCAAAAGTAGTAATAGTTGCAGTAGTACCACGACTGCTGCTACTACTACCACCACCACCTTTACCACTACTACTACCACCTCCACTACTACTACCTTCAATACCACCACCTTCACTACTACTGATACCTCCAGTACTACTATTACCTCCACTACTACTACTACTACAGTACCTCCAACTACTACCTTCACTACTACCACCACCACCTTCACCACTATTACTACCACTACTACTACTCTTACCACCTTCACTACTACTACTGCAAACTTCACTTCACTACTACTACTACTCTTACCACCTTCACTACTACTACCACCTCCACCTTACCACCTCCACAACTACTACTATCAATTTCACCACTACTACCACCTTTACTAGTACTACCACCACCTTTACCACTACTATTGCTAACTTCACTACTACTACTACTACTGCGAACTTCACTACTACTGTTAACTAGTAGTAGTTAACTACTACTAATACTACTACCACCACGTCACTACTACTACCACCTTTAATACTATTTCTGCTAATTTCACTACTACTACTACTACTACCTTCACTACTATTACTACTTTCACCACTACTACCACCTTCACTACTACTTCTTCTAACTTCACTACTACTACCCCCTTTACAATGTGAAGCCTACTGCTGCTTCCCATGGCAACCTATGACTGCACCTGGGGATACAGCTGATTAAGATGAGCTAATTAGGTCAGTTTGACACACAGATACAGGTCTTGGACATTTTTCACAATTTTTCAAGCATTTTTCAAGGTTTATCTACTTATTCATACTTTCAGCAAGAAACTATTCAAACCTTAAAATGCTCCACATCTTTCATACTATTTCCCACTTTTCCAACTCTTCATACTCCATTCTACAACTTTTTTCCAACTTATATCTGCTCATTCATAGTTTCAGCTAGAAAACTCCATTCAAACCTTAACATGTTTCACATATTTCTTACATTTTGACTTTTATTCGTTTAAATCCCAATTATACTAATTAAACCCTTTCCCAACTCTTTATACTCCTTCAGTTGCTTCTTCATTCAAAGTTAAACCAGCTATGAAGTTTAGCTCCCAACTTATAGTATATTTTGCATCCTTCATCCCTTTCCCTCTTATTAACCCATTCAAAGTCCTTCAACTGCTTCTTTAAATAAATTAAATTAAACCCAGCGATGCAGTTTAGCATCAGCTTTTCAACAAACCTTATAATGTTCCACATCTTTCATACATTATTGATATTATTCAATCAGGGCTGAAAGCTGTGTCATTTAGGAATTAATGTGAGGCGTTTTGTGTCTGTGGAGGGAAGATATTTTCTCTCTTCGCTTCTCCAAGCAGTTATTTTCGAGGAAGACTGCCAAGGACTCTCAGAAAAAAGCCAGGTATTGGAAAAATTGATCTAATACTCTTGATGGGTCTATTAAACTCAGCTTCTGGGGGGAAAATCTGGAAGTGAAAACCAGACAAAGACCAGACATCCCCATTTCATCTACATACCCAAAAACATTTCCTGATGAGAGCACAAAATTGCACACATGTGGAAAATAGTCTCCGTGAAGCCACTGGTACTGTCCAACACACTCATAAAAATGCACAATTAGGGGTTATGTAGTGTGAACCGGTTTCCGTCAGGAATTCAGCTATACATGGTCCAACCAGGGATAAAAACAAAATCATCTAATTTAAATTAATTAGCATGAAACTGATTATACACATGACCGAGTACTGAGCAAAGGCTGAGCAAACAGAGGTTGCTATTCATTAATATACAGTGGTGTGAAAAAGTGTTTGCCCCCTTCCTGATTTCTTTATTTTTTTGCATGTTTGTCACACTTTAATGTTTCAGATCATCAAACAAATTTAAATATTAGTCAAAGATAACTCAAGTAAACACAAAATGCACTTTTTAAATGAAGGTTGTTATTATTAAGGGAAAACAAAATCCAAACCTACATGGCCCTGTATGAAAAAGTGATTGCCCATCCTATTAAAACTTAACTGGTTTATCACACCTGAGTTCAATTTCTCTAGTCACACCCAGGCCTGATTACTGCCACACCTGTTCTCAATCAAGAAATCACTTAAATAGGACCTGCCTGACAAAGGGAAGTAGACCATAAGATCTTCAAAAGCTAGACATCATGCTGAGATCCAAAGAAATTCAGGAAAAAATGAGAAAGAAAGTAATTGAGATCTATCAGACTGGAAAATGTTATAAAGCCATTTCTAAAGCTTTGGGACTCCGGCGAACCACAGTGAGAGCCATTATCCACAAATGGCAAAAACATGGAACAGTGGTGGCCGGCCGACCAAAATTACCCCAAGAGTGCAGCGACAACTCCTCCAAGAGGTCACAAAAGACACTACAACAACATCCAAAGAACTGCAGGCCGCACCTGCCTCAATTAAGGTCAATGTTCATGACTCCACCATAAGAAAGTGACTGGGCAAAAATGGCGTGCATGGCAGAGTTCCAAGACGAAAACCAGTGCTGAGCAAAAAGAACATTAAGGCTCATCTCATTTTTGCCAGAAAACATCTTGATGATCCCTAAGACTTTTGGGAAAATACTCTGTGGACTGACGAGACAAAAGTTGAACTTTTTGGAAGGTGTGTGTCCCATTACATCTGGCGTAAAAGTAACACCACATTTCATAAAAAGAACATCATACTAACAGTAAAATATGGTGGTGGTAGTGTGACGGTCTGGGGCTGTTTTGCTGCTCCTGAAGGAGAATGTCCGGCCATCTGTTCGTGACCTCAAGCTGAAGCGAACTTGGGTTCTGCAGCAGGACAATGATCCAAAACACACCAGCAAGTCCACCTCTGAATGGCTGAAGAAGAACAAAATGAAGACTTTGGAGTGGCCTAGTCAAAGTCCTGACCTGAATCCTATCGAGATGCTGTGGCATGAACTTAAAAAGGCAGTTCATGCTCGAAAACCCTCCAATGTGGCTGAATTATAACAATTCTGCAAAGATGAGTGGGCCAAAATTCCTCCATAGCGCTGTAAAAGACTCATTGCAAGTTATCGCAAATGCTTGATTGCAGTTGTTGCTGCTAAGAGTGGCCCAACCAGTTATTAAAGTTTAGGGGGCAATCACTATTTCACACAGGGCCATGTAGGTTTGGATTTTGTTTTCGCTTAATAATAACAACCTTCATTTAAAAACTGCATTTTGTGTTTACTTGTGTTATCTTCGACTAATATTTAAATTTGTTTGATGATCTGAAACATTTAAGTGTGACAAACATGCAAAAAAATAAGAAATCAGGAAGGGGGCAAACACTTTTTCATACCACTGTATAACCATCTCTGAGCTTCAGAAACATCCAACATACTTATAAAGAGTACGGTCTAGACCTGCTCTATAGGAAAAGTACAATGAGATGACTTCTGTTATGAATTGATGCTATATAAATAAAAACTGAATTGAATTGAACGGAACATAGAACACACTGTGCTGAGATCAGCCCTGTCATCAACTGGGAGTACAAGTAGAAAAGCAGAGGCAACAAGTCAGAATTTCAGGAGAGAAGAAGAAAAGATTTAGGGCAGCAATTAATCATTATTTTCTTTATCAATTCATCTGTCAAAGAACAATGAACATTTTTTGATTAATTGTTTAGTCTATAAAATGCTATTCAAATGAAAGTTATTCAATTCACTTAAATTTTATTTATATAGCACCAATTCATAACAGAAGTTATCTCATTGCAATTTTCCTATAGAGCAGGTCTAGACCGTACTCTTTATAATATTATTTACAGAGACCCAACAAATCCCACCATGAGCAAGCATTTGGCGACAGTGGCAAGAAAAAACTTCCTTTAAGAGGCAGAAACCTTGGACAGAACCAGACTCAATGGTGGGCTGCCGTGTTAGGTTTTGAGAGAGAAGGGGGGGCACAATGCAAATACCACCTAGAATTTTTAAAATAGTAGAAATGTAATTGTAGTGTTAATATTAATAGATTAATAATAATACGAATGACAGCTATAGGAAAAATAATGTCAGTATTAGTAACAGAGTACTACAACTGTAGTAGCAGTTGTCGAGCAGGAACATGGGGGCAGCAAGTGGCCCCAACCATTTAACCATTAGGACTGTACTTCCCATCAGTGGGAGGGGAAATTTAAACAAAAACATACCTGGTGGCAAGTAACTGTAGTAGAAACAACAACAACAACACCACAACAACTAGTTCTTACAACATGTTGTCTGACCACGTTTTTCATTTCAACAAATGAAAAAAAGAATGCTAGAGAGAGAAGTTCAAACCCAGATTACTTCCTCACCTCCACACAGCTGGCCAATATCTGCATGAAGTGGGTGTGAATATTGGTTAAGAAATGGCTGGAAACAGCCCCCCTTCTAATCAGACATCAGAAAGGCGTAGGGGGGAGGGGTTTTTGAAGCCATTCGACCATCCAACAAGAGTATACTTGCAGCTTAAACCCTTTCGCATGAATGGAGCCTCAGTCATGTAAGTCTTCTCAGGGCTCATCTCCAGTCTGCAAGTATGTTGTGTGGGTAAGAAAACCAAAACAGTGCACTAAAAGGGGCCAACAGTTGCACAGAGCTGCAGAGTTGGGTCCAAAAATATCTCTTAATGGAGCTTTACATTTGAACCCAGTCAAACAACTAAAGGTACTTAATCACATGTTTCAAGAACTTTTAGTTTAAATGTCCTAAAGTTTTTAACCAGTGCCTCAACTTACCATAAGTCTATTGAAGTTGACAATTTTACCTTTTATACATTTGTTTATTTGCATAAATGTGAATTTCTTTATGTTCTTTACTTAACAGCAGCTGAAAATCTTGTTTTCCCCAAGTGCTTTAACTTCTCACCCTGCTGCAGTGATGTAAAGTGTACTACTAAGTGTGTCAGTGATATCACTATTGGGTGTGGTTAGGTGCAAGACAACACAGACCATCTGTGGCTATGAGAGGTATAACTAACTTTCAGCCAGGGTGGGCAGTGAAGCACTGCTTTTCAGATGGCTGTTAAATTATTTAATTATCATCTCTAAAAGGGTAAAATACAAACAATTTCTAATTGCACCGGGAAAATCTCATCTCCATGAGCAGTAGCTGCACAAGACACAAAAAATTATCATAAATTGATTTCATTCAGATCTTTAGTTAACAGCGAGTACAGGAGTAGCAGTCTCAGAACCAATGATTTGGTAAGTACTGTCAATCCATGTGGTCAATGGTTAAGCTCTGACTTCAGGTAAGGAATTTCTCAAAGAGTAGGAAGTGAAATTCTGGACTTATGCGAAAGACAAAAGTAAAACTCCTTTACTTTTTCTCCTAATTTCTAACTTTCTAACAACAAAAGCTATTTATTATATTTATTTGGACCTAAAATTACTCTTAAATCTATGAGAGGTCTCAAAGTTGATTCAGAGTAGCCTGTCAGGGTTGGAGATGTCTACAATACAGAGACAGATGAGAGCACACATCTTCTGATACATTTTGGAATGACAGTACAATACAGTATTGGTCTATTGGCTATAGGCTCTTCCTCCACTGAGCATAGATGTGTTATCATGTGATCACTTGAGAGCTGCTCTTAAAAGTTACTCCTGTCAGTAGGTGTGTGTCGCATGATAAATGAGCCTTACTCTTCACTTTCCACAAATAACCTTTTTAGTCCTAAATTGTCTCTTTAAAGTTAAGCTTGATTCCTACAAGTTTGGTAAGTACAGGCTCTACTCCATACAGTACATTTAGCATCCATATTCTGAAGGCTCTGTGGGTGCTACTGCCGACTGATGGTATGTAGGCTGTATAGCTACTGAAAAAAGCTTCCAGCTACCTGGAAAAAGACTTGTAAAAGAGTTGTAACTGACGACTTGTCTGTATTTATCAAAACCTAACAGCAGCGGCGGTTGGCCACCCACCATTGAGTCTGGTTCTGTCCAAGGTTTCTGCCTCTTAAAGGAAGTTTTTTCTTGGCACTGTTGCCAAATGCTTGCTCGTGGTGGGATTTGTTGGGTCTCTGTAATTAATATTATAAAGAGTACGGTCTAGACCTGCTCTATAGGAAAAGCGCAATGAGATAACTTCTGTTATGAATTGGCGCTATATAAATAAAATTTAATTGAATTGAATATTTCCAGCTCTTGGAGAAAAATACCTAAGACTTTTCAGCCATTAATAACTATATGTACACATTTACAGATTTATCTACACATTTACAGATCTAAGTACATATTTACATATTTGTCTACGCATTTACAGATTTGTCTACACATTTACAAATCTCAATACACTTGCAAATCTGAATATGGATTTGGAGATTTTTTACAGATTTACAAATCTGATTACGCAGACATGGTTTCTGAATACACATTTGCAGATTCCGGTATATATTCACAAATCACAGTACACATTTAGAGATTCTTAGTGATAGAAAATTTATCATGGTCTGTCATTGAGGATGTTCAAATCCCTTAAATGCGTTTCGTCGGGAGATGAGAAGACGAGATGAGGAAGCTCCGACAGGGGCTCAGAGAGAGGAACCACCGATGCAAATTTTTTACCAGATGGCATCACCCCTTCAGCCTGAATCTGTTTATTGATAGGTCAGTTAATATGATGCGGCGAGGCTGGGCTGTTGTGGAATGTGCTTTGCTGTAATATTAATAAATGTAGCATGATTGTAATACTGTAGATTATACAAACTACCGGTGGAAACAGGAATAACAGCACCAACAGCGGCTCTAACGTTATTCATGTTTATTGACAAAATAAAAATATTGCATGTGTGTAAAATTGGAATTATAAATGAATCATGAAAACATTCTTTGCAACTTTTTTTTCATAAGCCAAAAGGCTTTTCTTTTCTTGGCTCATAGCTGTATTTTTGCTCCCTCATGTCCATTACCGCAATAGGTCTATAATCAGCATTGGAGCAGCAGTCATCAGGCGCCAGGTGTTATTCTTTTAAAATGCTACTGAGTTATTTCTATGCATTTAACCGTTGAAATGTTGTGTGTCATGAGTCATCTGCTTTCTCCTCAAAATGACTGGAGTGAGCGAGGATGTCCCATTTGGTGAATACAAAGCCAAGAGCCACATTAGCGAGAACCACATTAGCTGAATGGAAAGCACCCAGAGAGAGAGAGAGAAGTGGAGTATGACAAAGGTCCTTAGCTAAACCTGGAATGATCTTTACATGGTACTATGTTCCAAAGCCCACCAATCCAACACTAAGGGGTTATTTATTTTCACCTGGCCAATAACAGAACTGGTTCACAAATACTGTATGTTTACCATTCACAAACTAAAATTAGATTAATAAGCTTGGGAGTGTTTGTGAAAGCAAAACAATAGTTATCAATTTGATATGTACTTACTTCTTTAAATTCTTTAAGATTGTTCATCTAAATAATCATTTATACCAGAATATCCTGTAATGTGTGCAAATGTACATTCTATTTCACAGGTTTTATTTTTTCCACAAAACATATTTTAGAGAAAAAGCCACAACTGGCTTGTACCTGAAACGTATACGTCTACTACCCAAGCAAGAAAAACACTGACGCGAACTGAGCAGAGTGAAAAGTGAAATGCAGTGGGCTGGAGGGCCGATGGATCGGGTCCTCATCATGGAGTTTTTGTTCAAGAATTTCATGAATGTGATGTATGCAGCTCAGAGAAGAGCATGGACTACTGATCACACTTTATGCAATGGAACCCAGATGGGCCTCTGCCTGTCCTCCTACTTTTGTTTATGTGCACTCTCTCTCAATGAACTACATGACTGCAGTTGTGGAAGAAAACCATTTATTACACTTTACAGACAGATTTAGAATAGAGTTTGAATTGAGGAATTCAAAATCCCAAATTCTGTCAGGTGATTATATCCAGCTCCAAGCTGTCTGTGATACTTTATAAGGATACCAATAACAAAGGAGAAAAATGGACTAGTGGATACTAATAGTTTTAAGGGAAATCTGTGTTTTTGAAAGACCTTTACAGTGTTTCTGCATGTCTTAAGCCATTTTTGCAAATCAAGTATACTTCAGTATTAAAGCATGCCGTGGTGTTTTGTAACATATTTTTACATTCTTTGCAGTCATCTGTTTCCACTTATTTCCATATCTAATTAAAATGGAAGGAGTCTCTGTCTGTCTGTCTTTCGATTTTCTCGACAATCCGTCATCCGATCAACTTCACATTTGGCGGGTGTATTGCTGAGGACCCAAGGAAGTGC
Source organism: Siniperca chuatsi (assembly GCF_020085105.1). Taxonomy (NCBI): domain Eukaryota; kingdom Metazoa; phylum Chordata; class Actinopteri; order Centrarchiformes; family Sinipercidae; genus Siniperca; species Siniperca chuatsi. The sequence continues at coordinate 4,967,960 of NC_058060.1, read as the reverse complement.
AGTGTCAAGTGTGAAGTAGTTTAGATGAGCAGTTCTTGAGAAAACTGAGAAACATCACCCTGCAGAGCCGGAGAGCCCCCACAGTTCTCGACACAGCAGTTCCAAACCCATAGTTTTTGACATACTCATGCACAAGTTTAAACGACAGTCTGTGACTACATTATGCCCAGAGCCATTAACCCTCTCTCTCAGTGCTAGTTATACCTAACGAAGCATCAGCTAATTTCAGTTAAGTTCAAATATGCTTGGCCGGGGGATTTTCTCATCTACCAGTCCCCTTGGCCGGTGAGTCAAAAAGTTAATTTCGGAAACTGTTGTTTAGCATCTTTCTAGTCTTCTGACCACTCAAAGTACTTTACACTACGTCACGTTCACCCCATACAAACTCTAATGGCAGAGGCTACCATTCAAGGTGCCAATTGCTTATCAGAAGGGAACTAATCATTCACACACACACACACACTCACAACGATGGCACAGCCTTCGGGAGCAATTTGGGGTTCAGTATTTTACCCAAGGACACTTCGACATGTGGGCTGCGGGAAGCCGGGGATCGAACTCACCTTCCATCAGTATTTCCCCCTCAAACCAACAAAATGTGGTGTCAAGGTGTGGGTCATGGCAGTGCTCCACTGGCTATGTCACAAACTTCCAAGTCTACACAGGGCGTGAGGGGACACAGGAGAAGGGTCTTGCTCACCATGTCGTCATGGGTCTAGCCATACCCTACTACCCTACCAAGACTGTCATGGTACTGTCTAATTACCATGATCCCACTGAGAAAGGGTCAGTGAAGAGAAGGAAGCAAGAGCTCAACAAAACCAAGGTTGTAGTGCCAGAATGCCTTTCTGACTACCAAAAACACATGAAAGGTGTGGATTTGCTGGATCAGATGGTTGGATATTATCAATTCCACCACCACTCAAAGATATGGTGGATGAGGCTCTTCTTCTTGGCTGTCGGATGCTACAATGCTAATCTCTATAAACAGATATCTGAATAAGAATGCAGAATCTGTAGGCAAGGGACAAGATTATAATTATCAAAAGCGTTCTGGTTTCAGTTTGTAGTCCATTTGTAGTCCGAGTAGTATTGACCAATCATGTTTGAGCGGGATTTGGTTGTATGCAGTCCATGTGGAGAGCAAAAAACAAATTGGCCGAAATGCAATCTCGGAACTCATTGGCTATTGGCTATCGTCTAACAATGATTTAGCTTTTTAATCAATCTCGGAACCCCAGAGATTAGCTTCACATTGGAAACAATGGCCGGCGCATGGAAGAGGAAGTCTTGGCCTGGATTTCCGTTATCAGTTATCTGAATATAATAGTCCCGAAACATTGGCCATTGCCCCCAGAGGCTAAATCATTGTCAGACGATAGCCAATGGGTTCCGAGAATGCTACAGTGCATACATTGCTGCAAGGTGTGCTGGAGGAAAAACATTCACAGCCAAGTACAAGAGTGGCTACAAAGAGTGGTTGGAGGACCTGGCACAGGAACTTGTTACCCCAGTGACAGCAAGGAGTGCTCCTAAACCAACAGTACCTGAGGGAGCCACATCTGAGCATGACTGTGAGAAACTCTGTCAGAAAAGAACTGTCTTGCAGGGAGTGTGCCGTGTCAAGGAGTGGCACTCACGCTCATGCCGGTGCCACTGTCTATGGCTGCAGACTGGCTGTACACAGAGTACTCGAGCAAGCACGTCCGTCGACATCTTCAGTTACAGTTAAATGTTAATGAACATTATGGCAAAGGCAATAATTTCCAATTAAAGTTAAAGGTTTAAGCTCTCAATTTTTTTTTATTTGTTTATATGTGCTACATAAGCTGAGAAATAAAGGTTTTAGTGAACATTGACAATTCTGTCATGTTTTTCAGAAAACCCTCAGGTTTTAGGAGCAATGGTTTTCCCAGGGTTCCTTAGGTCATAATGGGTTAAAGAGAACTGGATACTGTGTTCAAAGACGGCGCCCTCTTCATTCCTATAAAAGTTGCTCACTGGGTGCATATGCTGAAAAAGCCTCTGGGGGCTTCCTTGCGCGCAATCTGATAACAATTTTCATTTCGGGGGTTTGTATGTCATATTTAAATTTATTTTTTATTTTATTTTATTTTATTTTTTTTTTTACAGCCACTCCAATGATTGTGTATGTTAAAAATGATTTTTGGGTCAGTGTGAACACGGAAGTTGCAATACCCCGTGCGTCCACTACGGCAATATCGCTTCACAGCCCAACTCTGTTCCTGGGGGCTTGGGAGCAACGGACTATAGAAGGCATAGCCTCGTGGCTGGGTAATATGTGACACTGGGGGTCAGGGGACACGGGGGAGACTGACTGACCCCCGCTAAGTATGACATGGATAGCAACGTAGAGCTGGTAGTCAGAGCTAACCAGCCATGAGCATTACATATATGGCAACAAGAAACTATGTGATTAAGTGTATGTGTGTTATTTAGTGTGGAGTTCCTCTTTAAAGTCAACTTGCAGAGGCTTGAAATTTGCCCAAGTTTGCTAAACATCACAGTGTACATCATACTGTATGTGCTTTTATTGTTGTCACAGTTACAAAGATATGTAACTTGGTTATGAAGTAGACTTTTCAATTTAATCTGCACATACTACATCACTTCACTTTAGACGTGAATGCATGCTGTTCCTTGTGATGGATTACCAAACTCAAGCAAGTCACCAAATTTATGCATGCTGTTCCTTGTGATGGATTACCAAACTCAAGCAAGTCACCAAATTTAATGAGGAAATCTGTGCAATCCATGGCTGCTGAGGTGATGGAAAAACATTCAGAAATGTCACAAACTAAAGTATGCTTTAAAAATGGTGAGCATGTAAAGTAGCCTACATGCGATTTGTGGTTAATGAAAAACATGCAAAAACTGCCCTTTTTTAGTTATCTTCAAATGAGCTTCTCTAGGCAGACCTGACACCTATAATGTAATGTAGGCTATGTGATGAACATGCACGAATGTCAATCTACAATGATGCACTCTGAGCCTAATATCGAAATGATGTGAACTTGATGCTGAGGCTGTGTCTGTGCGCACTGCTTCTGATGATGTCATCCATTAGCTACACATTTCCTACAACATAAACAGTCAGCTGTCCATAATAACTCTGATAGACACCTTTCATTTATGTGTCTTTATTTTAACAAATAAAACTGACTCATGTTTGCAGTGTGGCCTCCCGTTGCACTGCTGCATAGTTTCCTTAATTATTATTTTAATAATAGAAAGTGCCTATAATCACACTACTGCTAGCCTACGTGGCAATCTGATTATAAAACAGTACAGCATATTCAAACACAGACAACAGCGTGAGTGTATCAGTAGATATTGTACATGGCTCCATATGCCAGGAGCCAGCCCCAGCTGGGGCCCGGCTCCTCCCTACATAAACAATACATTCGATTTGGATTTTTATCATATTCAAGATTCTTTACAATACAAACAACATTACGCAGTGCATTACATTATCAAAATAAATTCACGTTAACTCCATGACTTCATCATGTGACCCAATCAATAAACAAAGAGGGCCCTGAAAGAAAGTTTGTTTCCCATCAATGAGGGAAAAGAAGTGATGTCGACTTAATGTCTGTATTCAATTTATACTCCGCTTACTGGTCGGCAGACGTTGGTTTGGCCAACCTTTGTCAAAGTTTAGGAGCTTTTAATTTGTTGTAGACTGCATCCAATCCCCCAGGTAGACTTTCGCTAAAATCTCAACTGTTACACTTGGCTCACATTCCTTTCCTCTGCCTTTGTGGCATTAAGTTGAAGTTAACAGTTAAGGGAATTGCAGTTAATTTAACCGAATGCAGCGCGTTGTCATTCTTAGTTTTATATTACACCGAGCTTGAAAGAAGGTTTGGGCAGCCTTTGCTATAAGTAAGTAGACATTAAACTGCCACTTTGATGAATAACCTGGTGTTCGCCGTGTTGCTCTAGTTAATGGGAGAAAGAACGAGAGGTATCGGGCTATGTGTTTATGAAGACAGTACAGATACACATGCGTTAGCTAAGCCTTCGTTAGCTTTTTAAAGTATCTGAAAAGATGTTTTTCCCTCTGAGACATAAAATGTAAAGACAGCAGTAGAACACTTACTTTGCTTCTCACTTCAGCAGACAATCCGTAGGCTGGTCCTTTATTAAAATGTGTCATTTTCTTGGTTTTGCGCGTAAACCGAAATTAATATCCTCAGCTACAATGTAACACGGAGCCTGGTGCGGAAAACTCCTATCAAGCAACGGTTGCTTTGCCCTCCTTGAACACCCAGACCAGAAGGAAAGTATTCCGTTAGGCTTCACAGACAAGAGTACCAGAGAATCCACTATTTGCCCGACAGGCTCAGATTACAAAAAATGTCGTCAAATTGTTGACGTAATCACAACAGCCAATCAGAGCAGCCGATTTGTATGGGTTACTCCCTCTCCTGATGCTCTTTAAATAGGCTATGTGTCATACTAAGAACAAACATAGGGGTTTCATTCACCTCTGCAGAGTGGGAAAGACTACAGACTCTTTAGCAATGTAAGCCAGTACAAGAATTATACAACTATTATAATTATACATTTAAATTTGCGTTTAAATGAAATATGACCAACACTGTGAGGCAATACCCCAATGGTATCATATTTTCTTAATTTTTCTTTCTGTTTGTTTCTTTGAGTCTGTACCTGAGATAATTTGCATCCTCTTACCTCTTGGTTCCTCTTACCTCTCTCTCTCTCTCTCTCTCTCTCTCTCTCTCTCTCTCTCTCTCTCTCTCTCTCTCTCTCTCTCTCTCAAAACCTAAGACGGCAGTGGCAGATGGCCGCCCACCATTGAGTCTGGTTTTACTAGAGGTTTCTGCCTCTTAAAAGAAAGCTTTTCCTTGCCACTGTCGCCAAGTGCTTGCTCATGGTGGGATTTGTTGGGTCTCTGTAAATAATATTATAAAGAGTACAGTCTAGACCTGCTCTATAAGAAAAGTGCAATGAGATAACTTTTGTTATGAATTAGCGCTATATAAATAAAATCAAATTGAAATGAATTACAGGTCAGAACAGATAGACACTATGACCTATTATAAATGGGCAAATGGGTTTGGATAGCATATTTGTAACTGTGAGCTGTGGCTGTTTAAGTGTTCAAATGTTGTTGGTAAGTAGTATCAATTTTGCAAAGAGTAAGTTTCAGGTTTTGAAATATAGTGAAGTCTTTTAAGTACAATGTGGAAAGCAGGCTAATGGAACAGATGCTAAAGTAGAAATGGGGTGGGACCCATATTCTATCACACTAGTGAAACAGTGAATTCTGTTGCTAAATTGGCACATTTCAGATTAGATCTAGTGACTTTTCAAACCCCTGTGGTAATTTTATTTCTCAAAAGTAGCTACAATGCAAATGCATGTACGTTTTCCTTAGTTGGTTGCCAAAGCGGACATAGCAAAGATCCTCTCTCCATAGCAAATGTACTGACATGCAAATTAAGAGTTATGTCATCTTCCTTCTGTAGACAACACCTGCAGTGTGGGAGTTTGTCAAGCAGTGGTCCACAGCCAGCCATTTTGTAGGATGTATGACACTGTACTGGGCTGTGTCTGAAATCACTCCCTTGTTCCTTGATTCACTCCTTGCTATAGGCTACAGTATAACAGACAGTCAGTGGTTCACTCTACAGTGAGCAGTACATTGAGATTTTGGACTTTTATGAATCATCTTCATCATCAACTCATTGCTTCTTCTTCTTTTCCTTTCGGCTGTTCCCTTTCAGGGGTCGCCACAGCGAATCACGTGCCTCCATCTAACCCTGACCTCTGCATCCTCTTCACTCACACCAATTAACTTCATGTCCTCTCTCACTACATCCATAAATCTCCTCTTTGGTCTTCCTCTAGACCTCCTGCCTGGCAGCTCCAACCTCAGCATCCTTCTACCAATATATTCACAGTCTCTCCTCTGAACATGTCCAAACCACCTCAATCTGGCCTCTCTGACTTTATCTCCGAAACATCTAACATAAGCTGTCCCTCTGATGTACTCATTCCTAATCCTGTCCATCCTCATCACTCCCAAAGAGAACCTCAACATCTTAAGCTCTGCTACCTCCAGCTCTGCCTGTTGTCTTTTCTTCAGTGCCACTGTCTCTAAGCTGTACAACATCGCTGGTCTCACCACCGTCTTCAACACCTTTCCTTTCATTATTGCTGTTACTCTTTTATCACACAACACACCTGACACTTTTCTCCACCCGTTCCAACCTGCTTGCACTCGCCTCTTCACCTCTTTTCCACAGTCTCCATTGCTCTGCACCGTTGACCCTAAGTACTTAAAGTCCTGCACCTTCTTCACCTCTGCTCCCTGTAACCTCACCGTTCCACCTGGGTCCCTCTCATTGACACACATGTATTCTGTCTTACTGCGGCTAAGCTTCATTCCTCTGTTTTCCAGAGCAGACCTCCATCTCTCTAGATTTTCCTCCACCTGCTCCCTGCTCTCACTAGAAATCACAATGTCATCCGCAAACATCATAGTCCATAGAGATTCCTGTCTAACCTCATCTGTCAGCCTGTCCATCACCAGAGCAAACAAGAAGGGGCTCAGAGCCGATCCTTGATGCAAACCCACCTCCACCTTGAACTCCTCTGTCACACATACAGCACACCTCACCACGGTCTTACAACTCTCATACATGTCATGCACCACTCTAACATACTTCTCTGCCACTCCAGACTTCCTCATACAGTACCACAGCTCCTCTCTCGGCACCCCGTCGTACGCTTTCTCTAAATCTAGGAAGACACAATGCAACTCCCTATTACCTTCTCTGTACTTCTCCATCAGCATCCTCAAAGCAAATACTGCATCTGTTGTACTCTTTCTAGGCATGAAACCATATTGCTGCTCACAAATGTTCACCTCTGCCCTTAGCCTAGCTTCCACTACTCTTTCCCACAACTTCATTGTATGGCTCATCAGCTTTATTCCTCTGTAGTTGCCACAGCTCTGCACATCTCCCTTGTTCTTAAAAATGGCACCAGTACACTTCTCCTCCATTCCTCGGGCATCCTCTCACTCTCCAAGATCTTGTTAAACAAACTAGTCAGAACTCTACTGCCACCTCTCCTAGACACTTCCATACCTCCACAGGTATGTCATCAGGACCAACTGCCTTTCCACTCTTCATCCTCTGCAACGTCCTCCTCACTTCACTCTTGCTAATCTTTGCTACTTCCTGCTCCACACCAGTCACTTCTTCTACTCTTCGTTCCCTTTCATTTTCCTCATTCATCAACTCTTCAAAGTACTCCTTCCATCTTCCCATCACACTCCTGGCACCTGTCAATACATTTCCATCCTTATCTTTAATCACCCTAACCTGCTGCACATCCTTCCCATCTCTATCTCTTTGTCTGGCCAACCTGTACAAATCCACCTCTCCCTCTTTAGTGTCCAACCTAGCATACAAGTCCTCATATGCTCTTTGTTTGGCCTTTGCCACCTCTACCTTCACCTTACGCTGCATCTCCCTGTAATCCTGTCTACTCTCTTCAGTCCTCTCAGCGTCCCACTTCTTCTTAGCTAAACTCTTTCTCTGTATACACTCCTGCACTTCCTCGTTCCACCACCAAGTCTCCTTGTCCACTTTCCTCTTTCCAGATGACACATCGAGTACCCTCCTACCTGTCTCCCTGATCACATTAGCTGTAGTGGTCCAGTCATCTGGGAGCACTTCCTGACCACCCAGAGTCTGTCTCAGCTCCTCCCTGAAAACTGCACGACATTCTTCCTTTTTCAACTTCCACCACTTCGTCCTCTGCTCTGCCTTTGTCCTCTTCATCTTCCTCACCACCAGAGTAATTTTACACACTACCATCCTGTGTTGTCTGGCTACACTCTCCCCTACCACTACTTTACAGTCACTGGTCTCTTTCAGATTACAACGTCTACACAAGATGTAGTCCACCTGAGTGCTTCTACCTCCGCTCTAAACATTGAACATCACCCCTTCAATTTCCAGCTTCAGACTCATCAACCTGTCTGATACTCTTTTCACCTCTAGAACATTCCTCACAAACTCCTCTTTCAGGATAACTCCTACTCCGTTTCTCTTCCTATCTGACACACAGTATGTCCACCTTCCTTCTCTGCATCATGTCAATCAACTCTCTAGCCATCCCTGTCATAGTCCCAACATTCAAAGTCCCTACTGTCAGTCTTACATTCTTAGCTTTCCTCTTCTCTCTCTGCCTACAAACACACCTTCCTCCTCTCCTTCTTCATCTTTGACCAACAGTAGTCCAATTTCCACCGGTACCCTGCAGGACAAAAGCACCAGTGGCGGTCGTTGTTAACCCGGGCCCCGACCAATCCGGTATGGAAGTCATTTTCACGATTCGCATTTTTAATTTTGCATGTGTTTTACGTCGGATGCCCTTCCTGACACAACCCTCTGCATTTATCCAGACTTGGGACTGGCACAAGAAGACACTGCCTTTTGCCCCCTTGTGGTTGCATCATCAACTCATTGCACTTTTCCCATAGAGCAGGTCTAGACCATACTCTTTATAATATTAATTACAGAGACCCAACAAATCCCACCATGAGCAAGCATTTGGCGACAGTGGCAAGAAAAAACTTCCTTTAAGAGGCAGAAACCTTGGACAGAACCAGACTCAATGGTGGCCATCCGCCGCTGCCGTGTTGGGTTTTGAGAGAGAGAGAGAGAAAGAGAGAGAGAGAGAGAGAGAGAGAGAGAGGATTTTTTTGGAGAGGGAGGCACAATGCAAATACAACGTAGAATTTTTTAAAATTTTTAAATAGTATAATAGTAATTGTAGTGTTAATATTAATAAATTAGTAATAATAGGGATGACAGCTATAGGAAAAATAATGTCAGTATTAGTAACAGAGCCAATAACAACATCTGTAGTAGCAGTTGTCGGCAGGAACACAGGGCCGGCAGGTAGCAGATAACAACCACAGATCCAGTCTCTGCAGCTCCGGAGGCAGAAATACCTGCTGAAAGTGACAGAAGGAGAGAGGAGAGAAATGAGAAAGCACAAAACTAGTGCACTATAATAGGGAGTGATTTTAGTCACAGCCTTGAAAGTTCTGCCCCCTTGAAAATTCCCTGCACTGTAAGAACTCACTGTGTTCATCTGTGTTCTAGAATCAGAATCAGATTCTTACTGACTGGAAGTGGCATAACTAAATTTCCAAGATATCCTTTTCATACAGTGTGCCCCAGTTCCATAGAAATACTATAAAGTACTCAGTGAACCCAATCAACCAATGTTGACATTAAAATGAATGATTTTGTCATTTAATAATCAAGAAACTAATGTGCCATTCTGTACAAGCTGCTTTTGGAACACTCTCACTGGAAAGAATTTTAATTTATATTGGTATTTAAATAGCTTATCCATTATTACTCCTATTAGCTGTAGCTGTGTTGAGCATTCTATGACATACTATTTAAGTCTCCCTTCCATCAGTGCAAATGTTGAGAACCACTATATTTTGAGAGTTGTTACAGCTACATATTTATTGTACAGTTTGTAGTTTATTATTTATGGATTTTACAATGGCATACGATACAGTATGTAGCCACTTTATGCAACATCATCGTCTTGCTGTCTTGGAGTTGTTTCACAGGTCACAAAGTCATCAGTTTCCCAGTGTTCACTCAATTAGTATCTTGACCAGTGTCCAAAATCCAGTTCACTGGTGTGATTCACTACTGGCTAAACTGAGGATCAGTTTCTGTGTGACCCAGTGTGACAGGCTCAGTGTGAACACACAATGAGGAGTTGAACTCCCCTCTCTTATCATGTGAAGCAGCTATAGCTGTGTGTTTCTTCTGCAGAGATACTCAGAGATCTAGGGTGCATTCCAGTACCCATACTACCATACTATTTAGTATGCCATAAAAGATTTAGTATGTCCCAATACAAAGTATGTCAAATGCATCTGGTTGCATTTTGCAGTATGCAAGCCAGCATGCTTTTCTGGCTATTCTGACCTACAATCATCTGCGCAGCATGAGTATGAGCAAGCGGGTCAAAGTTCGAGGCTCAATGTTATGACGAAGTAGTATGTCCCAATTTTATGCATACTGCATGCAACAGTACATATTTTGTAAGGACAGCTGCAGTATGTACTAAAAGTAAAAAGAAAAAGTATGCAATTTGGAACGTTGCACAAGTCTATCTATAAATAGTCCCAGAGATCAGGCTGAATCAGAAACTTTTGCCCCTTCTCTTCCCTCCTCCTCTTTCATTTAGTTTAACAAATCAGCTCAGAGCTCTTCCTGTCCAGTGTTCCAGGAACAGGAAACACAGCACAAAGAAAAACAGAGCAGTGATAATTTAAAACAATACCCCTTTAATGGTATCACCCAGTAAAAAGCAATGGAAAAGTGATTTTTGCATTCCTTAGTAAGTTTGGGCAAAAACAATTTTGTCTGTTAATGAAATTTTTTTTGACACAGTTGATCATTCTGTTCTATTGGATCACCTTGAAAAGTGTGTTGGCATCAGGGATACTGCTCTAGACTGGTTAAAATCTTATTTCTCAAACAGAACTGGTAATGCTCAGTGATGCCTCCTCTTCTGTGGCCCGTCTGACCTGTGTGTTCCCCAAGGCTCCATCCTTGGCCCCCTGTTGTTCTGTGTATACATGCTGCCACTGGGACATATCATACATAAACACAGTATTCAGTACCATTGTTATGTAGATTACATGCAAATTTATGTCCCATTAAGAACCAGTGAAGAAGGAGAAGAAGTCTATCCCAATTTTACAAAAACATATTGGCTCCCTGTCCACAAATGTCAAACCTGCAGCCTGAAACCTAAGTGTAATATTTGACAATGACCTTTCGTTTGAAAAACGAGTTACAAAAGTTGTTCAATCGTGTTTTTATCAACTGAGGAGCGTATCCAAAATCAGGTCTTTTCTCTCTCGACCTGATCTCAAGAAGGTCATTCATGCTTTTATATCATCTCGGTTAGATTATCGTAATTCACTGTATTCAGGGTTAAACGGACAGTTCACCCCAAAATCAAAAATACATATTTTTCCTCTTAGCTGTAGTGCAATTTATCCATCTAGATTGTTTTGGTGTGAGTTGCTGAATATTGGAGATCAGCCATAGAGATGTCTGCCTTTTTGGAATGTAATGGAACTAGATGGCACTTGGCTTGTGGTACTCAAAGATATTATAATATTATAAAGAGTACCAAAAGAGTTTAAAGAGTCTAGACCTGCACTATAGGAAAAGTGCAATGAGATAACTTCTGTTATGAATTGGCGCTATATAAATAAAATTGTCTCTTTCCAGAAGTCATGACCTGGATACTCAAGATAATCCACAGATTTGTTGTGAGCAGTTTCATGTAGGAACTATTTTTTTTTTATACCGATAGTTCCTACATGAAACTGCTCACAACAAAGTCTGTGGATTATCTTGAGTAACCTTGTTTTGAAAAGTGCTGAATAAATAAAGTTTATCATTATTAGTATTATTTTATGAACCAAAAAATTTAAATGTTAGTTTACAGCAAAGGTGCATTGTCTGTATAAATTTGTCTCCATTAAAGGGAAATAAAATACTTTTTTCAAAAGTACATCTCCTTTATGGACAAGATCATTAATAGATTAATGAATAAACAAAAAAAAAAAGTTATAAAAATAACAAAAAGTCATGAATGTGGTGCAGTCTTTGTGGTAATTGATCAGGCATTCCATTAAAGGGACACAAACAGAGAGAGAAACCTGGGAACCTGCATCTCAACTTCACATACAAGGGCTTTGCCAGACTGTTACAGGGCGATATGATGCAAGCAGACAAATATGCCTTTAATTTGCACTTGCTGCTTCCACAGACACAGACAGGCTATTATGTGTTGTCTCTCAAGAAAAAAGGCAGCAGATATAAAACACGAGAGCATCACCTTTTCACTAACATAGGAGGATGATTCAAAGAACTTCTGAGTGTTCTGTAGTTATTCATCATACTTATTTAGTGTGCCTGATGTGCAATGCACAAGGGCACACTAGTTATTATTCGTCATACTTATCAGCATTCACACACATTCTTCAGATCTTTATTAATGTGAATGCTGATTCAGCAGGGTCAGCAGTTCAATTCCTGATCGGTCTGGAAAAAATACTCAGTTTCCAGGTTTCTCAGCAGTGCAACACAATGCATTTGAGGTTTAAGATTTTTCGGGCAAATTCATTTCAGATTTTATGTATTTTCAGTAGTGCTTTGCAATTTCACATTTCAGCTGTCAGCATTCACAAACATTTTCTGCAAGAAATGCATTTTCTAGTTATTCTGTCTTCCGTAGGTTTTTTGGTCGTCTACTACTTCTACATACTTTCAGCTAAAAAAAACATTAAAATGTGAAAATACTCAGCTCTTTGACAATCAGGGCTGCTCAGTAGCAGAGTGGTTACAGTGCATGCCAAAAAATTACTGTAAGATAATTGTTTCAAATCACATATGATTATACCTGCAGCAGTTTCTAAGTGGTGTATTACTACTAAGATATTTTAAACAGTTAAGACCGCTCTCTCTGTGTGAATCATTTCAGAATATTGAATGCACATACTTTGTGGAAACTGCAGGGTCAGCAGTTCAATTCCTGACCAATCTGAAAAGAAATACTTTTAAAAAATTCAGTTTCCAGGTTTCTCAGCAGTGCAACCCAGTGCATTTGGGGTTTAAGATTTTTCAGGCAAATTCATTTCAGATTTCTTCATTTTCAGCAATGCTTTGCAATTTCATATTTCAGCTGTCAGCATTAACACGCATTTTAATTTTCTGGGTTCTTAATCCGCCTTCCGTAAGTTTTTTGGTCTACTACTACTTCTGCATACTTTCAGCTACAGAAACCATTTAAGACGAAGCTTCTGGCAGGTACACAAAAACGCAGATGCATGCACAGAAAACACATAACATAAAAGAGCTGATAATCACAGGCTTGATAATTGAGCCACCAGTCCATCTACCCACATTGTTAGTAATAAACACCTACTTGACCTAGGTTGCTATTGTAATGACAAAAGAGCAAAAGGTGGAAAGCAGCTGAGATTATAAAGCAAGTTGAGTTTCCATGTGAGTTAAGGTGTGACTCCTCACAGGGCTGGCCTGGGCTCTCCTCACAATATAACGAAAAGTTTCACTCACAGAGATCTGTTAATCAATGTAAAATAGTTTGTCTCAGTACAGAGCTTAATGTCATACAGAAAAGTAGGGACTTCTACAGGGTCATGAAGTCAATAGGTGTTCAACCAAACCACAACTCTTGGCTGTAAAAAAAAGGTTGAGGATGAAAGGTTACCAACAGCTTGCGCGAATTCCGATGTTTCACCATGACACAGGACATTGTTGTATCTTCAGTGCACATGGTCCAAACTGCCCCGAACTTCACATGTATGATAAGAGTCCCACCCTGAACATCTATATGACAATATTTAGTTATTGTCATAGCGCCACCTACTGGAAACAGGAAGTCAGCCTTTGATTTTACATCGAATTAACATAGTGTGGTTTACACGTGATATCCAGCAAGCGTTATTAGTGTGTGTTCTCTAGCACCACATAGTGGACACACAGCCGCGTTGAGCAGCCGGCATCCTGCAAGGATGCCGCGGCTGCAGCACACCCCGATGTGTGTGGAGGTGCAAGGGCCCAATCATCGCTGCTTGCAGCTTTGCAAGGAATTATTAGTATTAGTAGGGCCCGAGCAGCGACTGCTGTGAGTACAGTCTGGACCTGCTCTATAGGAAAAGTGCAATGAGATAACTTCTGTTATGAATTGGCGCTATATAAATCAAACTGAATAGAATTGAATTTGGGAGGTGCATGTATCACCCCAAGACAAACAAAAAAAAAAGCCTCTTGGAGCCATACCCTAAACCCAACAGAAAGTCAGCCATTTTACAGGCTCCGTACTTGAATTCTCTAGGAGGAGTTTGTTAATTGATCGACTTCAAATTTTCACAGTACAATCTAAAGACCTTCGCAATTAAAAGTTGTGCTAAGTGTGACTTTTTGTTGAAGGGTCAAATCTGCTCCACTTCACGTTTGATTAGATTCCCGCCCTGAAGACATCAACATGCCAATATTCAGTCATAGTCATAGCGCCACCTACTGGCAATATGAATTGACACATTTTATACTTTGACGTACTCCTAGCAGGTTGACTAGATCATCATCATTCACCTCAAAATTTGGCAAGTCGGTTTTGCCATGACACAGGAAGTTGTAACTTGAATGTACATTGTCAAATCTTCCCCAAATTTCACGTTTGATAAGAGTCCCAGATTGAGGACATCTACATAGTCATAGTCATTGCACCACCTACTGGGAATAATTCAATTTTATTTATATAGCGCTAATTCATAACAGAAGTTATCTCATTGCACTTTTCCTATAGAGCAGGTCTAGACCATACTCTTTATAATATTAATTACAGAGACCCAACAAATCCCACCATGAGCAAGCATTTGGCGACAGTGGCAAGAAAAAAACTTCCTTTTAACAGGCAGAAACCTTGGACAGAACCAGACTCAATGGTGGGCGGCCATCCGCCGCTGCCGTGTTAGGTTTTGAGAGAGAGAGAGAGAGAGAGAGAAAGAAAGAAAGAGAGCGAAAGAGAGGGGAGGGGGAAGGGGGAAGGGGATAGGGTTAGGGAGGCACAATGCAAAGACCACAACAGGCAATAGGAAGTAGGCCTTGTGTGACAATCATCATTCGATTCATGTGAATTTTTCATGGTGAGGTCCACACTTGATATACTGGAACATGATATATAATTAGGGGGTGTTGTCTAGCGCCATGTAGTGGACACAGGAAGTGACATTTAACTCCTTTGCACCATGGCTGCAGCACACACCAACGTTTTGGAGGCGCAAGGGCCCACTCATCGCTGCTTGAAGCTTCAATTAGGGTCCCAAGTACAGAGAATCTGTGACGAGGACCTATTGAAATTCAAAAGATTATGATTATTATTATTTGCAGTCTTTCATTGCAAAAATTAGGTGCGAGGGCTACGCAAAAACTCACGAAAATTGGCACACACGTCATACGTGGCAAAAATAGATATCTGATATGGCTCTCAGGATTGGGTGTGGCAAATTGGCTCGATAGTGTACCTGTTCAAATCTGCCCCAAACTTGAGACATGCTTGAGAAGAGTACCAGCCTGAAGAAATCTACAGGCCAATATTGAATATTAGTCATAGCACCACCCAGTGGCAACAGGAAGTTAGCCTTCAGCGAAGCCATATCCTATACCCAACAGGAAGTCAGCCATTTTGAATTGAATGTGCACTTTTAGGCCATTTTTCACCATTTACAGGCCCTGTACTTTACTTCCTCCTAGAGAATTATTCGGATCGACTTCGAATTTGGGCAGTCCAATCTTAAGACCTTCAGGATCAAAAGTTCTTCAAAGTTTGTTCATAAGTTGAACGCATGTCCGAATTTCCTTGTTTCACCATGAAACAGGAAACTGGACTGTACACAGGAAGGGACATTTACCTCCTCCGTGTAGCATCCAAAACACGTGAAAATTCGGAGCAGTGTCGACTGAACCTCCGGCAACAACGCCACAACTGTGGCACGCCCTGATGTGCAGTCAGGTGCCAGGGCCCATTCATTGCTGCTTGCAGCTTTAATTAGAGGTCCAAGCCCAAGGGGGCTGGGAACCATGAATGGAAGGCATCGTGGTGCCCAGTACCAGCGATGCTGGGAACCCTATTGTAATTGCTCAGGTTATTTTTTTTTTTTTTTTTCGTTGGTAAAAGTAGTACTGCAGCATACACCATAGGAGTCATGCAAGTGAAATTCACAGTGGTGGTATAGACTCCCACATAGTACGTCACTCATTCGAAAACCTTATATGCACGCATTCCTTGAATTGAGCTGCATCTCGTGATATATGCTATGGCCATTTCCGCCTATAATTTTTCACAAGATCGCGGAATATGCAAAAGCTACTTTTTCAAACTCCTCCGAGGCCGCAAGTCCGATCTACATGAAATTTTGCACATGGAATCTATGGACCCTCATGATTAAAAGAATTTTGATACTCAAAAAAAATGCTTATAAAGGAACAACTTCAGTAGCAGTTGCAGTAAAACATGAAGTCATGTCATATCTCCACATATGATTGTCCAAATAACTTAAAACTTGGGCCAGTACATTCCAATGCCCCACCGAGGCTCAGCGTAAAATTTGCCACCAATCCGCTACTAGGTGGTGCTACAAATGCTACAAATTTGGTATGCATGAAATAGGGTCATGACTCAGTTGATGCATAAAATTTGGTAATGATTGATAAAAGTGAGCGTGGCTTATTACAACAAATGTACATTTCTACACGTTTCACATTCCAAACTTAAAAAAAAAAATCACCCATGCGTCCTACAGAGCTGAAATGTTGGTCAATTCAGAAGTCCATCACTCTATATTTTTCTAAATATACTAAATCAATTAACATTTATATCTCCACAAGTCTTCATTCAAATGCTACCAAAATTGACACAGACATTCTCTAGATGGAAGTCATCAAGTGTTTCAAATTGTGTTCAGATTGGTCAGTTAGTAGGTGAGTCTGCAATGATTTTCACTATCTTGCAGTAATTTGTATTGTATGCACAGGGTTCACATCCCAGGAGTCCAAGTCCTACTTGCCAACAATGTGGCAATTCATACATGTGGTGTGTTTTCAAGTGCTCATTTTTTGTCATAATAATTCCAAAATTGTACTTGGACCCCATGAAAATTTCTTCTAATTAGTTTTAAGTGTTTATGCAGCAAAAATCTATAAGACCTAGAAACACAAAATCGGCAGGTGGATTGCAAATTCCACCCAGGCACATATAATGACTCTCACTGAACTCAAGGTGATGCTGTAAGAATCAAGATTACATGTTCACAATTATCTCAAAAACGGCTTGGCCTACAGTCAAAATTCTTTCATCATTTTAATCTCTGAAATCATCTGCATCTGGTTCTCTGCTCTAAAAATGTCAAATTTGGCAATTTTTCGCAGTCTGCTTGGACCCTGATCATTGCCGCCCGGGCTATATTTTTTAAATGCTTTTAAAATGAACAATCACAGACTGCTTTGATAGTATAAACTGGAAGTGAGTAGTGCACACTGTAATTTCATTTTCAGGTTTTCTTTACCTTTAATCTTATTCAACCAGAAGCAGAAAGAAACCTGTCAGTGCAGAGTAAAACTATTATATTTTCAACTTTTTAAAGATTTTTTAAATAGAATGTTTTTATACGTAACCAATATACTGCACTGTTGGAGCTTGCACTCTGTATGAGAAGTCACAGCTACAGGATTGTTAAATGATAATGTAAAAACATAACTCAACAATAAAAAATAGTGCATTTATTCATGAGCATTATAATAAGCATTACAATATTTGATCCTACATTTGTGTATACCTGCCCATGTGTAACAGATGTTTTCACACTATTCTTCCAAAGAAAATGGATTTGGGGTATTTGTCTCTCAGAGAGGGCCACTGCACAAAGAAATAGTCTGATATCGGGTACAGGATTTTCCCCGTGAGTGACAGTGTCTGCACCCGGCAAATGCTTTCAACATAAACTATCAGGACTTTCTTCATTCCCAGAATTCCAAGAAGGAGTCCTGCCACACACAGGGGAACGCAGGTCCCCGGGCCGTTACACAGCACCTGAAACAACACATGCATACACACAGAGAAAGGTAGGGGATGAGCACATTTCCAGGAAGTGACACATACTCTGTTTTTCTTAAGCTACATAGAAAGCAGTGTCTGCGGGCTGTTCAGGACATCTGTGACAGAACTCTCTGCTCACATGACAGAAACTGGTTAAAGGAACAATTCAGGGCGATATGTGTTTGCCTCTGTCTTAAGATCAATATCTGTACAGAGACAGATTGCAGACTGATTTGTTTTTCATCAAGACATCTAGTTTTTCTTTTTTCCTATTACAAGAAGGGGTGCATCATCCAATGGGGATCCTACTTTTGCCCATTTGTCTCCAGTTGCACTGTCTTGGGACTGTCTGAGCTACTGTAGAAAACTGATATCCAGGAACTGTTGTTTCCAAAGAACAGTAGAGTGCATGTGAGAAATATTTGCACACACTTTAATATGTTTTTTGGAGATACAGAAAAACCTGCATACTTTATTTTTCCTAGTTCAGAAATCACTAGTTCAAAATTGATAACTTTTACAGACTTGTACCCAATAGAAGTCTCTCTTCAAAGTATGAATAATGATAACTTTTGTTGTATCAAAGTGTACTGAAATTGGTTTTATTTAAATATCAATTGTCAAAATACATGACTTGCTATCTGTATCAAAACAAACTTTGACTTATCAATAAAATATTTCTGTTACACAGTGACGTTTATCAAACTTTTGCTTTTTTCTTGTGAAACTGTGGGCATGTTCACCTCTTAAGGCCTCTTAAAGTCCTATTGAAACAATACGATAACACAAAAATCCATCTTTGGTTGAACTGCTCACAGCCTATGTCCACAACCTGTGGTTAGGGGTCACAGGTTGACATTGATTAATTTTAGTCAAAAAGGCTCGAACTTGTAATTTGTAAAATTAGGTGGTTAGTCTACAAATGTTTGCTGTGCAGTAAATAAAACAAAAGATCTTCAAGACTGCCATAAATATCAGCAGATTTCACCACTTGATCTTAAGCTCCCTCTGGCTGTAGTAAATAGAACTCTAGCGATGGAAATCTTATTCCCCCTACCCAGAGATTTCTAGGCACTGGATTTACATAAATGTACATAATCTGGTTGTCAGTAACTTAATTTTTTACACCATAAAAATGAGAAACCCAAATGAGAAACCCTGATTTCATGTATAAACTTACCCTGGATTCTAATAGGGTTTCTACATGTGTGCATATGCATGACAAAGATAGGGACAGTACTGCTGTGACAGCCACACAGGTATGTCCTGTTATTCAAACAAGAAAAAAAGCTCCTCAGGCTGTAGTATATAAATAACTACACTTAAAATATGCCAACCTTTGTTCAAAAACATTAAGCAGGTTGTTACAGTGCATGTTAAAGTGTTCATGATATCCTGCCTTAAGCTGATTTCACCCAGTAATAGTTTATATAGAGCCTGGAATGTGCTACCAAAATAACTACTGACTTTTACAGTGTTTAACTGTAATAAATGAATACATTTATCAGTTCGTCTGCAGTGGGCTGCGCAGAGTCTCGGAAGAGACCAACAAAGAGCTGGAGGGTCCTCTGACTGCAGTGGAAGTGTACATAGCGATGTTTTAGAAGTCTTCACTGAGAGCTTTCATGACCTGTCTCTGCCACAGAGCTGTAGTAGAGCAGTTCTGACTCTGTTGCCCCAAAAAAATGGTGACCTTCAAGACAAAGAACTGGCAGTCTCTATGTTCTGTACAGATGCTGTCCAAAGTCCTGGTTAACAGACTAAAGAGGGTGATGGACCAGCTTATCCACCAGACCTAAACCTACTGTGTGCCCGGCAGGTCCATTGTTGACAATTTGTCACTGACTCGAGATCTTATGGAAGTCTCTGGTTCTCTGGGTTTTGATGCTGGTCTGGTTTCTTTGGACCAGGAAAAGGAATTTGACCGGGCTGAGCACCGTTACCCTGGACTTATTGCCAAGATTAATGTTTTGTACAAGGACATTGAGAGTGTACTGAAAATTAATTGTGGTTTGTGTAAACCTTTTAAAGTGACTCGGGGTATCAGACAAGGTTGCTCGATGTCCGGTATGCTCTATGCACTTTCTATTGAACTAATGTTGCACAATGTCCGTTTTCGTATTGATGGTCTGTTATTACCTAATTTTAATACACATTTTATTTTATCTGCAAATGCAGATGATATTATTGTTATTGTAGGAAACCAGGAACATGTGAAGAGGTTAGGAAACATTGTTGAAAATTTTGGTAACATCT
Source organism: Siniperca chuatsi (assembly GCF_020085105.1). NCBI lineage: Eukaryota > Metazoa > Chordata > Actinopteri > Centrarchiformes > Sinipercidae > Siniperca > Siniperca chuatsi. The sequence continues at coordinate 4,947,962 of NC_058060.1, read as the reverse complement.
TAGCTGCAAAAGCTAACTGGGCAAAGGGCAAAGAGTGAAGCCTTAGTAGTTGGGAGTTGGTGTGCAGGTCTCCCTCAGTTGCCAGGAGGGTTAATCTGGGAGATGATCAGACTATAAAGAAGAACTGGCGGAGAAGGTGGAATGGAGGTTGGCTAAGTGGAAATGGCTATTACGTAACATGTCATATAGAGGAAGAGTTTTGATCATTAATAACTTGGGAGCATCAACTCTCTGGCACAGGCTAAAATGTATGGAGCCCCTTGCTAGTCTGTTGCAAAAAGTGCAGTCTATTATGGTGAATTTCTTTTGGGATAACTTGCATTGGGTTCCACAGAGGGTACAAAGGAAGGGGGGAGCAGAGCAGCAGCTTTCAGTTTACAATTTATCCAATGGTACCTCACAGGAAATGATCTTTGTTTTTAACAGATAGTGGTTTTATTTGTTTGTGTGACTTGCCTCCATTTTATCAAGGATGGTTTAAAGCCTGGACTTTATTTATTTTAAATGGAACAGAATGGACCCTGCAGCTTCAGTCTTTAGTTCACGGAGCCCAGCTGGATGTTCAGGACCCCAGCAGACCTGGTCTTAATCAACAGTTACGTTCAGATGGGACAGTTAAGCTGAGACATAGTGGATGCTACAGGTCCAGGACTTTACAACATGGAAGCTGTGGCCTCTCTATTGGGTCAGAGACATTTTAAACATGTGGACTAAAACAGTGACTAGTGAAGAACTAAAAATGCTGCAGGATTATTTTACTGGAACAGGGACTCCTGATGAAAATAGGATAAATCCCATTGTGTCCACTAAGTGACCTTTCTGTCAGGAACCAGAAACCAGAAGGTTTTGTTTGAAGTCTTGAAAACTGTGTTTTTGAACTGTGGTGGGTGTTGGTCTGATACTTAAAAGGGGGCACCCACTTGTGTAGGTGAGATCAATTAATTATGGCTATCAGAATTATCAAAGATAATTATAAATAACTTTAATGAATAAAGTCCTCTGGGGCACAACTCTTGTTAAAGAGAGTCTCATAAAATACACTAAACTATCAATTTACAGTTTGTGCTAAACTTTGTTGCAGAGATCTAAGAGGCCTGCAGCGCTTTAGTAGATCAGGAGACTTTGGTTCTACTGCGTGTTTCTGCTCTGAGCAGATTACACGGCGAAGCCAGGAGGAGAGTGTTCAGGTGGGTTTCTGCTGGTGAGCAGACAGCCACAGGTTGTCCGCCGCAGTGAAAGATCCCAGGAGAAAAAGACCGAACAAAACATCGCTGACCTTTTTATTGATCTTGTGACATCAGGGTCACAGGTCAGACTGGCCAATGCTGCATGCGATGGCTCTCAGGATTGTAGGACAAAAGAGAATGCAGTCTCCTTGAAAGTTCAGTTAACAATCAGCCAAATGAATGAATTCATCTGTGGAGTCCCAACATTGTCCAGAATCCAAATAAAATTTAAAAAAAATGGTTCAATGAAGAGCTACTGTCAATGTTTGTGTTGTTGGTGAAAGCCAGAGTCAGAGTGGACTTTAGATTCTACTCTCTCATGAATAATGTTGTAGAGTTTCTGTCTCAGTGGTGTTTCACTAAAGCTCTCTGTACTGTTGTTGAGGGAGAGCTGAGCTTTAACTCTGTGTTTTTATGAGACTTCTTAATGGGAAAAGGGTTAGGGTAAATCCTATAATCATGCTGTGTTGAGATTGGAAAATAACGGTGTTTTAAAAAATAAAAAAAAGCTCTCTCTCACTTTGAATCGTATGTTTACAAACAGCAACTCACAAATCCTCCTCATTCTGCCTATACTTAACAAAAAAGACTAAGTCATTTAATCCGATGAATCACTTTATTCAAATTAAGGATATTTTGAATTTTTTATTAGGGTGATGGCGTCATGAAATGATGATAACATAAATTATAAGCTTCATTCAAAAACCTCAATCGAAGCTTCAAATGTAAAAAAATAACATTCGGTACAGTCCTTTGTATTGGGGTGGAATCGGAAAACTCAGAGACATACATCTTACTATCTGCATGAATACCACTCACACGAAGAGAAAACCACTTAATATTTACAAATTCAAAATCAAACACTGATATTCAAACTAAAACTTGGGATATGCCAGTTAGATTCTATTTTTAAATAGATAAATGATTCTATAAATAGATTATTTAGACTCAGAGCTTAACAAATACAGGTATCTACCAACTTGCGCCCACATATCAGAATTCAACCCTCGTCATGTATAATGATGACTAGATTGGTTGATATGACAATACTGTACCATGAAACGACATATTTTTGTTTTATATATCATTTAACCCATGATAGCTATCACTTTAATATTTCTAGCCGTATTTGGCTTTTGTGAGCAGTGCAGGACTCCTTTATGGCATTTTTTTGCATCAATGTGATGATGTACCTTGATTTGTCAGGTATTTATTTATCTTTATTATTTATGTATTTATTTTACTGAATTAGTCTAAACAGACATTGCTGTCTGATTTTTTATCCATAAACAAAATTTTCAATAGATTTAGCAAAAATACTATTGACATCAAAACTATAATATAAAATTATATATACTGTGATATACTTATCCTTATCCAGGTCATTGGTCCGTTCTTAGACCTCAAACCTTGAGTGGTGTTATCACACCTACTGTCCCATCATTCCCTCATGCACCTTGGAGTTGATTCTACAAGGTTTGATGATGTTCAAGGTGACCTAACTTCAAATATGCCCCATGATGACTGAGTCATTATGTGCAGGTTGGTTGTACACTCACGAGGGCTTTAAGTAAATAGTAAGTTACTTTATTTATATGGCACCTTTCAAGAGCAGAACGTCACAAAGTGCTTCACAAAAGACATCTAACCAACATAAATACACACTTAGGAAGAATAAAACACCATAAAATTGAAATAAATTAAAATAAGTGTAAACAGAAAAATTACACAAAGGAAAGTCTAAACAGGTGGGCCCTGATATACTTTTTAAAGATGTCCACAGTTCTTAAGTCCAAAGGGAGTTCCAAAGTTTAGGAGCCACAACCTCAAAAGCAAAGTCTTCTTTAGTTTTAAGCCTGGATCAAGGAATAACCATCAACTCAGAGTTGAGATCAGGAGACAGAGTTGTAGTCCTACATGCTTTTCCGCGCTTCCAGAGCAGTTACCCACTCATATTCCTCGAGGCACCAGCCGAGGAGGTGGAGTTGAAGCCATCTTCGACTCAAGCCTATTAATCAACCCTGAACCTAAACTAAATTATAACTCATTCGAAAGCCTTGTTCTAAGTCTTTCACACCCGACCTGGAAAACACGACAGCCAATTCTATTTGTTATAGTGTACCTGGTCCTTATTCTGAATTTTTATCTGAATTCTCAAGAGTTTTTAATCAAGTTTAGTCCTTAAAACAGATAAAGTAATTATTGTAGGTGATTTCAATATTCATGTGGACGATGAAAATGATAGCTTTAGTACTGCATTTATCTCATTATTAAATTCAATTGGCTTTTGTTAGAGTGTACATGAAGCCAGTCACTGTTTTATCCACACCCTCTAGCTTGTTCTGGTATATGGCATTGAAATTGAAGATTTAATAGTTTTTCCATGGAATCCTTCTTTATCGGACCATTATTTAATAACTTTTGAACTGCTATTGCTGAACTACACGCCATTAAGCTAAAATTCTTACTCTAGATGTCTATCTGATATTGCTGTAGCTAAATTTAAGGAAGCACTTCCATCTGCATTTAATTCAATGTTATGTCTCAATATAACAGAGGACTCCTATGCAAATCGCAGCCCCTCCCAAATTGACCATCTAGTTGATAGCACTGCAGGCTCACTGCGAACGACACTCGATTCTATCGCTCCTCTAAAAAAGAAGATAATAAAACAAAGAAGGTTAGCTCCATGGCATAACCCCCAAACCCGCAAATTAAAGCAAACATCACAAAAACTTGAAAGGAAATGGTGTTCCAACAACCTGGAAGAATCTCGTTTAGTCTGGCAAGATAGTCTTAAAACATATAGGAAGGCCCTCCGTAATGCCTGAGCAGCTTACTACTCATCATTAATAGAAGAAAATAAAAACAACCCCAGGTTTCTTTTCAGCACTGTAGCCAGGCTGACAAAGAATCACAGCTCTATTAAGCCATGTATTCCTATAGCCCTCAGTAGTAACGACTTCATGAGCTTCTTTAATGATAAAATTATTAGAGAAAAATTGTAGAAAAGGTTTCAGTCATAGTCATCTAGTAAGCCGAAACGTCTTGAATTTAAAAACATTGTCCAGATGACTACTACTGAAACCTTTTCTACAATAGAACACTCCTGGACGAATGAGGGACTACAACGTCCTATTAGAGAAAAAATTCATCAAGTCCTGCCATCAACCAGTGCCGACTTGTCTTCAAACACAGGAACCTTGGAAACAGCTGTAGAGCCTGATGTGTGTTTTGGCTGCCGTGCCCCTGTCGATCTTCAGCTGACTTCGACGATTAATTCATCTAAGCCATCAACCCGTCTCTTACACCCCATTCCAACTAGGCTGCTTAAAGACGTTTTACCCTTAGTTGGCACCTCTTTACGGGATATAATCAATCTGTCTTTATTAACAGGGTATGCACAACAATCCTTTAAAGTAGCTGTAATTAAACCGCTTCTTAAAAAGCCCACCCTTGATCCAGGGGTTTTAGCCAACTATAGACCTATATCTAACATTCCCTTTCTCTCTAAGATCCTTGGGAAAGCAGTCGCCAATCATTTGTGTGACTTTCTAAATAACAATAGTTTATTTGAGGATTTTCAGTCAGGATTTAGAGTGCATCATAGCACTGAGACAGCACTGGTGAAAATTACAAATGACCTTTTAATTGCATCAGACAATGGACTTGTCTCTGTACTTGTCTTGTTAGATCTTAGAGCTGTGTTCAACACCATTGACCATCACATCCTATTACAGAGACTGGAACATATAATTGGCATTAAAGGAGCTGCACTAAGCTGGTTTAAATCCTGTCTATCAGATCGATCTCAGTTTGTACATGTTAACGGTGAGTCCTCCGTGCACGGCAAAGTTATTAATGGAGTTCCACAAGGTTCTGTGCTTGGACCGATTCTATTCACCTTATATATGCTTCATTTAGGCAAAATTATTAGGAAACACTCCATAAACTTTCATTGCTATGCAGATGATATCCAATTATATCTATCGATAAAGGCAGATGAAACTAACCAGTTAACTAAACTTCAAGCATGCCTTAAGGACATAAAGACCGGGATGACCTGCAACTTTCTGATGTTAAACTCTGACAAAACTGAAGTTATTGTACTTGGCCCCAAACACCTCCGACACATTATCTAAAGATATAGTTACTCTAGATGGCATTGTCCTGGCCTCCAGCAGCACCGTAAGAAACCTCTGAGCTATCTTTGGTCAGAATTTATCCTTTAACTCCCACATGAAACAAACTTCAAGGACTGCCTTTTTTCACCTACATAACATTGCAAAAATCAGGCACATCCTGTCTCAAAATGATGCCAAAAAATTAATGCATGCATTTGTTACTTCTAGGCTGCACTACTGCAATTCCTTATTATCCAGCTGCCCGCATAAGTCCCGCATAAGTCCAGTTGATCCAGAATGCTGCGGCACATGTACTGACAAGAACTAGGAAAAGAGATCATATTTCTCCAATATTAGCTTCTCTGCACTGGCTCTCTGTAAGAGAATTTAAAATCCTTCTCCTCACCTACCTAGAATTTAAAATCCTTCTCCTCACCTACAAAGCTCGTAATGGTCTGGCACCATCGTATCTTAAAGATCTCATAATACCTTATTATCCGACTAGAACACTGCTCTCCCAGAATACAGGCTTACTTGTGGTTCCTAGAGTCTCCAAAAGTAGAATGGGAGCCAGAGCCTTCAGTTATCAAGCTCCTCTCCTGTAGAATTAGTACGTAATGCGTCTGCCACGGCGATCCCGTTCAACACATCAACTATACCTTTTCAATTTAGAGCCGGGCATGCTTGTGGGTTGTGGTGACTAAATTTGAAGTAAACAGCCCAGGTGGCGTTATAATTATGAATAATACATGCCCCATAGGTTTGATCAGGACTGGTCCTTAACTAACCATATGAAGTTTGAGGCTGATCAGCCAAAGCATTGCAGAATTATTCCCACTTCCTGTTTGATAGGATGTCAAGCGACCACATTCGACACATCAAATTACCTTCTCAATTTAGTGTCAGGCATGCTTACAAGTTGCATAGATACAATTTGAAGTTAATCGGATAATACCTGTAGGAGTAAAAAGTGCAGCTTACCTCTTTAAATGTAGGTGGCGCTATAACTATGCCTCATGAATGTCACATGGGTGTGATCAGGAGTGGTCTTTCAATAACCATATCAAGTTTGAGGCTGATCGGTTGAAAAATTGCTGAGTTATTCCCACTTCCTGTCTGGCATGGTGTCATGCGTTTGCCATGGCAACCCCATTCAACACATCAACAGATGTTGCTGTATATCAAGTGTAGGGATGAGGATCTTTAATTTTTATTGATATTGATACCACTATTGATACTTTTCTATTAATTTGGTGGAAAGAAGAAACAACAACAAATTCTTAACAGAATTGGTATTGCTTTTATTGCTTAACTGAGTCTGTGACTGATTTCTGGACAGAATTAAATTTGCCTAGCCTTCAATAAACACTGCTGTTGCTGGGCATTTATTTGAAAAGGAATACACAGGGCTTCGCTGACTAAATTTGAGGTGGATCCTGTTAATCTGTTAGGAGTTTGTAAAATGAAAGTACCCATAAATGGCAAAAAATACACTTCAAATGAACACCAAATTGAAAATGGCCAACTTCTTGTTGGGTTTAGGGCATAGCATCAGTAAGCTTTTTCGTAAGTCTGGACATGTTACACGTGCCTCACAAATTTTGTACATCTAGGTTAAATGTGCCGCAAAGGCTACTTTGTTGAAGTTTTATAGGGGGTGCTATGGAGCCATATTGCCACACCAAAGCTCAAAACCCACATCAGATAAATACTTTCACCACTTTTGGTGGCAAAAGCTTTGCAATTTGGAATGACATGTCTTAAGGTTAAGCTAATCAAACTTGAAGTCAATCTGTTGAATCCTCTAGGAGGAGATCAATGGGGTGTTCTCTCGTGACCTGTGACATCATTGTTCGAGATACCGATTATTCCTTCGCAGTTTAGCGTCACATTCGTCTGTGACGGTTATACCAACCAAATTTCTAATTAATACAATAAACCCTCTAGGAGGAGTTTGAAAAAGTTCGCATAAAATACTGGGAAAATGCACTAAATTAAAAATGGTTGACTTCCGGTTGGGTGGAGTTACTGAAAGCCAATGTGAAATATGTCTGAAATGAAAAGAGCAATGTGCGTGCCAAATTTAGTGAATATTGGAGCAACTTTATCCTGACTAAGGCCTGCCACACATTAGGGGGTGTTATGGAGACTGCTAAACACGCATGCACCCAATTGCTGTGCATTCTTGCATTGTTCACGGGTTCTGATAGGGCGGCTATGACTTGAAGGTAGAGCGGGTCGTCCACTAATCTGAAGGTCGGCAGTTTGATCATGGCTTTCCCCAGTCCACGTGTCAAAGTGTCCTTGGGCAAGCAAGATACTGAATCCTTGTGCCTTCAGTGTGTTTTTTATTTTTTATTTTTTTTACTGATGAGCAGTTGGCACCTGCCATCAGTGTATGAATGTGTGTGAATGGGGTGAATGTGATATGTAGTGTGACTAGAAAGGCGCATTTACCATTTACCATGATGTGTGTCCCAAGTTTTGTGAGTTTTCAAGCATCACTAGTCCCTCAAAAACAGCTTCCTCTCTCAAAGTGCAAATTGTCGGCCTCGCCATGGCAACGGCATTCCTTGAAAACTCAAAAGCTTCGCAATTTAGCATTGTGAAGGTCTTTAGATTATGCTGATGAAATCTGAAGTGGATCTGATTAACCTGGTAGGTGGAGTTTGTAAAAGTAATTCCTGTTGCCAGTAGGTGGCGCTATGGTTATGACTAAATATTGGTTTGTAAATGTCTCCAGACCTGGACTCTGATCAAACATGTGAAATTTGAGACAATTGGACAACGTACAGTCGAGCTACTACAGCTTCCTCTTCCATGGCGAAACATGCAAATTCAAAATGACCAACTTCTTGTTGGGTGTTTTTTCATTTAACCTTTATTTAAATCTCGAGGAATCATTGAGGGCATGCCCTCATTTTCAATGATGTCGAGAGTACAAAAAAGAATAAATACACACAAAAAATAGTAACAAGAAAACAAACAGCAACAGAACACAATTACATTCAAGTGCAGAGTGGTTTGTAATCATGGTTTTAAATTAACCTATACAGTGGCAAGGAAAAGTATGTGAACCTTTTGGAATTTTAAATTTGTCATAAAATGTGATCTGATCTTGCTTGATGTCCCATGTGCAAACACTGGAGCAAGTGCAAGCACAACAGAATGGCTTCAGAAAAACAAAATCTTTTAGAGTGGCCAAGTCAGAGCCCAGACCTCAACCCAAAAGAGATGCTATGGATTGACTTGAAGAGGGCCATACACGAGACATCCAAACCACCGGTTCTCTTTTTTCACAAAAATGGCTTCCTTGACGCCCCGTTCAAACCAACTAAACTAATTACCAACTAATTAAAAGAGCCAAAAAACAGGACAAAAGTGTAACAGAACCAAGAAGGAACGGTGTCTCCATTCCTTATGTATCTGGACTGTCTGAAAAACTACAAAGGATCTTTAGACAGCACGATGTTCCTGTTTTCTTTAAACCAGGCAACACTTTAAGACAGAAACTCGTTCACCCTAAGGACAAGTTACCCACACAGAAACAGAGCAATGTTGTCTACTCCATTCAGTGCAGTGAGGAAAACTGCAAAGAACGGTACATAGGCGAGACCAAACAGCCACTTCACAAAAGACTTTATCAGCACAGACGACATGCTAACTCAGGATTACAGAGCGCTGTGCATTTGCATCTAAAAGCTACAAACCACACATTTGAAGACAGCGAGGTGAAGATTCTAAGTAGAGAGAAGAGTTGGTTTGAACGGGGCGTCAAGGAAGCCATTTTTGTGAAAAAAGAGAACCCCTCTTTGAACAGAAATGGGGGTCTGAGATTTAATCTGCCCAGAGTCTATTGGTCTATCTAGGTCAGTTTCTGGTGAAACTAGCTATTAACAGATACTCAGGCATATTCCTTATGTGGCTTATGTAACACAGAGTAGCTTAAATTTCCTGTTCCCGTCCAATTTTTTCACAATTGAGAATGACTTCCGGATGGGAGCCGAAACATCTTGATTCTGAAAACAGTGTCCAGATAACTACGACTGAAACCTTTTCTACAACTGACTATAATGTGATCTGGTCAATTCTAATATGTTTAAGCATGACTTTGGAAGAATTAGAATTAATGACACCAGGATTCGACTGGACTAAGTAGTGTTGGTCAGCTCCGGGCTGATCAGGTGGTTCACCAAGAACAGCAAGAGAAATAATAGGAGATGAATACTGTCACTCCTGTGGAAGAAAAAAAAAACCCTGTTACTGGCTTTCACTCGCCAGTGAAAGCTCTTATGGAGTAAATTCCTATTCAAACCAATAGTACAGGCCTTTAGAACCATTTCCCCGGCCACCCTAAAATAAAATGAAAAGATTATACTTCAGTTGTTACCGAAACTTGCACAATAAATCCTCAAGACAATTGGAACCCATACACCTTCCTCTCAAAGCAAGACTTTGACTTCGTAGTCTCCCTCAGGAGACTCTACAGTGCAAATGAACTTGGACCAGATCTGTTCAATTAAATTTGATTTATATAGCGCCAATTCATAACAGAAGTTATCTCATTGCGCTTTTCCTATAGAGCAGGTCTAGACCGTACTCTTTATAATATTACATTAAATTACAGAGACCCAACAAATCCCACCATGAGCAAGCATTTGGTGTGTGGCAAGAAAAAAACTTCCTTTTAACAGGCAGAAACCTCTGTTGCACATAGCCAGGTTGGGCATAATATATAGTCAACTGTTAGAATCAAGAGAGGGGCCCACCTGAACTCTCTTGACTTTGCCGTGTAATCTGCTCGGAGCAGAAACACGCAGCAAAACCAAAGTCTCCTGATCTACTAAAGAGCTGTGAAGACCTATTATATCTCTACAATAAAGTTTAGCACCAAAGGCTATTGCACAAAGCCTGCTTGCTAACTTTAAGAAGTACATTAAACAAGTTAACTCTAAGGACAACCACAGGTGGAGCAACCGGCTTCCTCCGATCTCTACAGGCGGACACTGCACAGAAAAAGACGCTTCCACAATGGAACCACAATTCTTTTCAGCTTGGCTTGTCTACAACAGACTGACTGCCAGCTAACAGCAGCACCAAAGCCACCTCTTTCCCTCCCACGGACAGTAACGTAACAACTGGGCAAAGCATAGAGTAACAGTGTATATAGCTAAGCAAAGGACTGTTTAACTTTTGTACATGTGACATTACTGATGTGTTTTTCTAAGGTTTGGTTGTTGTGATGTGTTTATCTGTTAGGTTAATTTGGTAGCCACACACTAAGTTGATGTCGATGAGTCTTTGTATGCTAACTAACTCCTTTTAACTTGGCACCGTTATCCTAAACAGACCACACACATATATATCTCTAGTTTGGCCCTTAAAGACAACTTTCTGACCACGTGGGCTCTGTATAGCCAATGGAAAGCTTGAACTCAGTTTCATGACCATGTAGGCCTTGCGATGATGCAGATTTTGAAAAAAAAAAAACCCAGCTCCACTGTATAAGAAGAAAAACCAAGAAAAACCCCCAAAAGCCCTCAGTATTACATCTCCTTTTACTTTGTTTGCATTGCTGAATTTTTACTAATTTTGTTACTTTTTAAGTTTGTTTGATTGTTAGACAGATTTAGGTTGCTGGGACATAGGGGATGGTAAGATGGTAAAATAATTTTTACTTTGTAAGAGCATTTGCTTCCTCCCCAACACCTCGGTAATGCCCCTTGCATTCTACAGTTCTTTAATAATGTTAGAAATGCTAATATTTGTACCTCAAGAGAGGGACAAGAATTAAGGTGTTAGGATAGGAGTTTTAGGTAGTGATTCCTAGAACAGGGGGAAATAGTCTTAGGAGGAGAGAGACCTCTAACATTCCCCTAACAATTCCTCTAGGCCCAACAGAAGGGACTGACGGATAGGCAACAGGTAGCATAGTAGTCTTAGTAACTCGAGCCATCAGAACTGGTAAACAGTGTGTGTGCGTGTGTGTCTGTGTGTTTGAGCGTGTGTGAGAGAGAGAATGGGTGTGCATCCAACTGTAGTAAACTCACAAGAGTGAGAGAAAGAGCGGTATAGTGTGATGGTGAATGCGAGCGGTGCAGAGGAAAAGGTGAGCAGTGAAGTTGTGAATTTGGCAATAAATGTACAGTGTAGGTTCCAGTCTGTCAGTGAATAAAGGCTGCGGCTTTTCGAGACCAAAGTAAAGCTTCCGTATTGTTTCCCAACTGCTGGAATAGCGTAGCTATGGCGATCAGCTCCGCCTACTTTGAGGGGGCACTATCTGCCGTGGAAAACAAAGAGGTACTAACATGCATGCTAATTAACCTAAAGGAGCACTTCACCCCCAAAATGATTTGTATTTCAATAACTCACCCTTGTTGCCTTGAATCCCTGTAGAATTATTTTTCAGACTTGTTGAAGTTGATGGCGCTCCGGTCTTTAAAATAGCAAAACTATATCAAAACATCCGTTTAAAGAATCTCACATAACTCTTGCAGTATAATCCAAGTCTCATTTATCTAGTCGTATGCTTAATAATTCCAAAAAACGTTGCTAAAATTATTTGCGAAATCATTTCTGGCGGAAAGCCCTGAAGGCAAAGTAGTACTACACACCTGTGGTTAAACACTCTCGTGCATGCAGCTGAGAGCAACAACCACGTGTATGTGCATAGTGTAGTCTTGCCTCCCACCTCATTCACTGGCCAGGAGCTGCACATGTAGTTGCTCAGGCAGTCAGACATTCACACAACATTTATAGCACAGGTTGCACTGCAACCTGGTGGAGACCCCAATACACTACAAAGCAGTCAAACTAATAATAATAATATTAATAATAATAATAATAATAATACTATACCAGCTGCTAAAACAAAACAAAAAAACAATAAGTATTGGCCGATATGGCTCATAGACGGTCGGTATCGGCAGCAAAAAAACATGATCGGGGCATCCCTAATTCCTATGAACATTTGTCTACTTTTTTGTCATTTTGAATGGACTAATAAACGGCATTTCTTTTAAAAGCCAATCGATTAATAAGACAGGTTGTGTAATTCAATGAGCATGATTTTGTTATGTGATATATCAGCACTGTACGTTTCATCAGGAAGAAATTTTCAGTGTTCATATTTGTACGCTATCTGCATAGTGGTGTGAAAGTGTTTGCCCCCTTCCTGATTTCTTATTTTTTTGCATGTTTGTCACACTTATATGTTTCAGATCATCAAACAAATTTAAATATTAGTCAAAGATAACACAAGTAAACACAAAATGCACTTTTTAAATGAAGGTTGTTATTATTATTATTAAGGGAAAACAAAATCCAAACCTACATGGCCCTGTGTGAAAAAGTGATTGCCCCCTAAACCTAATAACTGGCTGGGCCACCCTTAGCAGCAACAACTGCAATCAAGCATTTGCGATAACTTGCAATGAGTCTTTTACAGCGCTGTGGAGGAATTTTGGCCCACTCATCTTTGCAGAATTGTTATAATTCAGCCACATTGGAGGGTTTTCAAGCATGAACTGCCTTTTTAAGGTCATGCCACAGCATCTCAATGGGATTCAGGTCAGGACTTTGACTAGGCCACTCTAAAGTCTTCATTTTGTTCTTCTTCAGCCATTCAGAGGTGGACTTGCTGGTGTGTTTTGGATGATTGTCCTGCTGTCACAAACAGATGGCCAGACATTCTCCTTCAGGAGTTTTTGGTAGACAGCAGAATTCATCGTTCCATTTATCACAGCAAGCCTTCCAGGTCCTGAAGCAGCCCCAGACCATCACACTAGCACCACCATATTTTACTGTTGGTATAATATTCTTTTTCTGAAATGCGGTTTTACTGTTACGCCAGATGTAATGGGACACACACCTTCCAAAAAGTTCAACTTTTGTCTCGTCAGCCCACAGAGTATTTTCCCAAAAGTCTTGGGGATCATCAAGATGTTTTCTGGCAAAAATGAGATGAGCCTTAATGTTCTTTTTGCTCAGCAGTGGTTTTTGTCTTGGAACTCTGCCATGCAGGCCATTTTTGCCAAGTCTCTTTCTTATGGTGGAGTCATGATCACTGACCTTGACTGAGGCAAGTGAGGCCTGCAGTTCTTTGGATGTTGTTGTGGGGTCTTTTGTGACCTCTTGGATGAGTCGTCGCTGCTCTCTTGGGATAATTTTGGTCGGCCGGTTCACCACTGTTCCATGTTTTTGCCATTTGTGGATAATGGCTCTCACTGTGGTTCACTGGAGTCCCAAAGCTTTAGAAATGGCTTTATAACCTTTTCCAGACTGATAGATCTCAATTACTTTCTTTCTCATTTGTTCCTGAATTTCTTTGGATCTGGGCATGATGTCTAGCTTTTATTTCACACAGGGCCGTGTAGGTTTGGATTTTGTTTTCCCTTAATAATAAAAACCTTCATTTAAAAAGTGCATTTTGTGTTTACTTGTGTTATCTTTGACTAATATTTAAATTTGTTTGATGATCTGAAACATTTAAGTGTGACAAACATGCAAAAAAATAAGAAATCAGGAAGGGGGAAAACACTTTTTCACACCACTGTAAGTGCAGTGGTTCAGGATGGCGTTAGATGGATCTGTGCTCCTCCGGAGTGAATCTTTAAAGGGGTACTTAAGCAGTTTGGTACTGTACTTCTATAAAGTTGGGGTACTCACAAGTGACAGATTATAAAAAGAATGGTCACAATCTGTGCAGCAGAGGCTGAGATATCCTGACTCTTATTTTTTAGAACATGTCAAACTCCAAAAACTTTGGATGCTGCATTTCCCATACTGCAACCAATAACGTATCTTCATTAGATAGAGAGTGTGTGTGTGTGTGTGTGTAATGGTACAGAGGCTGTGTGTGAACAGCTATTGACTGGTCTCTGGGTCCACTCACCATGTCAGGTCTGAGTCTGAACACCAGAGGGAGGGAGTACCACAGGGCGTTCAGGGTGCTGATAACAGAGAAACTCCAAGACTGATGCACCTCTCGGCTCCGTGGGATCCGACATATGGTGAACTGGGGAACAAGGGCACAACAATGAATTGCAGCAAATACAGATTCATCAGGAAAAAAATGTTGTATTTGGATAAAACTGGCTTTAAACGCTCATATCTCAGATTTTACTGCCTCTCAGAACATGAACAGGTCAGTGGTAGACTTTGAGTCTACACTTTCATCTACTACTGCAACATAATAAAAGGTTTGATTCGCCCAAATCACAAAAATATGTTCTCATTTACATCTAGCCACGCAGATAATTTTGGTGATATTTCTGCCTCCAGCTCAATACAATGGATACGGCTGAAATTTCATTGGTGGTACTCAAGGCATTAAAAAATACTTTTAAAACACAGCAAAGTGTCTTTCAGAATAATCCACAGACTCCACTTCATCATTGATGGAAAGTAGTTCCTGGGGCGCCCAGGCACATATCATATAACCGCAATGTCCCTGATTTGATTCCGGCTAGGTACATTTGTTGCATTTCATCATGTCAGCCTCCTCTCTCTCTCTCCCCATATTTCTTGTCTATATCTTTTACTGTAAGCTGTTCAATAAAGGCAAAATGCCAAAGAAAAAAAAAATCTTTAGAAAAAAAAAGTCTGTGGACTATCTTGAGTAACTGAGTCATTATCAACTTGTGTCTTCATCCAGATAACCATCGTAGAAAAGGTTTCAGTCGTAGTCATCTGGACACTGTTTTCAGAATCAAGACGTTTCGGCTCCCATCCGGAAGTCATTCTCAATTGTGAAAAAATTGGACGGGAACTGGAAATTTAAGCTAATCTGAGTTACATAAGCCCTGCCCTCAGGGAATCTGCCTGAGTATCTGTTAATAGCTAGTTTCACCTGAAACTGACCTAATAGTTACTCAGGCAGATTCCCTCCTGAGGGCAGGGCTTATGTAACTCAGATTAGCTTAAATTTCCAGTTCCCGTCCAATTTTTTCACAATTGAGAATGACTTCCAGATGGGAGCCGAAACCTCTTGATTCTGAAAACAGTGTCCAGATGACTACGACTGAAACCTTTTCTACGATAGAACACTCCTGGACGAATGAGGGACTACACCGTCTTCATCCAGATAATACCAAACAAAAAGTACACATTTGTACAAAACACATTTAGAGCTGGAACGATTAGTCCCACATAGATTAGCCAATTGACAAAACATTTGTCTGCAATTAAATCTTATATTCAAATAACAGTATGGTATACTGTATATTCATTTTCATAACAGTTATTTCTCATCGATATTTAAATAGGTACAAAGAAGGAATCAGGTTAGTTGAGACTCTAGCTCAAATGAGTTCAAAAGTGCCAGAGAAGCACAGATGAAAACTGTACTCATGCCACCTACTGGTGAATACTAACACTGCACCACAGATAGTCCTATCAGATATTGTACGTCACTCATTTTCAGTCTTCTCAGACAACTACATTTTTTGTCGGAGGTCAACATGCACACTGCTCTGTTACTTCCATATTCAGACATGTGCGCACACATACACACACATGTATAGCTTGATGCTGCAAAACATTTACTTCATTCAATATGTATTTGCTTACATACCTTGTCTAAAAAGAGGACTTTATCATATACATTTTTCTCAGATTTTAAACTGGTATTTTACATTTTATTATATAAATCTGAGACTAAAATTAATAATTTAATAAAAATGTTATATGATAGAGTGTCACAATAAAAGTTACAAAAAATAAATGGATATAAAATATCTAAATAACCTGTAGGTAATGTGCCTTTCTGTTTGAACCAACTGTCTGCTGTAAATTGTAAATCATGAAGTGCACATGCGCCAACGTGCATGCTGCCCGTTGCTGTTACTCCATTTCTAGTACTTCTATTCCTGTGTGCATCAACGTGATAATGAGCAGCTGTAACGAAAGAGTTTCCCCTCTGGGATCAATAAAGTATTTCTGATTCTGAAATTATTTTCAAACCTCATCCTGAGATTCTGAAACTCTGTACTACATGTAGTCTGTTGATTTAGGCCACACAATTCAAGGGGAGCTTTAAGCAGTTCCACCAAAGAAACAATTCCCCTCTAAAGTTCTGGCTTAATTTCAATAATTGTTTGAGGCCCAAAGAGGTACACTTATCCATTATTTCATAAAAAACAAAGATTATTATTTTTTTCTTTTCTACCTCATTAATCATCTCACAAATTTATCTGGTGACCCTCTGGAGTGGCCAGACCCCTTGATCTGGAACCACTGGACTAAACTACCTAACTGTACATAAAGTAGTTGAAACTAGGTGCTCCTGGACCATCTACAACAGTAAAATGGTGCTACATTGATGTAATATTAACTATCTAATAATGTAATATATGACAAATTATCAGTCACTAGGGGCCAATTACTTTTACTTTTGATACTTTAAGCACATTTTGCTGATGATACTTCTGTACTTTTGAATGCAGGACTTGCAGGATATCCTAATTAGCTTTTTGGGGGCATTTTGTTCAAATCATATTTTAATTATATTTAAATAGTTGTTTGATTTAATGACATATCTGAGCAATGATCAGACATTAGAGAACACCTTACGCCTAAAATTTAAATATAAGTTGACTACATTTCAAACATTGAAGAATTAAAAACATCAAAGTATAATACTAACTGCTTCATACAGCCGTTCATTCATCAATGCTCAGACACTACGTAAGCCTACAATTGCCAGTGCTGCAGCTAGCCAACAATGCGTACTACAGCGGGTTGCCAGATGATCAGGTAAGGTATCCCCCAGATCTTGCGCTTTCACTTTTCATTAAAAGAGCCCAGCTTTTGCAGAAAACATATAAACCTGTCAACTCTGCATAGGTCTTACTGGTAACACTGTGTGGAGTTAAATGACAAAATCTTTTGAGATTTGTCAAAATTGGAAATTAAACATATTGGTGGGAACAATTCAGCAGCGCCTTGACATTGGTAGAGACATGTCCCTACCATCCATACCCAAATCTACACCTATGGACAGAGTGTACCTGTGACACAGAGTTTGAGAGTCGTTTAGGGCTTTCAAAGTTGCAGATTTTCTCCTCACTCATCCTGTCAGTGTCAGCGATAACATAGTGACGAGGTGTGTAGGCTGCAGACAGACACTCCATCAGCCGCAAGATCTCTGCGGTGTGACCACCTGGAAAACACACAAGACATGCTGTCAATTACACATGATAAACACATGAAGTAGAACGTGAACAACAGCTCTGTGAGCTTTCAAGACAATAACAGTAAGAGTAGGCCTTTAGATGGAAGATATTAGCTAGGTTTCCATCAGGGCTGCCAACTTTTCAATTTAGTTTGGAGTGAGATCTGGTATCAGCCTTCTGTGACATTACCCACCGCACGGGTCAGGGTCATCACACCTCATACACCAGGAATTTTGTTTAAAAAGTTCAGCAGCCAAATTCACAATTTTAAAGCATGTATAGATAGAAAGCAAAGTCAGTAATCATGGTCAATGATGAATAAGTATGGTTGATCAGCTTACTTGCCAACCTCCAGACATCACAGCCTAAATCAGGAGATCAAACCTAACCGCGGTATTTGGGGATCTTCCCCCAGAAAATAGCTAATTTCAGAGACTGTTTTCCTGCATTCTAGTGAATTTATGGAGTCATTTTGTTGCCGAAATGTGGAGTCGGTAGGACAGGGGGAAGGGGGCATTAAAAAATGGGACTTAGGAGAACCTGGACGATTGAATATATGAGTGGATATTATTGAATTGTGTTTATTCTACATATATTGTTAATGGATGCTATTGATGAATAGATTTTCAAATTTGTAGTACTCACCTCAAGACCGTAACATTGGTTTGAAAAGTGTGTGTGTGTGGGGGGGGTCCTCTCACGCCAACTCTCACTCATTGACTCTAAGACTCACACAATTGACACTTTACGCTCTCATGCCATTTTCTTGCACAATGAAAAACAAATGTATAACTGACAACGTTGTGGTGCGACTCAACTACACCCAGCTGATGCAACACCAGCGTACGCCGGGATAGTAATCAAGTGCAAACATTTAAAAAAATTAAGCGTCACCAACAACAGTAAGATTGATGAATTGATCTCTATGTGTCATTGATTAATTTATGTCTTTTACCATCTTTAAATATAAAAGTTAAGTATGGATACATGAAGGTAAGAAGGATTATGTTCCTATATAAGCCATTCAAATTAAGACAATTAGATGGTGGCTATACAATATTTTTTTATTTTTAGATTTTTAAAAAGGGAGTAAAAAGGCATGTATTTTGAGTTACAGTGAGAAGATATAATGTACTTCTCATAATAAAGAGTGTTCGATACTGGACTTGAACATAAACAAAAACTAACACATTCATTTACAGTGATGTTGATAAAACTATTGACAGGGTGTAACTTCTAAAAATAGATATATATTTCATAATTTGACACATTTTATATATGTTGTGATTGAAGTTGCAAATGGACCATTATTTGTTGATAGCGCCATACATAATGTGCCGTAGATCTACCAGTCCTACTCTTCAAAGTTTACCTTATGTCCCTGATTGAATACCACAGCACGTGATATTCAGTAGGGTTCTGGGTTAAACATGCAGAGAGAAAGACAGCTTTTTCTGATTTACCGATTTTCATGGCAGAATGATTAAACTAAGCATGATAGCCATCTTAATCATAATGTTTTGCTTTTAAGTAGCTGATGATATGATAAAAGCATATAGAAATGCATAAATGATATTCAAATCCTTTTTTCCGTTATTGTAACCACCCCTTGAATACAAGCTTGTCACGGTTGAAGGAGAATACTGTCTGGAAAAATATTAACCCTGGAAAAGCTCTCGTTTTAAAAAAAACCACCCTCACCTATATTTTTGTACAGTCCTGAACAATACGCGTTGTTTGCGTGGAAGCTAAGGATGTCAGCTAATGGCAGTAGCCAACTTGAAAACGTATTCTGCTTGTTCGCCCTTGTGCGCTAGAATTTGAAATACAACATATGGCTTAACGTTAAGTCATTAGAATATAACTGAGGTACCAGTTAAGCTTTATGACAGCAGCGAAAAGCACACATCAGTAATACCGTGGTAGGCTACATGGATGTAAGTTAATGTCATTAACGTTACCTGATCCTGCAACGACGAGAACAGCGACCGGACCTTTAATTCCAGGTTGATGGGTTGATCCAGTCGTCACAACAATATATAACCGGATAACAAATAACAAACATATAAATAAAACAGCAAACACAGCTCCTTCAAGGAACGCCATTCTTCTTCTTCTTCTTCTTCTTCTTCTTTAACGGCGGTTGGCAACCAGCTTAATGGAGCATTACCATCCATCCATTTTCTACCGCTTGGTCCCCGTTAGGGTCGCGCGGGTGACTGGAGCCTATCCCAGTGACTTTGCCACCTTCTGTTGTTCTGGAGTTCGATCCCAGTGACTTTGGGCCTTAGGCAGGGTACACCCTGGACAGTGGCCAACTCGTGGATCAGTCAGGGCAACTTAGAGTTATCAATTAACCTACACATGCATGTCTTTGGACGGTGGGAGACCATTAGACTCCACCCAGAGAGATTGTGTGATGTTGGTCTACAATTTCCCATGGATTTAGGGGAGGGAAAGAAACAACAAAACAAAAGAAGAGAAAAAAAATAAAAAATAAATAAAAAAAACCCCTACCTTTAGATCCTATAATACAGCCCAGTACCCCTTAAAAAACCCAACAATTCTCTCACCTGAGCTCTATCATTCATACTTAATATTGTTTTCAAAGTGAGTTTCTGCACCCCTAGTTCCTTTAGTCTATTATTCATTGTCCCTCTCTCCCTCTGATATTTCCTACAATGTAGAATTACATGTTCCACCGATTCCTCTTCCTGACACTCCTCACACATACCCGTCTGATGTCTCCCCACCATTTTTAATGTTTTATTTAGAGCACAGTGTCCCAGCCTCAGTCTCGTTAGTACCGTTTCCTCTTTTCTGTTTCCCCCTCCTACCTTATTTACTTTAATACTCTTTTGGATATGGTATAAATGTCTCCCTTTCCCCTCACTATCCCACATTTCTTGCCATTTCTGGTTAATTTTTTCCCAGATTATACATTTTACTTCCGCTTTACTGATTCTTATTTGCATTTCTACATTTTCCTTCTTTAATGCCTTCTTTGCAACCTTGTCCACTTTTTCATTCCCCTTCACTCCTATATGCGCTGGAACCCATAAAAATGTAACTAGTCCTCCCTGGTGTGTTATTCTTGTAACTGAGTGGAGAATTTCATAAAGTATATCCTGTCTACTTGACTGGAACGATACTAGACTAACTAGAGCTGAAGCTGAGTCTGTACATATTATGATTCTGTCAATTTTCGCTTCTTCCACCCAACGTAATGCGACTAAAATTGCAACCATCTCCACTGTACAAACTGCTAAATTATTAGATGTTCTTCTATTGATTTCTATTCCTCTTGCTGGAACCACCACTCCCATTCTTGTTACCCCTGTTTCAGGGTTCTTAGTGCCATCTGTATATATTTGAGTATAGTTTTTATATAATTTAGTCATATAATCATTAAACACCCCAACCAAATACGCACTTTTTTCTTTCCTTTTAATCTCTAATAGATACCAATCCACCCCCAGACATCTCATCTTCCATGGGGCTATGACTGGATGAACTATTGAAGAGCTGATTTTCATATCAGATGCCCCAAGCTCTTTTGCTGTTTTATTTCCTATATGACCAAAGTTGTCCTTTTTACTTCTCTCTTTCCTCCAGCATTCCTTCAGAGCTTCTTTTGTGGGGTGAGAGTCATTATGCCCCTGCAAGTTAACCCAGTAATTTGCTATTATATGCCATCTCCTTAGTTCCAGAGGCATCTCTCCTACCTCTACCTGGATAGCTGAGACAGGCGATGTCTTAAATGCTCCACTACACACTCTCAACGCTTGAGCCTGAATCCCATCCAATTGTTTTAAATGGGATCTAGCTGCTGATGTATACACTACACTGCCATAGTCCACCGTAGATCTTATCAGGGACACATAAACTCTTTTCAATGCTTGGCAACTTGCCCCCCATTCTCTACCAGTCAAGCATCTCATAACATTTATTACTTTTTTCCACTACTCTTCTAATATGATCTGCCCATGTTAAACGGGAATCAAAAAGCACCCCCAGGAATTTGAATGTTCCTGCTCTCTCTATTTCTTTCCCATACATTCTTATTTTCAATCTTTCATCTATTCTCTTATTAGTAAAGAAAACACTTTTGGTTTTTTCCACTGAGAATCTACATCCCCATTCTTTCCCCCACTCCACCACTTTATCTACAGCTCCTTGCACTTTCCCAACTGCATAATCCATATTTTTCCCCCTCTTCCACAGAGCCCCATCATCTGCAAAAAGAGACCTACCTACATCAGCTGGAATCTTTAAAAAGATATCATTAATCATTATTATGAATAGTAGTGGGCTCACTACACTACCTTGAGGTGTACCATTTTCTACCGTATACTGACTTGACAGTTCTGATCCTATTCTTATTGGATATTCCTTTCACACAAAAAATCTTTTACCCAATTGAAAACTCTCCCTCCAATCCCCAACTTGTGTAACTTAATCAGAACTCCCTCCTTCCACATCATATCGTAAGCTTTTTCTATATCCAAAAACACTGCAATTACTGCCTCTTTATTTTCCTGGGCTCTCCTTATTTCACCTTCTAGTCTAACAACTGCATCCATGGTACTCCTACCTTTCCTAAACCCACTCTGATAATTTGCTATCTTTTCCTTTTTCTCAAGCTCATATGATAACCTTTCTGTTATCATTCTTTCCATTAGCACACATTAGAGGTTAATGCTATTGGTCTATAGCTGATGGGTTTTGATGGATCCTTGCCAGGTTTCCTTATCGGAATTACAACTGCTTCTTTCCATGTTTTTGGCAATCTTCCCTCTTCCCAGACTCTATTATACAGGTGCAACAATTTCAGAAGCGCACTTTCTCCTAAATTTTTTTCAAGGAACGCCATGACGGCTGCGGCAGCTCTTTAGGACCAAATCAGATGCGACGCTTTCACCGGCTGTGCGTTCCAATACCCATACTACCATACTATTTAGTATGCCAGAAAAAGATTAGAATATCAAATGCAGTATGCAAAAAATACCAGGATTTCCTACTTTTTTGTAGGTGTTAAAGCCCCGAAGGTGCTGAAACCCTTTTATGTTTGTGCCTTTTTATTATTGTTATTATTATTATACTTTGCTGTCTGCCTCTTGGTCAAATTTCCATGAGCTGGAATGAACTAGATACAAGAAACTTGGCCCAATAACTGGAAATGATGTGCATGTGCTTCCACAGAAACATGAGCCCAATCGGCACATGGTGGCGCTGTAATTAAGTCCCAAAAATGCAATTTTGAACAGGCCACGCCCCACGCCCCTCACACCGTAAATCCGAATTACTTGAAATTTCTCTCACAAGTACAGCTCACAAAAAAGCCTGTTGGACCACTAAAGTTCGCCTAACTAGATTTTCCGCCATTTTGAATTTTTTCATCCCCCTTTTTTTTGACATCCCCCTCCTAAACCATAGGTCCGATTGCTACCAAATGTTCGGTGGATCATCATTGTAAGAAGCTTATCAACATTTGTATAAAATTTGTTAATATCTTATTATAGTTTTCAAGATACTGACCAATAAACTTCAAAATTGGCGTGGCTCAGCACATAAGTAGACCAATGTCAACAACCATTGGGCCAATCATCACAAAATTTACAGGATATGACACAGAAGTACAAACAACACACCAGAAATTGTGCCATTTTCTGTCACATGTTTTGTATTGACTGGTGTGTATCATCTAAGTTTAGTAAAGAAGAAAAATAACTTTTTAATTTATTTCTAAAACAACTTAATGAGGGCTTCTGATTTTACCATTTACATAAATGGATGTGATATTTACCCATAATTATGATGTTGACCATATCTGATATTTCTTTAGAGAGGTTATCTTTGTAAATTAGAATTTGGTGTATGTCAAATGATGTGATGTTCTCCATTTCAATACCTAGCCAATTTATTCAGTTTTTCCAAAATTGTGCTGTGAATGAACATAAATAGAAGAGATATTATATAGTTTCAGGTTCTACAAGACAGAAACAACAGGGGTCAGTCTCATTTCCTTAACATTTCTGCTGCTGGATAATATTTATTCGAATTTTAAATTGTAGTTCTTTGGCCTTTGGGGAGATTGGCCATTTTAAATATTTTGAATACTTATTCGTGATATTTAAATTATTGTCATTTATTCTAATGTTTGTGTCTCTTGTATAATCATGAAAAAAATACATTTGACTGCTTTCCCTATGTATTTGTTGTTACACTTCAGTGATTGGCATTTGGCCAATTTGTAAATCTGGCAGGATTATCTGTACATTTGAGTAGGAGAGCATGGTTTGTATTAAGTGTAACAGGGAAGTGGTATTCCATTTGAAATTTTTTAAACTCCCTGTAGGAATATTGCAAATCAATTTTTTCCTTAAAGGTGTTAAATTGTAGAAAGAAACCATGATCATCCAACAGGTCTGTAACAAATATTTTCTTGTCATAACAATTTTGATTGAATAAGGTTTTCCTATCAACTGTAATTGTTTTGTTGGTCCACAAGGTGGAGCCATGTGGCATAACTGTATGTATAAATATCATCTTCCAATAATATAGTATCTGTAAAATTTTGATAACCTCAAAGGCAATTTTGTAGTTTCATAATCACATTTAAACAATAAATCCAACCCTCCAATTTTCTTAAATATATTTCTGAGGACATGAAACCATAGTGACTGAGTCTGTGTCATAAAGGCTTTTATCCAATTTATTTTGAACCCTCCTACCATTGATTCAAAGTCCAGTGTTTTTAGACTTCCCTTATTATATTCTTTGACTAGTTGTGATTTCTTGATATAATGTGTTTTATTCCTCCATATAAAATTGTATATTACCAAGTTGGCCTTTTTGATGCTGTTGTTGTAATGTTAATGTATGTTTAAAGCTTTTCCAATTATTGATTTGTCTTTTAAGAAAAAAACTCATCCACGAATTAACTTGTGCAAAATTCATAGTTAAAAAAAAAGTCATCTAGATTGCCTAGACCATATTTAAGACGATTTGCATATACAAGGGATAATAGTTTGTAATCATCACAAAGAAGAGCTATTGGCCTCCAGTTATCATTAAATCCTTATTAGGTTTAGGTAATAGGGTAACCGTGTTTTCATTGTGGGGATAAGCCCTGATTTTCTATACACTCCGTGAAAGCTTTATGTAGCAGATCTTTAATGTCATTCCAATAGCGTAAACCATCAAATCCTGGGGATTTTCCATTTTTCATCTGTTTCAATGCAATTCCAATTTCTGATTAAAATCCTCTTTTAATATATTCTTATACTCCTCCTTATTTTGTGTTTTTATGTTGTCTTTGACTCTTTCGAAAAGGAAGTCACATTCTGCTCTTTGGAAATTTGAAAGGGTGGGTGGAGGGGGTCCTGAGGTGGGATTCAAGGCCAAGCAGAAGATCTCAGGTGGACAGCCTCGGAGCTGGACAGGTGCGGAGCTGGGAACCCTAGGCGGACGGCCCGAGGGCTGGACGGGTGCGGGGCTGGGAACCTCAGGCGGACGGCCCAGGGGCTGGACAGGTGCGGAGCTGGGAACCTCAGGGGCTGGATGGAAGAGCAGAGCAAGTCAGGGGGGCCCAGGAGGCAGGGCTGAAGGCCTGAGTAGGTCCGAGTGATGACCAGACGTATGGAGCAACTCATGACGTCCGCAACAAAGGCGAAACCCCTCCAGAAACCGGACTAAAGACCGGCGACGAAGACAGAAACCATCTGGAAGTCTGGCGGAATGCTGGCGGCGCAGCCCAAAGGTCACTGGAGGCCGGGCGGAATGCCGGCGGCGCAGGCCGAACCCTTCGAGAGGCCGGTGGCAAAGGACGAAGGCTGGCTGCGTGGCTGGAGAACACGATCGGGGTCTGGTGGCAGGGCCGCCGGACAGGAGGCCGGCGGCAGAGAGACTGGGAGAGGAGCCGGCGGAACCAGTGATGCCAGGGAACCAGGAGGCTGCCGCTCAGGTGGATCCAAAGATTTCTGCTGTGATTCAGCAGCGGCAGGAGTGTGTTGCGGCCTAACCGGAGCAGGAGTGGGATGCAGCACAGGGAGTTCAGGGGGCTGTTGCAGCCCAACAGGGAGTTCAGGGGCTGTTGTGGCTCAACAGGGAGTTCAGGGGGCTGTTGTGGCCCAAAAGGGAGTTCAGACCGCCGCAGCGCAGGAACTCATGTCGGCCAGGCTGCCAACTGGGAACCAGACAGGACTGCTGATGGCTCTGGGATGCTGGGGGATTTCCCAGAAGGTGCCAAGACAGGAATGGACTGAGGTGCAAGCTGGTTAGCAGGCTGAGACGCTGACTGGAGGCTAGCACGCAGGAGGTAGGCATGCAAAGATATCTGCTGGGAACTAGCAGGCCGGGATGCAGGCTGATGACTGGCAGGCTGGTTGCTAGCATGTGGGTTGCTAGCTAGCCGGGAATCAGGCTGGTTGCTTGCAGGCTGGGAATCAGGCTGGTTGCTAGCAGGACGGGAATCTAGATAGGGCTGCCAACTTTGCTTCAGATTGGAGATCACCGTTAGGTTCTCTGCCATAACCGGAAGGTTTGAAAGCCTGGGTCTTGACAAAATTGTTCTCTCCATTATGGAGTATACAAAAAGTCTGCGCCTAATGTCCATGGAGTTTTTTTACATACATACATATGTATATATATATATATATATATATATATACATATATATATATATATTGTAAAATAAAACCTTGTCAGGGTTCCCACGCATCCTGGAAAACCTGGAATACAGTTGATCAATTTTCCAGTCATGGAAAACACATGGAAAATGAGGGAAAAGTAAAATGTCCTGGAAAATCTTGCATTGTCCTGAAAAATTATTTCAACATTTTCCTTTAGCTGAGAATGAACTACTAGGCTATCTATCAGAACGCCCCAAAATGGATGAAATTGCCTTTTGAAAGGGCTAAGTTGTGTTGTTCAGGATCATATTAATGTTTAAATGGTAGTTTTGAATAGGCTGCTCTCGGTTATTCAATTCAATTCAATTCAATTCCTATAGAGCAGGTCTAGACCATACTCTTTATAATATTAATTAAAGAGACCCAACAAATCCCACCATGAGCAAGCATTTGGCGACAACAAATTTGGCAAGGAAAAACTTCCTTTAAGAGGGCAGAAACCTTGGACAGAACCAGACTCAATGGTGAGCGGCCATCTGCCACTGCCATGTTAGGTTTTGAGAGAGAGAGAGAGAGAGAGAGAGAGGAGGGGTTTGGGGGAGGGGAGGGGACGGGGCGCAGGGAGGTTATGTTGTGGAAACCTGTGAACACACCCCTAAGTCATGTCACATGGTAGCACATGCAGGATGACATTACAAATTAAATGGCAAAACATTACATTATTCTTTAAATGTAAATATTAGTCATTGCTGGCTGGTAATGGGGGTAGTTTTTATTAGGTTTATAGATAAACGTTGCTATCTTCCCAACTTGTTTTAAATGGTTGAATAATGTTAAATTGATTAGCATGTTTGGTTCAGTTGTTAAAGTTGACGTGCTTGCTAGCTTTGTTTTGCCTGCAAAGGTTTAAGGTTTGTGATTCAACTCTGGCTAGGAGGAATGGTTTCAAATGTGTGCTGGGCATTGTTGAGAGAGTTGGACAATAATGAATGGGAAGCCGGTGTCAAAACAACGAATTGGAGCCCAACTGTATGTCAGTCAAACACCGGCTAAATACTGGCTAACGATACTTTTTGTCTTGGTACAGCTGTACCATTCCTAGTGTCTCTGTCTGTTTGTCAACTGTTGGTTCCCCTCCTGTGTTTGGCTGCATGTGTTTATGTGTATATGTGTGTGTGCTGCGGGGTGTGGCCTCCGGTGAACTTCCATTCAGAGACTGACACACCTGCTACTCATCTGCTGCTTACATGCTCTCCATCCACCAATCAGCACCTGGCAGTATAACTACCCGGCTCTTCTCACCAGTCTTCACCAGATTGTCCGTTTACCCAAGTGGTATTATGCCTCAAAGAGTGATATGCAACACTTTCTGTCACTTTTTAATCAACGGGTGATGGATGGTGACCTTTGATTAAACATGAATTAAACCCCGCCCCCTTGACACTCCCTCCCACCAGAAGTGGGT
This sequence comes from Siniperca chuatsi, assembly GCF_020085105.1. Lineage (NCBI taxonomy): Eukaryota > Metazoa > Chordata > Actinopteri > Centrarchiformes > Sinipercidae > Siniperca > Siniperca chuatsi. The sequence goes on along the minus strand of NC_058060.1, from coordinate 4,920,341 downwards.
GGCGCTATGCGCGGACCAATGAGCAATTAGCAGGAGCCAATGGGAGTGAAGCAGGCGTGGTGAGCAGGAGCCAATGGGAGCGAAGTAGGCGTGGGAATGAAAATAAACCTGTAAATTAAATAATATGATTAAATAATTCAATCATTTAAGTGAAATCAATAGTATATATATATATATATATAAAAAGTATAAAAAAATATTTACAAACTTACCATCTGTAAAATCTAATATTTCAGGAGAAAAAGACCTTTTACGTGCTTTTCTGTTGTCTGTCTGGTGCAGTGTGAGGTGTGAATGAATTGGAAGAATGTGGGAGGGTAGGCTGAGCTTGCGTGAAACAATGGGACATCATTGGTTCACGCATCAAACATCAAACATCAAACAAGATGAATCAGTTGAAGATGATCAGCCAGACGCCTGTGATGAGTTATCAAAACGCAATACCAGAGGGCACACCCAAGAAACAGGTGTTGTATTTGAGTCGGATCCAGACGCCTCCCCCCAACGCGCTTCAGAGGGAATGGGTTTTAGAAGATGGAGGTGTGTGGGGATATGCATTCAACTATGAAGTCAACGTGCTTTGTTTTTACCGTCTGGAGAAAGGAGAAACGTTTGGCCCCCTCACTCCAAAAGCAACGCTCACATCAATGGACTGGTCTGTGCTGAGTCTTCTGGTTTCAAACAACCTCAGAGGAACCCTCAGAGCAAATGAAGGAAAGGAACCTGCGACAAAAGACAAACAAACACAAACGCTTTTGTGGGTTAAACAGGAACTTCCACCCATGCTTGCCCCGAAAAAAATTGTAACCTGCAGCATTTGGGAGATGAAAAGCTTGAGTTCCGGCAGATGGTTCTACTGTTTGAGCTGTCAGGTGGTCGAAGGAGTTGAACACTTGGACAAATTTGTCTTGGAATATTTCATTATCGAATGCGGAGTGTCCCAGACGTCATTACGGCTGCCCATCAAGGTGTGGATGAAAATTCTGGTTGAAAAAGCAGAAAAACTGAAGGATCTCTTCCTAAGGAGTCAGACATCGAGAGACATTCTGATGATCAAAAAGACTGTTTACAGAAGACACCACCCCCAACTCCTCCTCCTCCTCTGACTCTGCCCTGTAATTCATTCCGCTTAAACTACCCCAGAAACTCCAGACTCTCTCTCTCTCACACACACACACACACACACACACACACACACATCTTCCCATCTACCTATCCACGGAGCCAGACCCAGGGAAACCGTCCTGCTCTGTGATGGTGTTCACGCTGATGGCCCGTCTCCTCTCCCTGCCACCAGTCTACACACTAAGGTTACCATTACCTTTCCGGTTCCTACGAAGACAGCACGGAGGACTCCACTCCGAAGATCTTACCCCTTTCCCTTCCACCTTGTGCTTGTCAATAAAGAGTTTATTCACTATCGCTCGGGTGTTCTGCATTGTGGGTTCTATCATTAGATCGTACTACACGACACATACAGACTACACTTAGAGGGAGGAGTTGAAGAGTTTGATGGCCACAGGCAGGAATGACTTCCTGTGGCGCTCTGTGGTGCTTTTGGGGGGATGAGTCTTCCGCTGAAGGTACTCCTTTGTTTGACCAGCACGTCATGGAGTGGGTGGGAGACACTGTCCAAGATGGCATGTAGTTTGGCCAGCATCCTCCTCTCTGACACCACCACCAGAGAGTCCAGCTACACCCCCACAATGTCACTGGCCTTACGGATTAGTTTGTTGAGTCTGTTAGCATCCGCTACCCTCAACCTGCTGCCCAAGCATGCAACAGCATACAGGATAGCACTGGCCACTACCGACTCATAAAACATCTTCAGCATTGTCCGGCAGATGTTGAAGCACCTCAGCCTCCTCAGAAAATAAAGGCTGCTCTGGCCCTTCCTGTAAAGAGCTTGAATGTTCTTAGCCCAGTCCAGTTTATTGTCCATGTGTACTCCCAGGTATTTGTAGTCCTCAACAATGTCCACACTGACCCCCTGGATGGAAACCGGGGACACTGGTGCCTTGGCCCTTCGTAGATCCACAACCAGCTCCTTAGACTTTGTCGCATTGAGTTGCAGATGGTTCTGCTCACACCATGAGACAAAGTTACCCACCACAGCCCTGTACTCAGACTCATCACCACCGCTATACATCCCACCACAGCAGAGTCATCAGAAAACTTCTGAAGGTGGCAGGACTCTGTGTGGCAGCTGAAGTCCGTGGTGTAGATGGTGAAGAGGAAGGGAGAGAGAACAGTTCCCTGAGAGGCCCCAGTGTTGCTGATCACGCTGTCCGACACACAGTGCTGTAGGCACACATGCTGTGGTCTGCCAGTCAGGTAGTCCACAATCCAGGACACGAGGGGGGCATCCACCTGCATCGCTGCCAGCTTCTCACCCAGCAGGGCTGGCCGGATGGTGTTGAAAGCACTGGAAAAGTCAAAAAAGATGATCCTCACCGTGCTTGCCGGCTTGTCCAGGTGGGTGTGGATGCAGTTCAGCAGGAAGATGATGGCGTCCTCAACTCCCAGCCGAGGCTGGTAGGCGAACTGAAGGGGGTCCAGGAGGGGTCTGACCATGGGCCACAGCTGTTCCAGCACTAGTCTCTCCAGTGTCTTCATTATGTGGGAGGTCAGTGCCACCAGTCTGTAGTCCTTGGAGCCACTGGGACGCGGCGTCTTCAGCACAGGAACGAGGCAAGATTCCTCCACAGAACAGGAACCCTTTGAAGACTCAGGCTCAGGTTGAAGACATCTTGAAGGACTCCACATAGCTAGGGGACACAGGCTTTTAGCACCCCGGGGCTAACTCCATCGGGGCCTGCAGCCTTGTTTGAGTGGAGTTTCATCAGCTGTCCTCTCACCTGGTCAGTAGTCAGGCACACAGCAGAGGTTACAGGCGGGGGAGGGGGTGAGTCATTAGTGTGAAGAGGGCCGTTAGCCTGATGGGGAGGGGGGAGCAGAGTACTCAGAGGAGCTTGAGAGCCAACAGCAGCTGGGTTAGATGGAGGATGAGCAGGAGCCGGTGTGTCGAATCTGTTAAAGAACAGATTAAGTTCGTTGGCCCTGTCCAAGCTGCCTTCAACTCCTCTGCTGCCGGTCGGTGTGAAGCCAGTGATGCTCTTCATACTGCTCCAGACCTCTCTCAAGTTGTTCTGCTGGAGTTTCCGCTCCAGCTTCCTCCTGTACTTCTCCTTGGCCTCCCTGCTACTGTGCTTGATAGTAACGTGACCAGGGTTACACCATCACACCTGCCGCCTTTCCGCTTACCGCTCACGGTGTGATGCTTGTCAGCCCGAACAGTCTGAAAGCCGACGATGGAAACATTATGATCCGGGATATCCTGATGTAGCCATGTCTCTGAGAAGCACATCAAACTACCCTCACGGAACTCTGTCTGACTCCGGGCTAATGGCATTAGCTTGTCCATTTTATTCGCCAGCAATCTCATGTTGCCCATGACGAGAGAAGGCAGACACGGCTTAAATTACTTGTTCTTAAGTCTCTTTTGTCTGCACCCTTCTCTCTTCCCTCACCGCTTCATTCCACCTCTGCATCCTCGGTGTGTCCTCCTCCAGATCTCAGTGGGGACATCGGTTGTCCTGGGTACCATGCCGCTCGGCTTCAGTGCGATCAGCTGTTCCCTGGTGTAAACAATGCGGCCAAATAGCTGATCTGCAGTGGTGCCCTGACCGAGTAGCAGGAGAAGAAGTTCCACGGCGAAAAAAAGTACTAAAACACTTTCTACTCTCATTCGTAAAGAGCGTAGTTTAAATTATACTTACACACAAGTTACTCAAGTGGAAGAAAAAGGAAAGCTAAAAGTTGGAAAAAAGTAAGACGACAAGACGGAGCTACAGCAACAGGCAGCATGCACGTTGGCGCATATGATGCCCACTAACACACATATACAAATGTGCCTTAAATACAGTGTTACAATTAAAGACAGTGTGTCAGTGTAGTTGACCAAACAGACCATGTTTACTCAAGAAGTCATATATTCAATACTGTTTATTTTAGATATAATCTAAAAAATGTCACAAAATTCACTAAATTATATTCTGCTTACATTTTTAAAGTGTGAATTGTCCAAACTGTACACTGACAAAGTGTTCAACTAAAACTCAAGGGAAGTGTTTCCTACAGCAGATGATGGTATCAAAACCATTTGGGACAGATTACATGAATGGCTGGTTAATAAATATCTAATTCCTGATTTTCAACATTACATTAGTTGTTCCTTTTTTCATGCAGAACAAAGCTTTGGATCATTGTGATTGTGATAACAAATTTCTATATAGGCCTACTGGGGACATACATACCTATTGATGCCTCTGGACACATCTTCAGTGATGTTCCTGGAATACTCGGGTGTTTCGGTTCTTTCAACATCATACACCCTCCTCCAGGTGACCAAGCCAGGGCTGATCACACCCCAGCTTGTGTCCACATGACTAGCTACCTATGACTCCATGGCTCTCCTCTTTTGAGCCACAGCCATCTTGAAGCCTTCTCTGCCGCATCAGTGGTACTGCGGATGGCTCACCTCTTCTTCTCTCCCTCAATGCCCAAATGTTTAAAGGCTCTGGCTAAAGAATGGGCTGCAAATCCCCTGCATCCAATCTCCACTGGGAAACACTGCGCTCTCCATCCAGCCGGCTGACAGTCGCTGACCAGTCCTGCGTACTTGGAGAGCTTCCTTTCAAAGGCCTCTTCCAAGCGATCTTCCCATGGGACTGTCAGCTCTGGCAGCACAGCTTTTTTGGTGGACTCAGACCCAAGAACAATGTCTGGGGCAGTGACTGCAATATAGTTGGGGAACTTCAGCTGTCGTTCAAGGTCCTCCAAGAGCTTCCAGTCCCTCGCAGAGGTCAGGATACGTAACACCTACGTAACATTGCAAAAATCAGGCACATCCTATCTCAAAATTATGCAGAAAACTAGTCCATGCCTTTGTTACTTCTAGGCTAGATTATTGCAATTCCTCATTATCAGGCTGCCCGAATAAGTCCCTTAAGACTCTCCAGTTGATCCAGAATGCTGCTGCATGTGTACGGACAAGAACTAGGAAAAGAGATCATATTTCTTCAGTATTAGCTTCTCTGCACTGGCTCCCTGTAAAATCCAGAATACAATTTAAATTAATCCTTCTCCTCACTGACAAAGCTCTCAGTTTGGGTTCAGGAGGCAGACACCATCTCCATATTTAAGAGTAGGCTTAAGACTTTGCTCTTTGATAAAGCTTATAGTTAGGACTGGCTTGGGTGAGTCCCGAACCACGCTGCTATATGCCTAGACTGCCGGGAGACTTCCCATGATGCACCTTTCTCATATCTCCTCCTCTCCCTAGACATCTGTATGCATTCTTATCCCATTAATGCATGTTAAAAACTTGACATCTTTTCTCTTCCGTAATTTTGTGCTTTCTCATCTCTCTCCTCTCTCCTTCTGTTGCTTTCAGCAGGTGCTTCTGCCTCCGGAGCTGCAGAGTCTGGATCTATGATTGTGGGCCTCCTTCTACCCCCATGTTCCTGCTTGATAACCGCTGCTACAATTATTATTACTAGTCTTATTACTATTATTATCATTATTATTCCTATCACTATCATTCCTATTACTATCATTATTATTCCTATCACTGTCATTCCTATTATTATTACTTTATTAATATTACGACTACCGTTACATTATTATTATTTTAAAATTCCAGGTGAAATTTGCATTTTCTCCCTCTCTCTATATCTCTCTCTCCCTCTCTCTCTGTTCAGTCTGGTTCTGCTCAAGATTTCTGCCTCTTAAAAGGAACTTTTTCCTTGCCCCTGTCGCCAAGTGCCTGTTTATGGTCATGGTGGGAATTGTTGGGTCTCTGTAAATAATATAAAGAGTACAGTCTAGACCTGCTCTATAGGAAAAGTGAGATAATCTCTGTTATGAATTGGTGCTATATTAAAAAAATCTCTGATCTCTGCTTTAGCCACCTTTGGCTCACTTGAGTCCCTGTACTGTACCACTTCTCTACTCTTGTTACCTTGAATTCCTCCTCCAAGGATATGAAGGGCAGTTGCAGTTTGTTGTGGTGTCCATAGAGTGCGATGCTGCTCAGTGGCAGCCCCAGTCATCTCCTGAGGTGGTTGTTAAACCTCCTCTCTAAGGTCTTGACTATCGAGTTTGGAACTGCATAGATGAAGAGGGGCCACAGGATTCTGGGAAGAATGCCATGCTGATATACCCAGGCTTTGAACTTCCCAGGTAGGCCAGACTTGTCCATGGATTTCAGCCATCCATCCAACTCGATGCAGGTTGACCGGATGAATGAGTGTCCCTCAGAGAGTTGTCAAAAACTTTGCCCAAGCTCTTGACTGGCTTCTCCATCTTCCCTTTCCTCAGCAACATAGATCTTGATTTGGCTGGTTTGAAACGCATCCAGGCCCACTCCACCAGCTTTTCGAGCCCCTGCAGAACACCAGCAGCCTAGGACTGATTCTGTGGTGACTGTGTGGTCATCCATGAATGCCCTGATGGGTGGTTGCTGTTCTGGGCCCTCTGCACTCTGGTTCAGCAGACTTAGTAAACATGTTCATGGCTAGGGAGAACAGTGTCACAGAGATATTGCACCCTGTGATGATGCCAAGGAACTATCGTAGAAAGAAAATAGTTTCTATATGAAACTGCTCTCAACAAATCTGTGGATTATCTTGAGTAACCGGGTCATGCTTTCTGGAAAGATATTGCTGTTGAGTTTTTAATAAGTATTTTTTTTGGCGCTTTGAGCATCACAAGCCAAGTGCCATCTAGTTCCATTATATTCAAAAAAGGCAGACATCTCTACTGCCGATATCTCTAAAACTCAGCAACTCACACCAAAACAATCTAGATGGATACATAGAACTACACATAAGAGGAAAAATATGTATTTTTGATTTTGGGGTGAACTGTCCCTTTAAGGTTTTCTTTAGCCTACTCAAAACTTTTCAGCTATTGAAAATCATTTGAAAATATAATTTGAATCATATATCATATATACATTATCATTTACATTTTCTTTTTTTCCACGTATAGCCTGATTATTTTTGTTGTCCTTCTTAATCTTATTATTTTATTTAAATTTTAGTTTATATTATTTATTTATTTTTATTGTATTGTATCTTATAGGTTACTGCTGCTCAGATTATATACTGTATAGTATTTGTCTGTATGTTGTTGTTGTTTTGCTTTTTTAATATTGTTGGTTCTGCAAAAACTACAGACACGTTATTTTCTGATGAAAGCTGATATCTCCGATCTTCCCTACAGGATGTGAATGCAGCATGTGTTCAGACAGCGGAAGCTGAGCAGCATCAGGATCAGGATGGGCGGCTAGCAGCTGGTTTGCGTCTCTGCATTAACAGCAGCATCCCCGTGAAGCTCGATGACAGGTGGGTAACATACCATCACACTCATACAGTGTGTGCAGTCTCACTGTTCATTTCTGAAACGGAAAGTTAAAGTTGAACGTGTATGTGCGTATTGTCATCAGTGTAGTGTGTGTTGTGCGGCTCCATGACAGAGCAGTAGCGGCCGTGATGCAGCGCTACAGGTGCACACAGGCTGCCTGTACACATACGGCCTTCACAAGATCACTGTTGCTGCAGTCAGAAGGTCATTAGAAGACGCAGCTTCTCCCGGTGGACGGATGTCCTCTGATCGGCTTTTGCCGAGCTGCTGTAGTAGATGATGGATATTGCAATAAGTCATCTATAATATATTCCAAGTCTAGTTGTAAATCTTAAAAAGTTCTAATTAAAAACTAATAAACTAATTTTGGTCCAGTTGCCCTGCAGCACTTTTCCAGGAGTTAAGTGGTCAAACGATCCATTGGAAGAGCATTTCTGATTAACTAAAGATCAGCAGGACCAGCCACAACCTGGCAACCTAAAAATTGCTCTTATTAATGCCATAGCTATAACTGACTATAACACATTAGTAAATTATTTATTAAACATAATTAAACCCGTTATGAGCAGTGACTTATTAGAAAGTGGTACCAATATTTTTACATTCAAAAACACATATTTAAGCACCAGAACATCTACTGAGTGGACCTTGTGGTGAGATTGTCTTGGCCAACTGCTTTTTCCAAGGTCACAATTAAACTTTCAATGTCAACCCATTTTTTTGTTTATCATATCAGCAAAACTGGCTACACCCTTTGCTGGCTACTGAATCATATGTCCGATTATCCAAAAAACATTGTAGAACCCCCAGTGCTAAATTACTTTATTCAAAAAATGAAATTGCCTTTATTTAAATAATGTGCCAGCTAGCTTAAAGTGTTTTGCCTCAGTGCCCTCAAATTCTGCTAAAGCACATTCTATTAACACTGTAAACATTAGCTCAAGCACAGGGGAGCACTAGTTAAGAATGGTTCAAATCTGTACAGCAGAGGCTGAGAAATCCTGACATTTATAATAATAATAATAAAAATACTTTTAGTGCCAAGTATGGATAAAGCTTCAAAAACACATTCACCATACCCTACCACACCACAAACATCATAATGTAGACACTCCATGCCTGGTAAACATCAACAGCTTTCAAACTCCACACCTCCAGTTTTTGTTTCTGTTCTAAACGTGTACGCCCAAGCTGAGATAACCCTAATGACATCACTATGACATCATCAGGGTTATTTTCTCAGACTTGACAAAACTCCTCCAGAGCCATAGAATCATTTTACAACTGTTGTCACAGGCTGAGTAGGACTAACTCTGACTAGTAACCTGGCCTTAATGTGGAGAATGTCCCCTTTAATAGTAAAATAGAGAACCAAGTCTAGCTCTGTCAGACTGTTGATATCAAATGCACTGCTTTGTATTTGTGTTAATTAGCCTGATATTAATCTTTTTAGACTTGCTTTGAAAGCAAACTGTAACCAGGGTTAAAGTTTACATTTCAATGAAAGGTATAACATGGTAAATGGACTGTACTTGTATAGTGCCTTTCTAGTCTTTCCAACTACTCAAAGCACTTCACACTACATATCACATTCACCCCATTCACACACTGATGCCAACTGCTCATCAGTTCAAAGAAACTAACTAATTTACACACACTCACACACCGAAGGCACAGCCTCGGGAGCAATTTGGGGTTCAGTGTCTTGCCCAAAGACACATCGACATGTGGGCTGGGGGAAGCCGGGATCGAACCGCCAACCTTCCGATCAAGAATAAATTCCCAATAAAAACCTAATCAGTTAATGGTGCTTTAATTCTGCCCCTCTTCTCCTTTCCTCTTACCTGCTTTAGACCCACTGAAATCCTCCTAAGCAGAAAACCACAGAAGAAGAAGTAACAGGGAGGAAGATGGACTCCATCTCTATGATGGGCAGCAGCAGGAGCCCTGTGTTCCTCACAGCCTCCTCCTCCCACCACCTGCACCATGCCCAGGCCTGTTTCCTGCCCAATGGCATGAAGAACGGAGTTGGAGTTGGAGACGCAGGGACCGCCTGCCTGCCTGCCCAGCCCACAGTGGCCATCCTGGGCTCAGGTGACTTCTCCAAGTGCCTGACTATCCGCCTGCTGCGCTGTGGCTTCCGTGTGGTAGTGGGCAGCCGCCATCCCAAACTGGCAGCCCAGTCATTTCCCCATGTGGTGGATGTGACACACCATGAAGACGCAGTGGGAAAGGCCAGCATCGTGTTCCTGGCAATCCGCCGTGAGCACTACTCTGTCCTGTGGGACCTCAAGCATCTACTGGAAGGTAGATAACAACACACATACCCACTGAGAACACTAACTGTCAATTTAAGGGAAGAAGAATTTCTTAACACTTTCTCTTCACTTTTATGCTCTAGTCAATCGCCATGCAACATCACTTTGACAACCGCAAAAGCAGACCTGATGTTCACTGTGATGGAGTAGTTAACTGAAGCACATTGCCATTGCTTTCCTGTTTTCTGCAATATAAAAATCAGCTTGAAGAAATTATAGACTGAAGGAAAATTGGTAGGATTATGTGCATAAAAGGTAAAAAAAATATGCAAGAGTCTTTTAAAAGGAAGAAATAATGTAGTCTAATAGGCTATTAGGCTGGTAAGCTCTTTGGTATAGCCTACACTATGAAGGGGTTGGTCCATATTAAGGGAAGGTTCTGATTTTTGCTATCTTAGTACAATACTCACATGACATTTGTACATTGAAAGAACTTTTGGTCACTCTAATCATTCCTCTTTTCCACACTGGCTGTGAAGTGATCACTTTCCAGTATGATTCTGATGAAAGAAATGAGGGACAAAATCCACAGTCCTTGTTCTGTGTAAAATACATCCGAAAGTTCAAGTTGAGGATTCTCGAAAGCTAAATTGTTTTAAAACGAAATTGCTTCTTTATGTTTCCCCAGACAGTGTTTTGTTGCTGAGCTGCAGTGGAGGTAACACAAAGAGGGAGTAACACAAAAAACTGTAATTTTGGAGGATACCCATTTGATTTGTCTAACTCAGACTGTTAATGCCTTATATTAGCTTCAGCTGAACTTTGAGATTCATTTTTACACAGAACGAGAACTGTTGATTTTCTCCTCCCCATCTCTTACAATGTAGATGCATTACAAAATGATCTCTTCATGGGCAGTATGGACAGGAGGAATGATTGTGTGTGATTAAGGTGAGTGTTAGGATAGACTTGAAAATTTGGAACTTATCCTTTAACATTTCAGCATATATTATGGTGAATGGTTAATCACATTCATAATACATGCTGCCAACAACAAAGATAGTTAGAGTCAGAGGCAACACCAAGGAGGTTTTACTGTCTAGTATGGCACTAATTGCCATAGTTCAGTCATACAATCCCAAATAGCCTAGAGAAGCCTATTGTGCAGCTGTAGTTGTAGCTGACAGCCCTAGTTTAGTATATATTTAATGTTATTAACTACAGAAGTCATGTGTGTTTTTCTTTTTGTCCGGCAGGCAAGATCCTGGTGGATGTGAGTAACAACAGGAGGGTGGACCAGTATCCAGAGTCTAACGCTGAGTATCTGGCTTCACTGCTGCCAGACTCCATCGTGGTCAAAAGCTTCAACGTCATCTCAGCCTGGGCCATGCAGCAGAGTTGCCCTAAAGATGCCAGCACACAGGTACAATGAAACATATTCTATTCTTTGAAAAAGAATAATGGCTTTTCACTTCAACAACAAACAAAGTTTTTTGTTCAGTTGTCACCAAGATGCCTCAGTTATCATAAAGTCAGTAGTATGAATCTTCAGTCACATGGTCTCTTTTGTTGGATGTGAATGTCCTCCCTGCTCTGCTTTGAAGAAATATTCACAGACAAAAACTTGGTAATAAGTGTGTATTTACAGTGGTGTGAAAAAGTGTTTGCCCCCTTCCTGATTTCTGTTTGTCACACTTAAATGTTTCAGATCATCAAACAAATTTAAATATTAGTCAAAGATAACTCAAGTAAACACAAAATTCAGTTTTTAAATGAAGGTTGCTATTATTAAGGGAAAACAAAATCCAAACCTACACGGCCCTGTGTGAAATAGTGATTGCCCCCTAAACCTGTTTGGGCCAGCCTAAGCGTTTGCGATAACTTGCAATGAGTCTTTTACAGCGCTGTGCAGGTCAGGTCAGACAGCAGTGTTTCTTTGCTGGTCCTCGGATGCCCACTGTTGTGGGATGCAAAAGTCTTTGATGCAACTTAGACTGCCATAAGAATTAGGGCAGCCAGCAGGCAGGTGCTATGTACGATGAATCTTGATTCGTAGACTGCTGGCTGGCGTCGGATAGAAGCTCTGCTAAACTTCCTTTCTATACACGTTTAGATAAACTTGAAAATAATTTAATTGGCTGATTGACACTACTTTCAAAGTTATTATCAAAGCGAGATTGCCTGGAATGCAAAAAGGCTTAACAAAAAGAAATTAGGTATGTTTTCACTAAGATTAAAATACATGTAACTTAGACGAGAAAGGAAAAATGTAGGAAAAGGAAATCTCTGGAGAAAAGGTTAACTAAGAGGAGCAGCGGTTAGGATCTCCTTAGGGATGGAGAGCGAAAAACGAAGAGCAATGAACAAAGGAGATCTAATGGTTTTATCCACTGTTAGGTATAGTCGTGAATTGGAGGCAGAGAAGCGAATTTTTCGCGCCAACTTGCTATGCGCCTCTCCTTTTCTTTGTTCTGATAAGAAAACGTGGTTTCCTTTACTTTTATGGATTTATTTAATTTCATATTTTATGCACAATTGTCACATACTTCCTCATCATTATAGTCAATCCACTGTGATTCTAACATCGAATAGTATGAAATGTTTTGCATAAAACATTTAACAAGGCATATGGTTTAAGCAGAAATCATATTTCAGAATATCATTCATTCAGTTACATAATATTTCTAACTACTTTAACTGTTAGAGCATAATTTCTAATACTGATAATAGGAAAGCAGAAGGCTAAACAACAGTTTAATCACACATTATAAAAAGTCACATTCTTATACAAATCATTTTGCATTCTTAATATTACAGAGACCCCATCATCAGTGGTCACTAGATGGCAGTATGGTCACATGGTAAACAAGTGAATGAATAATTCAGTTGTTCTATATCATACAGACATCATAGTTGGGCTATTCTACAAGAAAACATGTGCTAAGTAAAGTTAGCTAGATTACTGACCGGTTTGTCATTTGATTTTAATTTTAATTCACATTTGGTTTAGCAAAAGAGGGAGATTTATGTCACATTTGCTGAGATCCTTATCTTCCTTTCACCAGAGAAAGAGAAAGGGGCCAATATGATCCTTGTGTGTGTGTGTGTGTGTGTGAGTGTGAAAGAGTGAAAGTCTTATACATAGAGGGCACGACTGTTCCTTTAGTTTTAATTTGATTGGCATTTATTCAGTCTTAAAAGTAAGACTCCAGTCTTTTTCCTTAATGAAGGTAATTCACTGATTATTTGGTAGGTTTTGTTTTCCTTGTTGTTGTAGCCAGTTGAATTAGAAGAACGAGTCTTGGCTATTCCCACCTCTGCTGTTAATCTTATTATCATGACAAGACCCATAACTCCAGAGGGAGCCAGAGCGTCTCGGTACCAGGTCTGGAAGGTGTCGGAATGACACTTTTACTTGTTGATGTGTGCTAAGTCGCTTATAAATCCAGGGAAAGTTAAGGAAGGATGTTTATTTAAATCCTAGAGAAATTTTGCAAGGCCATAAACAGTTCCTCCCTTTTGGCCTTCTCAAAACACTCACCTCCAGTCTTCGTGATTGCATGATGAAATTTGAAGATAGAGGGACTGATCCCTACAACATTCATACTCAAATGTTGCCACTAAAGTACTTTAGATACTGAGTCCATTTCAAGGCTCACTAAGACATCATGATTAGTTCAGATCTGGGTTTTATCTTATAACCTTAGAGCTGGAAAAACCTGATATATATTTAGACTGCTTTTCTCCTATCGACCTTCTTCAACTAACTTCAACGATTAATTCATCTAAGCCACCAATCTGTCTCTTAGACTCCATTCCAACTAGGCTGCTTAAAGAAGTTTTACCCTTTGTTAGCACTTCTTTACTGGATATGATGAATCTGTCTTTATTAACAGGCTATGTCCCACAGTCTTTTAAAATAGCTGTAATTAAACCCCTTCTTAAAAAGCCCACTCTTGATCTGGGAATTTTAGCCAACTATAGACCTATATCTAGCCTTCCCTTTCTCTCTTAAGATACTTGAGAAAGCAGTCATCAATCAATTGTGTGACTTTCTAAATAACAATAGTTTATTTGAGGATTTTCAGTCAGAATTTAGAGTGCATCATAGCACAGAGACAGCACTGGTGAAAATTACAAATGACCTTTTAATTGCATGAGACAAAGGACTTGTCTCTGTACTGGTCTTGTTAGATCGACATCGTAGATCATCACATCCTATTACAGAGACTGGAACATTCAATTGTTATTAAAGAAACTGCACTAAGTTGGTTTCCTATCTATCAGATCAATCTCAGTTTGTACATGTTAACAGTGAGTCCTCCGTGCAGTTACTCACGGAGTTCCACAAGGTTCGGTGCTTGGACCAATTCTATTTACCTTATATATGCTTCCTTTAGGCAATATTATTAGGAAACACTCCATAAACTTCGATCAAGCCAGATGAAACTAAGCAGTTAGCTAAACTTCAAGCATCCCTTAAGGACATAAAAACCTGAATGACCTGCAATTTTCTGATGTTAAACTCTGACAAAACTGAAGTTATTGTACTTGGCCCCAAACACCTCTGAGAAACATTATCTAAAGATATAGTTGCTCTAGATGGCATTGCTCTGCCCTCCAGCACCACCGTAAGGAACCTCAGAGTTATCTTTGATCAGGATTTATCCTTTAACTCCCACATGAAACAAACTTCAAAGACTGCCTTCTTTCACCTATGTAACATTGCACAAATCAGGCACATTCTGTCTCAAAATGATGCTGTAAAAGTAGTCCATGCATTTGTTACTTCTGGGGGGCTGGCACCATCACTAAGGAGTTTTTCTTACTGTCAACAAATCCCATGCAAGGGCAAAACCAACAACCTGTTATTCCGCCTCTTTATACTTACTGTCTTCCCTACCCTGTCTGTGGCTCACAGCCCCAAGCCCATTTGTTCCTACTGGAGGTGTAAAACTTTAAAACAGCTTACAAATATATAGTTTAATTTTAAAAAAAAAGGCTCAGTAATTTCCTAAAACAGTTTTTAGCAAACGTCACTCAAACAGGAGGAAATTATGCATTTGTTGGGGGCTATTTTCGGATTAATCCACATTTGGTGCTCTAGTTAGAGTGTGTGTGTTCATGGCAATGAAGGAACATGTCACCCAGTGCAACAGTGTTTAGTGATATCGTAGAAAAGGTTTCAGTCGTAGTCATCTGGACACTGTTTTCAGAATCAAGACGTTTCGGCTCCCATCCGGAAGTCATTCTCAATTGTGAAAAAATTGGATGGGAACTGGAAATTTAAGCTACTCTGAGTTACATAAGCCCTGCCCTCAGGAAGGAATCTGCCTGAGTATCTGTTAATAGCTAGTTTCACCTGAAACTGACCTAATAGTTTCAAGATGGACCAGTAATCAGGCCTATTGTTCTCTGGCTGCATCTACTTCATCACTGTTAAGTGCCTGATTAGCATGTGATAGGCGTGACCAAGGTGATAATACACTCTGATAGACTTTGGGCAGATTAAATCTCAGACCACCATTTCTGTTCATAGAGGGGTTCTCTTTTTTCACAAAAATGGCTTCCTTGACGCCCCGTTCAAACCAACTCTTCTCTCTACTAAGAATCTTCACCTCGCTGTCTTCAAATGTGTGGTTTGTAGCTTTTAAATGCAAATGCACGGCGCTCTGTAATCCTGAGTTAGCGTGTCGTCTGTGCTGATAAAGTCTTTTGTGAAGTGGCTGTTTGGTTTCGCCTTTGTACCGTTCCTGACAGTGGAAAAACAGTGTCCAGATGACTACGACTGAAACCTTTTCTACGATAGAACACTCCTGGACGAATGAGGGACTACACCGTCAGTGTTTAGTGATGTGTTTTTAATAGTTTTTGGACAACAATGGAGCTCTGTGACAGAGGAATATGTCATACTGTACAGTCCCTGACAAAAGTCTTGTCGATTATCTATTTTGTAGAAACACCGGTTATTAACCTGACTTTTAGTCAAGTCAAGTCAAGTCAAGTCTGCTTTATTGTCAATTCTTCCACACGTACATTACATACATACAGAGAATCGAAATTGTGTTACTCTCAGACCCCCGGTGCATACAGATAACACTAACAGTAGAGCCTAAAATCTAGATCAAATATAAAATATAAGCTAAAACTATACAATAAGGGAATACAAAAAAGAGACATAATAAAAAAATAAAATAAAATAAAAATAGGTTGACTAAAAGCAGCGCAAGGCACATGGCAGATAAAGGGCAAACCAGTGAACAAACAGTGCAGATAAAAAGATAGAGCTTATTTTAATTAAACTGACTGAGGTTGTAGAATGCCGTCAGTTCCATGGTGAATGAGGTAGTGAGCAGACCAATGCTACACAAAGTGACTGGTGCATGACATCGTATGTCAGTGGAAGGTCCTGGGGATGTGTGATCTTGGGGGGGGGGGGTTCATAGTTCAGTGGTGCCTGGGGCAGAAGAGGGACGGGGGGGCAAGTTTGGGAGCGAGTTCAGCTTCCTGACAGCCTGATGGATGAAGCTGTCCTTCAGTCTGTTGGTCTTGGCCTGGAGACTCCGCAGTCTCCTCCCTGATGGCAGCAGACTGAAGAAGCTGTGTGACGGGTGTGTGGGATCACCTGCAATGCAGAGGGCTTTGCAAGTGAGACGGGTTCCATAAATGTCCTGGAGGGAGGGGAGAGAGACACCAATGATCTTCTCAGCTGCTCTCACTGTGCGTTGCAGAGTCTTCCGGCAGGACGCGTTGCAGGCGCCATACCACACAGTGATGCAGCTAGTCAGAATGCTCTCGATGGTGCCTCTGTAGAAGGTGTACATGATGGGGGGTGGGGCTCTGGCTCTCCTCAGTTTGCGGAGGAAGTAGAGACGCTGCTGTGATTTCTTGGCCAGTGCTGCAGTGTTGTCGGTCCAGGTTCACTTGGTGTTAGAAATAGCTCATATGAAAAGCTAAAACGCTCCCAAATGATGTTTAATTCACTGAAATAAATTAGTTTCACTGAAAAAAGATTTATCATTTAATCAAGACAGAAAGGTCCAATTTTGGCAAGACAAAAGTTTTGTCGCCTATACAGAAATTGAACAAATTTACTGCAAATCCAAAAATATGTCAGCAAATTAAGTAGTGGTGCTGTGAGATCCAAATTTAATATCTTGTATGACTTCCATTAGCTTGAAGGACTGCATCCATGCGGTTTGGCAAGGATTCATACAATTTATTGATGAAGTCATCAGGAATAGCAAAGAAAGCAGTCTTGCATGCCTCCCAGAGTTCTTTGGTTTCGTCTTCCATGCTTCCTCTTTCATCCTACCCCACAAATGCTCAATGATGTTCATGTCTGGTGACTGGGCTGGCCAATCCTGGAGCATCTTGATCTTCTTCGCCTTGAGGAACTTTGATGTTGAGGTGGAAGTATGCAATGGAGCACCGTCCTGCTGCAGAATTTGGCCTCTTTTATGGTTGGGAATATAAGAGGTAGCTAAGATTTCTTGGTATTTTAGACTATTGATGTTGCCTTCCACCCTGCAGATCTCTCGCACACCCCCATACTGGATGTAACCCCAGACCACGATTTTTCTGCCACCAAACTTCACTGTTTTCTGGGTGAATCTCGGATCCATGTGGGCTCCAGTAGGTCTCCTGCAATATTTGCGGCGACTGTGGTGTAATTCAACAGAAGATTCATCTGAAAAATCCACCTTCTGCCACTTTTCCAGTGTCCATCCTTTTAGCAAGCTGTGGGCCTTGGCAAATGCCACATGGTTTTTCAATTGTCTTTTGTTTAGTGCTGGCTTGTGGGCACTGATTCGACCATGGAGGCCATTTTGAGACAGAATCCGACAAACTGTTCTGGTTGACACAGGGACTTCAGGTGACCAGGTCTCGTGGAGCTCTGCTGCAGTGGAAAATGGGCTGGCCTTGGATTTTTGAGCCAACAAACGGTCCTCTCGAGCAGTTGTCTCGGGTCTGCCTGACCTGGGCTTGTCAAAAACGTCTCCAATCTCTTCAAATCTTTTTTTTAATCCTCTGTACTTGACGCTGAGACACATTGAAGGTGTCTGCCACATCAGCAGTGGATCTGGTCTTCAGCCTCTTGATAATCAAAACTTTAGTCTCAGGGTGAATCTTCGGCATGTTTGCAGAGGTCTAGATGCAGTTGATGTGAAGGTCCAGTGTACTGGAGTTCTTTTTATACATACCTGGGACCTAATTGATCCATTATTAGTCACAGGTGAAACTCATACGACAAGGCAACAACACTTATGTCTTTGCAAAAATTGACTCAATGGGTTTTACCAAGCTGTGAATATTAGAATACTTTTTGACAGTTTCGTTTTGCACTGAAACATTATTACAAAAGCTGTTGGGATTAAAATGAGCCATTTCTTGTAAAAATATCTTGATTAGAAATATATTTCAGCTGCACTTCAGGTCATTTTGTACACAAGCGACAAGACTTTTGTCAGGGACTGTATGTCATGTGTCATATGTCCTCCCCTCTCTGTTCTATTCCTCCTGGTTGTCTGCAATGAACCTCTAACCAGTCCTCCTCTTTGTAATCCTGGCTCTGTGTAGGTGTTCATCTGCGGTGACTCGGTGGAGGCCAGACAGCATATTATGGAACTAGCCCGCCAGCTCAACTTCCAGCCGGTGGATATGGGCGCCCTGTCTTCTTCGCGGGAAATTGAGAACATGCCCATACAGTTATTTCCTGGCTGGAAGGGTCCCGTCCTTGCTGCCGTGGCCCTCTCCATCTTCTTTTTTGCCTACTCTTTTGTACGAGATATCATCCACCCATATATGAAATACAAGCAGAGTGACTTCTACAAGATCCCCATAGAGATGGTGAACCGAACACTGCCCACTGTTGCAATCACTCTCTTGGCCCTGGTGTACCTGGCAGGCCAGCTGGCAGCCGCCCACCAGCTCTATTATGGTACCAAGTACAGGCATTTCCCACACTGGCTAGAGGGCTGGCTGCAGAGCCGGAAACAGCTGGGCCTCCTCAGCTTCTTCCTGGCTGCTGTTCATGTTCTTTACAGCCTCTGTCTGCCCATGAGGAGGTCTGAGAGATACCTGCTGCTCAACACCGCCTACCAGCAGGTCAGTTGGATGGAGGACACCATGTCCACACTGATACTCATAAATCTGACCTTCCTCCCACACAAAGTTGGCATTTTCTACCAAAATTAACGGAATAGTTCAACATTTTGAGAAATATGATATTTTGCTCCAATGATACCAGTGATACAAGAAGTTTAGGCTAGTTTAGCATAAAGACTGGCAGCAGGGGCAAAGTCCAATGTTCAAAAATACGCCTACCAAAACCTATAAAGTTCAGCTGGACACAGCTTCTTGTCGTCACAGTGAGGTTGCAAGGTTTGGTACCATTGTGCCTGTACAAAACCAACAGACTAAAACCAAAACCTGTGCTCACTGACTGTATTTGGCAACCAGCACTATATCCACAGATGCTGCACAATAGTCTTAGGCGGATGGATACACTGTTGTTTGTCAAGAAATCATTCCAGCACATAACTCTCCCTAAAACCACAAATGATCATTTCTGTCTATGTACAGGATAAGGAAGATGTTAATGACGTTGTTAATTTGTGAGCTTCAGAGGTGTTGGTAGGTGTATTTTTTGACTTTGGACAGAGCCAGGCTAGCTGTTTCTCCCTGCTTCCAGTCTTGCTAAACTAGGCTAACTATGACCTATAACCTTGTCCACTCTGTACTAAACACACAGAAAAAAGATTGATATCCATCTTCTTATCTCACTCTCAGAAAAAAAGCAAATATGCATATTTCCTTTGAACCACTCCTTTAAGCTATTTAATAGACAGGAGGTCCAGTTTGGATTAATTTATAAATACACCAGTCTCAGATTTTATTCAATTCAGTTCAGTTTTATTTATATAGCACCAATTCATAACAGAAGTTATCTATATATCTATAATGACCTATGATGACCTTTACGATGCAGTGAAATGGAATTTTCAAATCTGATAACTTTGTCACTAACATGTTTGTGGCACCAATGTGAAGAGGCTGTCTTTCTGTGACAATGATTATCTCAATTTTACAATATAGTATACAGACTTACGATGTTTTCTACAAGCTTTGAGCAAAAATTACCATAAAAATCAAATCAAAATGATGATACAGTTAATATCTTTCCACTGCTGAATTATATGTCCATATAGAAAGGACGTCCACTTCTTTCAGTGAAAACACAAATACATGCTAAATTTCCTGAAATAATCCAAAGCAGTACACACTACTTATACATAATCCAATTCTGTACAGACGACAGTGGGTGTCTGTATAAATGGATGTTTTACACATGTGCAATCAGTCATACATTTCTACAGTCATAATTTCTGGTAATGTCCAGAAGGGTCCATGCAAACATCTGTGCAGACATGCACTAATTTAATTGAAAATTTGTTTGGGAAATTAGGGGCTAAGCAGCTCACTTTTGTCCCACGTCCCTTTTGCTGGTTAATCTGGCCATGTACAAAACAAGAAGTGAAATATGATTGTGGTGAATTCCATCTTGAGCATCCTCTCTGTTGGCAGATCCATGCTAATGTGGAGAATGCGTGGAATGAGGAGGAGGTGTGGAGGGTGGAGATGTACGTTTCCTTTGGGATCATGAGTCTCGGGCTCTTGTCACTCCTGGCCATCACCTCCATCCCCTCTGTCCATAGCACACTCAACTGGAGGGAGTTCAGCTTCATACAGGTACAAACATATAAACCAGGGGTTTTCCAAGTCTTGACACTGGATTACTTTGATCCTGAAGAAAACTTAAAAATGTGATAACTCTCAGGCAAGTTCAGGGGTTATAAGGTGCATCTTTTTTCTATGATTTCTAAGTGGATTTATGAATGTTTTTGTACGATGGACAAAGCTTTAATGATATCCCCAGAAAGTGTAAGTTACACTGAAACTAAAAATATGTGTGTCATATCTGTGTGTTGAGATTTGACTGAGTTATGTCTCGGAGAAGAAGGAGTACAGTTTTTGATGCAAATTGCAGCAATTGGGCGCTAAGGGTTTTAAAGTACCTTAGATGCCTTCATGAGCTGTGTGTCACAGCCACTGCTGCTACCTGTAACTGCTGACTGTGTTGGTGAGTTGGCCAAATCAGCGGGCCAATCTACCATAACTAACTTCCAGTTGTTTTTAGAACACCAGCATCCACCTGTCCCTTTCACCTCACACAGTATCTTTGCCTCACACCTCTCCCTCCGCCTGCATCTCCCCTGTGCCCCCCTGTTAAGGGACGCTTAATAGTTTGAAAACCCCTGATATAAACAGTAAAGACTAAGTAAGCAGGAGAAATAACTTAAATAGACAGCCAAACTGCAAAGGCTACATTGGATGTGTGTTACACAGAGTGAAGTTTTTCACATGGGAATCTTACAGTGTAACTGGAGTTGTGTGTCTGAACTGGCTCGCTGGCTTTGCTCTCTTTGCTGTCTGATCACAGGAGTTGTTACTGTATGTACCATCATGAGTCTTCCTGTCTTTACTCCAGTCCACTCTGGGCTACATCGCCCTGCTCATTGCTACCTTCCACGGCCTGCTGTTTGGCTGGAAGCGAGCCTTTGAGGAAGAAGCCTACCGTTTCTACCTGCCCCCCAGCTTCGTGGTGGCCCTTGTCCTGCCAGTATGTGTCATACTGGGGAAGGTGCTGATGCTGCTCCCCTGTGTGGCCCGCAAGCTCCACCGGATCCGCCAGGGCCAGGATAGCAGTCAGTACCGGTGCCAGCGCCTGGAGCCGGTAGGCTCAGCAGCCCACATTTCACCTGAAAGAGTCACCATCATGTGATTGATGCAGCACTGTCTGCTTCTTCATTGGGATTTTTACATATACTGCCATAGTTAGCTGTTTTATTGAGCAAATTAACACTATTTATTCATGTGATTCTCATTGAGAGGGCATATTATTCTTACTATGTTACTGTGAACAGTTTTTGCTGACATGTGAATTGTGTACTTGTGTACTTATTAGCTGTTACTACTCACTATAACTACTGACCTTGTATGACTATGAATGTTACAGTTTGCCCATCTAGATTGTAAAATGGAATATTCTTCCCTTGACAATATGCTCTAAGTCCTTTGCCAATATTTTCCCCAATGTGAACTCTGTGAAAACAGTTGTATAATGTCTTCTGTGGCTTTGTCAAGTCTATGAAAATAACCCTGATGATGTTATAGTGTCAAGGAGGGTGGAGACTACAGCTTTATAACAGAAAGCCTGTGTTTTAAAATGGGGGGCATGGACTTGGGACATGGAAGATGTGGGTGTTTACTAGGCAGAGATGGTCAAATGAAAAGACACTACTCAGTTGCATCATGGGAAGTGTAGGATCCAGTGTTTCTGGAGCTTACTACTGAGTTGCATTGTGGGAAGTACAGTCCAGTGTTTTTGACCTATATTAGAGACTAAAAGTCAGGACATCTCAGCTTCAGCTGCACTGATTTTTGACCATTCTTTTTTTTTATCTGTCAACTTTAATTATGTACAGTATATCTGCTTGTAGGTTGACACATTTCATACAATACAAATATCTTTGCTTTTATTCTTACAGCTCACAACAATATAACATTGAATTGGCAAATGTGTATGCAACATAGAAGAAATCCTTTATTTATCAGATTGGAGAACATTACTAGTTACTATTATCTCCGTCAATGCTTGAAAATGTTCTCATTTTTGGTGACAATGTCACACCTCAAACTGTCAAGAAGTGTTTTGAGGTTTTTGTTGATTCTGTATCACTATGTTATGTTTTTCTGACTTTCATGTCTGTCTTACTGTACCACTGAATATTGTGTCCATCTGTCATGCTCTAATCAATGAGCTCCATGGCTTTGATTAAGAATTTAACAGACACTATTATAACAGTGTTATTTGTGACAGACATTTTATTGAATGCAGGCAGCTTAGCTTAGCTGACAGCACAACCACAGGAACTGATGCAGTTAGTGAAGCTGTATCAAAACTGAATTATGAAATAGATGTATGTGTACCATTTCCATCAGCACTGTTACGTTTAACTTTGTGGGCTGATGTAACAAAACTTCTGCTGTTTCCTACAGCAGGAAGATGATCAATGAACTGCTCAGTTCATTAATTTTATTGAGTTCACCAATACATTTACTATTCTGACACTCCTTCCAAGAACTTAGAAAAACTTTTAAATCAGTCCATGATTTCACTTGCATTACCATGTAGCAGTAATGTGACAATAGGAAATAAAAAATATAATGTTCACTGTGATCATCAATCTAAAGCATGTTTCAAGTCTCTGCAGGTTTATTTTCAAACTGTACTGAAATGTGTAAAAAGCAATGGCTGCAATACAGTAGCAATTATTTTAGACAGTGTTTACTGCTCTATATCTTGCCAGTTAATTCATCAGGCCATACACGTTACATCTTCCTGGTCTTTGATAAAATTCAGCTTTGGCATGACTGCAGTGATCATTCCAATAAGGAGAGAACAGTATTGGGGTTAGCAACAGAGAAAGAGATATAGGAGACAGAATCCCACAGAGTCTAGACTGTGGTGGTGGTGGTGGAAAAGCCTGCAGATGGATAAAGGACACTCAGTTAAATCTCCATGGACATCCTGGAGGTCATAGTGGTGATAGAGAGGTGGTGGGTTGTTCAGAACTGTATTTAGGGAGTAATTCTATTGAGGAATGTGGTCAGAAGGATCATTGACCAAATATGGTGACATCAGAATTGTGAATGTAGGGACTTTGACAGCATGGGGAAGTGGGCGACTGTTGCTTAGTGGTAGAGCGGGTCGTCCACCAATCAGAAGGTTCGATCCCGGCTTCCCCCAGCCCACATGTCGAAGAGACACTGAAACCCAAATTGCTCCCAAGGGCTGTGCCTTCATGAATGTTGTGTAAATGATTAGTTACTTTGATGAGTTCTGCCATCGCTGGTGAATATGTAGCTGAAGCGCTTTGAGTAGTCAGAAAGACAGTCCATTTACCATGATGAAGATTAGAATAGAGGAAATTTCAGAAAGAATTGTCAGCTGTGAGACCTTATATAGGCTTGTGCCTTTCCAAATCATGTCCAATCAATTGAATTTAAGGTGTAGAAACACAAAAAGATGATCATACTTATGTCAGTGTGATATTTCATTTTTTTGTTTTCAAACAATTCCTAAAATCCAAGTCAGTATGTTTACAACTTCTAAGAAATAGTCTTAAGTCTGATGAGTTTTGTATAAAGAAGCTTAAAGTAACTTTGACTAAAGTCTCTGAGTTAAATAACAACTACCATCATGTCTACTACTAATTCCCTCCCTCAAGCACTAAATCAGCCAATAGCAAGCCTCCGGAAGGTGCCGTATCATGGCTGCATCACAGCAGCCATCACAGCTTGTCATTTTTATCAGCTTGTATGGCATGCATAAACATTCAGAAATGTTAAGACAGGTCTCAGCTCCTAAATCATTTCAGAGAGCTTCAGAGGTCTCCTCAGTCCCTTAGGAGTGACTAGCAGGTGGCTGTGTTACAACACAAGGTCAGAGGATACACACTTTTTTTTTACCAAATAACAGATTTTGCAAATATCTAATGACAAGTTAATAAAAAAGATAGTCTGTCTCAACACCCACACAACATGAAAAAAATGAAATCATCAAATTCTTGACATGATAGATTCAGCTCATCAACAGAATAAAAATGTTCAGATAAGTTTGATTCTTCCTAATGTATAACATAACCGCAATTCTAATCCTTGTTAATATTTCTATTGGCCAGGCTGTAATACAATAATTAAGCTGCTTCTAAATATATAAACTTACCAGTAAATATTTTAGTGAAATGATTCATTTTTAGGTTGACCCTTGTGTTCTATTTCAATTTTAAAAAAAATAACAGTTAAACATGTATGATTATCATGCCTGTTCCAAGAAGCAGGTGAACTGAGTTGCCTGAATAACTTTGCTGAGTGAAACCTGGGGCAGGTCTTTTGACATCAGTCCATTTTCTAGATTAGATGGGGCTCTGGGTCTTTCTCTGCAGTCTATCCAAATAGCTCTGTAAAACTGCTTCTTGGAACAGGCCCCAAGTGTTCATGTTCAACATGTTCTTGTTTACTGCCCATAACCATGATGTAAGGAAGGTAAGAGCCCATCTAAAAGCTGGGTTATTTAGTTTCTGTGTGGGTTTCCTCCCATGTTCTCAATGCAGGTCAGGTTAACTAGAAACTAAAATGCATGGGTGTAAATGTATTTGTCTGTCTATACATGTTAGCCCTGTGACAAATTGGTTACCTGTCAGCATAATGAGGAAAAGCAACATACATATATAGTATAAAAATAATTTTAATGAAAACCCATCACACTTAAATGTCATATTACAATCTCATCATGGCAAATAAAATTCACAACACATTTTGATTCCTTAGTTTAAGAAAAAAATGCTAAAACAAAGTCAGTTAGAACTCACAGTAACAAAGTGTGGATGGTTTGAGTTGGCAAATGAAACAACAATGACGTGTTAACAGTGCAGGACTAAAATAAACAGATTTTTAAAAGGTCCATTTTCTTTCAACAAATGAACTTCTGCCAATAGGCTGAAATAATGACACTCACACTGCCAAGAAAACAAATGTACAGTGTCATTGCTTAGTCATTGGGAGCCACTTCAAATCGGCACATGTAGTCTCAAGTAAAATTGTATTGTGTGTTGGAGACTATTTTGCAACCAAAAATCTATCAGTCAGGCAATGACAAACAATTTCAAAGCTGTTTTTATTACAAGAAATGCTTTGTTGTGGGGTTTTACATGTGCCAAATTTAAAAGTAGGCATCTATGGTAGTCTAGTAATTTAAATTTGTGATGCACATTGTATTTTGGCCAATAAACAAGAACACTTAATTGTATACTTTGTTAAAGGGATTGGGCATGAAGGTGGCCATAAGAAAATGGGTAGTCCACTGCTTCCTCCTGTTAAGTTGACACTGCAGAAGAGCACCTACTAAAATGTTCCTAAACTTGTCCATTTTATAAAACTCACAGCTGTCAGAAGGCCTATATCTGTACACCAGCTATAATATAAACTCATATCTGGGAGCGCAGCTGCTCCAGGTGAGGCAGCAGCTCCTGGGAACTGGGTCTGCAGCGGCCCTCACCGCTCCAGCACTGGCTCAGTAGAGTCCTATACACCCTACCCTGCTCCGACTGAAACACCGGATGGTTCTGAACAGACGGTCGCAGGTTGTGCGCCACAACCGCGTAGAGCACGTGCTGCCTGTCGCCGGTGTAGGGCTGTTCTCTGGTGATCAGCTGCCACAAGGTGATCCCGAAAGAGAAGATATCCGCTTTCGGAGACACTCCCTCGCCTTTCAGCAGCTCCGGGGCTCTGTGCGTGTACGTGCCGCCTACGTGGCTCAGATGGGGGCTGATAGCGCTCACTTCACATCCACGGTCCAGTTTCAAAGAACAGCCAAAATCGGCAATTTTGCAGACGTCTTCACTTGACACCAACACGTTAGCTGGTTTAATGTCCAGATGCACAACGGTGTGGGAATGAAGGAACCGCAAGCCATGTACAATGTCTGTGGAGTACCTGAGCCACCTATTCTCCCCCAGCGGCTCAGCACATCCGTAAATGATCTGCTGCAGATTTCTGCTCCCCACAAACTCCATCAGTATCGTTCCGATGCTGCTTTCATCTCCAAAATCCGCCGGTACGCAGGTGGTCGCCGCGATGACGCGCACGATGTTTCTGTGGCGCAGGTGTGCTGCGTTCAGTTCGGCCCAGAAGCTCTGCCGGGATGCCAGCTTGTTCTTGGTCCACTTCTTGACTTTCTTCAGTGCGACGGTCTCACCGAGGTACTCCGCCTTGTAGACTGAGCCGAATCCTCCGGAGCCCACAGGCTGGACGGAGCGCAGCTCCTTCCAGTGGATCACAGAGGACCAGAGCCGGCTGGTGACTCTGCCATTGAGCCGCTGTACGGGGACTTGTAAGGTGGAACCGTGGGAGTGTTTGGTCAGCGGACTACTGCACGTCCCGAAGTCCAGACAGGGGTAGATGTTTTGGGGCAGCAGGCGGGACACGGGGATCGGAGAAGGCATCGCGCGTGGTAGAGACTGTGTGCAGCTTGAAGTCTGCTGTTGACTGAACAGTAGCTCTGCAATCTCAAAGCTTTTCAGCACAGACACACGAACACAGCCAGCCACACCGCCACTTAGTGTTGTGGAGTATGTAATGCTTTCTGTTTGGGTTCAACGGGTTCATCCCGATGGTTCAACTCAGTTTACTCTATCTACAGTAGGGGAGGACGGGGTGAATTAGCCACTTTTTGCATCTGTGGTAGTAAAGCACAATGATATTTATATGTGTCAAAACGTAACTATCTTGTGTGCATACCATGGGCTACCTAATCAGCAGCTAGACAGTTGAACAATTTTGTGCAGTGTACAGTTTTAGAAGTACAATAGATTCAGCATGAGGCTGAGGGAGGGAGCTCCACCAAGGAACATGTTACACAGCTCGGAGACTGTGTATGTCCTTTTCAGTCACTGATACTCTTCCAGCATGCAGGAACAGATTATCACATTATAACAACTACTTTAGTGTAAGATGGTGATGGTAGCATGGGACAGCACACAATGTGCTGCATCATCTGCCAGCCTTTTCGTGGTAAACTGTATCACTCTTTTGTTCTGATCCCTTGCGACTGATCAAGTTGACCTCCTTGGCTGATCCTTAGAACTTCAAAATAAGCTTTTGAGATCATCTGCAGGACTGAGTGATGAAAACTTGCAATTGTGGCCAGTTGTGTATACATTCAGAATTTTCCAGAAACTCCACAAAAATATGGGGGTTTCAAACAAACAGACATCATGATAAAGTGAGAGAAACATGAATATCAAGACACACAGACAACAGTGAGAGCAGCAATGAGAATTAGTTAGCCTACAGAGTAAAATGTAGCTTGGCTCAGTTGAAATTTGACTCAGAGACAGCTAACTACAGCTTTGTACACATTACCTGTCAGACTGGTAGCCTGTCATGCTGGGATATACTCCAGCCCCCTATAACTGTGTTTTAGTGAATAGATCGAAATTGTCTTGCTATTTGTATGGGTTTGTTTTGAATTACCAGAAGATTAAATAAAATAATGACATCAATTTATGAGAATAACAACATAAGAGAATTACAAACTCACATCCTGTTTTAACTAGAACATATTTGAGCTGCATCATTCTGAACACTTCTTCCAGCACCATAAATCTGGCATAAATGTATATGTGCCAAAGATGAAACTGTTCTCTCTTGTAGGATAGTAAACCAAATTTAAGACAAAAGACACAGTCCTGCTGCCAGAAATACCCACTAGAGCACTAAATGAGGATTAATTCGTGACTGAGAATAGTCCCCAACAAATGCACTACCGTCTTACACAGAAGTACAGGCTCCAACAAAATCATAGTGAATGACACACTTTTACGAATGACCAAACAGACATGCAGTTGGATCCTTCTCTTATGTTTATTGAACTTTCATTACATTGTGTAAAAACACTGGAGTTGACAACTGCAGCTCTTCTCTTTCATAGCAGCAAGGTATGTAAATCAAATCAGGTTATTCTGCCAGACAATAAATAATCTGCCTCTTTGGATGATGTCAATGTTTAAAAACAAACAGATAAAAGCTGCAGCATTAATTTTTATTTTACACAACCTATAAACATATACACATATATTTACTTATATATGTTTATCTGAATTACTTATTAGGCCTTATGAGGCCTATATTTATAAAAATACAACAGTAGTTTGTAAAATAGATTTGAAGTAAAATATTGAGAATTAGAAATTAGTCCATCATTGTCACAGGATGGCATTGTTGAAATGCAACAAATAACAAAACCAACATTGCTGGAATGCAGTTTGTCTCTGAACTTCTTCAACTCATTTTGAATGGCATCCCATGGAGTCGGATTTCTCAGCATCAGCACCAATGTCTTCATCTCTGCTGAGTGACTTCACTCAGAGCAATCTCCCTCAATGACTCCAACAACACACAGGTGGGGAGGTGGGGTGGGGGCAGGGGGTATTACAGGCAAGTCTGTAAAAAGACTACAAAAGTCACAGTACAAGGAAAATATATGGAGCTATATAATACAACCAGGCACACACATGCCAACTGGATACTTTGTTTGTACAAACGATACATTTAAGAACTAGAAAAGAGGTCTGTAGCACCTTAAGGAGCTTTAAAAGTATGTTAGCAGCTTGATCCAATACCAAAATATATTGCAGTATTGCAGTGTTTCTTACATACACATTCAATAAAGTTCACTGGTACCACTGAAGCTTATAGAGTTTGTCATGAATTGCTAAAGGTCTGTGCCTCTCAGTGAAGAGTACCTCCTATCGCCTGGTCACTACAAGACTATGGGAGAGTCTGTTTTTCCTATATTTTGTTTTCGCGGTTTAGATTAGCTTTAGAATTATGAACATGATCTAATACCAATGTGTAGAGCTTTTTTTCATTCAACTTTGATCCACAGTCTGTTGCTTTTATTTTCCCCCACATCAGATCCCTGGATTCTGTCATACAGTCCATATTACTTATACATCAAGTTAAAACTGCAGTAAGCTGATTGTAAAATTTGTGTTCATGCAACAACTTTCAGACAGAAACCACTAAGAAATCAAGTAAAAAATTTTCCATAATGTCACACGGAGGTAAAAGAATGATAGAAGAGGACAAAATCATCTCAACATATATCTTGTTTGTCTTTTTAACAACTAATTAAACAACCCATGACAAGATGATATAATTAAGTGCTATATAACCATCCGTTTAAGCTTAATTATTGTCTGTGCTCTCACCTAAACCAGTGGTTGAATAGTCAAAAAAGACCTTCCGAAAAACTAGGCCTACAAAAATCTGTGTTTAAGGTACATTATTTGTTAAAAGACCCCTCAATGAGATACACAGAACACTTGTGCAAGTAAAGCAAAAATGACACTTTGATAGGAAAAACACTGTCAAAATTGTACCTGTAAAAATAAAACATTTTATATTGTATTTACATGTTATTGTTCTCTAAAAGAGCTAAATACATCATCTATACATTTGTAATAAAAGGTTTTAAACAAAAGGTATTGGAGGAAATAAAGGCATTCAATTTACAAAAAAGTGCTATGATTACCAAAAAAAAAAAAAGCGGCTTGCTAACATCTCTTGTAAAACCACAAACCTTCACAAGATACAAATAGCAAACTTCCATAAATGCTTTGAAACATTACACATTCTACTCTACATATCACACAACCCAGAAAAGTATTGTCTCTATTCATATCTCATCAAGTCCTGTCATTCAGGAAGGGAAAATGGGAACTTAACACTTCTAGTTCATCATCATTTTTGAATCTTGGAGCACAAAAACAAGATGAGTATGTGAGGTAAATGATAACACTATTGCGTTATATATGCATGAAACATTTCATGGAAGTAAGATGCACCATCTGTTAACTGCTGTGGTGGAAGGGAAAAAGTGAAGTTCAGCAAAATTTTTGCAAGCTATAAAGTTCACATTTTTGCAATATAGTGTGCAGTCCAATGTCTCTTGAAGGTATAAAAAGGACAAGTGTCCAAAATTATGTCTGTTCTACAGATGAAATATGTAATCTTTGTTTTTCTGAAATAATATACATCAGCTAACATTGCCTTTGTGGCTTTTCATCCTTCAGTTACGTTGTTGTAGGGCTGATAATTGATTGAAAATTTTCAATATGTGTCAATATGATACCAGAGTTTTTCTACTGATACCAAAACAGTTTTTCTACAAAACCTTTTTTTTCATTTTACAAAAAAAGCAACAGTACTCAAATGTTGAGCATGAAAGTTCATTCTTGACCATGAGAACAGTAGTTTGACAAAATAATCTTAACTAAAAGGTCCATTTAGTAGATTTTGTGCGGCCCTTTAAACAAAATTGAGCAAACTCAATTTTCATCAGCAAATTGAGTTTGCTCAGTTCTTATGGAGTTTGTTCACTTGTCATCATGTGAGCTAAGTATGGAACTTTGGTCACATGATGAATTTTAAATGTCAAATATTGTCCAAATATAAGCAGACAGACACAAAGTTTGCTTTCCCTTTTTTTATGTATGCCTGCAAGCCAGCACCTAAAATATGTGAAAATTTCTATTTTTATTTAAAGTTTGATTTAAATCCGGAACTACTGGGTCAAAGAATAAGTAACTGGAATAGCACTGACAACTAACCCAAACATAGCCCCATTTGTGACCTATGTATCCTGTATGTTACCGCTACACAAACCTTAGTGGGAAAATCTACATTTTATTTTCCAGGAGCAGGTTGCATCTTTAAATGCATTTTTGTGATCTCACAGATGTTTACGGTCAGGCAAGAAATTTTTGCCAGGTTGAAAAAAAGAAAGAAAAAAGTTTTGGCTTTTCCCCTAAGGTTTACATTGGGAATGCTATGCAACTGAATCATGGAGTGACATACAGGGTGCTAAGGTCACAAATGAGGCTAACCCAAACTAAGTATTCAATGCAACACTACCACATTTAGAAAATCTAAATGTACAACACAGTCCAGAGAGGTAATGGCAGTCGCTAATGACATGTCAAAGTGATGCATCAGTGCTAACTGTAGTTTTCTAGGATTTTGTTGTTAGCAAAATATCTCTTGAACCTCAGTTTTTCACTTTATAGGTCTACTTATTATCACAGATGTATTCTGTATCTGCTTGTTCCAACCCTTCTTTCAAGGTCTATAATTTTTACACAGTCCAATATTCAAACTCAAGACTCCATGTTTTTAAATGGACTTTCAAAAATTCTAGATGTCTTGTGCATCATTCCTGCATATATCTTTGGAATTTTTGGAATCATTAACAGAATTTAGAGGGTTATAAGTGAATGGTGATGTTAGTGGATGTTACTGTAATGGTTAACCTGTGAGAAACAATGTATAAAAATATATATGGGACATGCATCTGTTCCAACACAGCCGTTATTTGTGCCAATTTTCTTAAGAAAGGCCCTTTAGTATTTTCCACATTCATTTTTAATGACAGCAAACAGTTGATATGTTAAAGTATTCCATGAAAAAAGGCACAACTTCTGTTTACAATGTATGATTTGTATATGAAATATGATTGTGTCCACACTGATGACTGAACAGTGAAGCTACTGTGCATGACTTCATGTTGAAAGAAGACATGGTGGAAATGTGCATTTGTGTCTGTGTGGAGTGATTGAGGCACTGAGGTATCTGCACTGACTGTCCATCTGAGATGAAATGCATCTAGTGCTCATTGATTCTCTTCACTACTCATGACCAAACATCAACCACTGTTTCATTAGCAGTATATGCCATGCTGAGTGGAGCTTTACTACATACAGCTTCGACTTTACTCTAAATCTGTAAATTAACAAAAGTCTCAGACAATGCTGAGAAGCACCCCTCTTGATGGTTTGGTTAGAAGCCCTGGCTGACTGCAGAAAATAGCCCAAAAACATACCATCTCAAGAATTGAAAGTAGGCAATATTATTTCATTATAATTTTGACCATTGTATGTCACTAACAATATTTAATTGAAGGTTTTCCTTTAAAAAAATGTGTGTCTGTGGGCGCCTGTCCCTTTGCATTTTTAAAAACTGGGAGTGTAAGGGGCTGAAGAGCAATGGAGAGGTTGCCCTATTCCTTCTTGACAAGTGGTAACGGTAGCAGTACAACAAGTGCTATGTTGATATCTAACCAAGCCAACTAAATTAAGCTAACTTAGCAAAAATAAGATAACAAACGTTTCTGTGGCTATCCTGTTGTTAGCCTTGGCTCTCTATTTTTAATTTAGCGCTTTCTTTTTCTCTCTTCTCCTCCAAGGTCTTCCTTCTTTTAGCCTGTTTTGTCACCTACTATATGCTGTTGTAGGCAAAGGAGGTATTGGAAAATAATTCACTAAACCTAGCTGAGAGGAAGGGAGCAGAGCCATGTAGAGGGAAGGGCAAAGCTGGATGTGGTCAAAGCCCCACTGGACCACAAGCACCATAAGCACACAGTGCACAATAAAGATAAAATAACATAAGTTACGCCATGGCCCTCTCCTGCTCCAAGCCCTGTCTGAAAGCATTACACTCTGCTCATGTAACATACCTTTCTACATGCCTCTGGAAGGGAGGAACCAAGACACGTATTGTAGACTTGCTTGTACAGAGTTGCTATGATTGGCTAGTTACGTGCTAGCTAAGCCTGATTGGTTGTTTGATTCAGACTGGATCCAGTTCTTTAAAAAGCTAAATATAAAAAGGGGCGGGCGCCCACAGACACATTTTTAAAAAAGGAACCCTTCAAATAATTATTGTTAATGACACTATAGTCTTCTATTGCCATCTTTTGATTGATTTTAAAATTCATATGAACCTTAGAATTCCAAGCTCACGATATTCTGTATTACTGCAGTGTTGTTGAAATATGTAAATATAATTTTCCAGCAGCATAAGTAAGCACACTGTGAGAAGTTTTCATTGCTGTTATCATTAAAGAGCAATTACAATGAATCTCTATCCACATACCAACTATTTCCTTTTTATTTACAATCAGAATTTCAATTACTATTTCAATTATTGTGTAAGTGTAAACAGAGCCTTTATGTCTCCCAGCTCCATCATGTTTTAGTTTTCAGAGAGTTAATGTTCACATATTTAGGCAGAGCAGTCAAAACCTACAGGACTAACATGTGTTTTGTGTTTTAGGGGGCGACTTCCACTTAATCTAAACATAAAGTGGAGCCATGCCAGAGGAAGTCAGAACATGTGGCTGTGGACATTTATTTTCACCATCAAACTGCTGAGCTTATTCTAAACTATGAAGTATTTTGGAACTTAGTGGAGCTTACAGTATGTTTGCATTATTTATGAATGAGGTTCAGGAAACCTGCATGTTGAGTTTTAATGGAAGCACAACATAGTAAAGCATGTTTTCCATCCAAGTCACACCTCACAAGCCTCTGCACAAGTTCTGAGGAAAACATTTAAGTCAGGCTTTAAAAATCGAATGACTACCGATGTGTGGCATAGTCACTCAAAAGATTAAATTACCAAAATTGCAGCTAAATTTGGCAGTTTAACATAATGTTAAAATTACTTTATATACCATTGAGGAGTTCTACATTGTATGCATATTTTATATTTCTATTCTATATCTAGCTCTTGGTTCAAAGATAGCAAGAGTGGCTGGAATATTTGGTAAACTGACCATACCTTTTGTCATATTTGCGATTAATCTGGTAATTGCTCATTTCACTGTTAATGCGCGTATTGGTGGTGCACATTGTAAAAATTTGTTTTCTTGAAAAATTATTTTTCTAGTCCCCAATATGCATTTTTATGGTTCACTTTTGCATAGCACCCTTGCAATGACGTTTTATGATACATAAAATTGAATGGTACTAGGTGAAAAAAGACCTTTCTGTATCTTTCACATCCAATCCACTCCAAAAAGTTTAGTTTCAGTCCAAAAGTCACAAACAAGGTAATTTTCATAGAAATCTAAGTCCTATTAAAGGCACAGGTGCTTGACTACAGACAGGAAAGAAATGAAATGAGATACTTTGTGTGGGATTTGCATTTTTGCAGTGATACCTTCCTTCATCCTTGACGGAGTGCTTTCTTTGTGGTCTTTGATAAAATAGTTTTTTATAATCTTTGAAAAATAAGGCACAATGAACATGGGGAGAGTGGAACATCTCGGTAGCTATGTTCAAAACTATCAGTAATGACACATTGGGCCTGTAGTACTCACTCCTACTAAAATATAGCTCTACTAGGGTGGTTAACGTGGATCCTTTTAGCTAGCTGACTGGGTAAGGATCTGAAGCAGTGAATGGTTGTGTGTGTTTTTGTGTCATGTATTAGAGCGTAATTTGTCAGTTTTCTGTGACGAAACTGGTGCCTGTTAATCCAGATACATGGCTGATCTTAACTCTCCAAGTGGGGATACTGTGTGTGTGGTGGAAAGGGTGTTTAGGGGGGAAAATTGGAGGACGACAGCCCTTGGTGTCAATTCATTCTCTGCTGTATGCTGAAATACCCTGATGAGATTTTTCAGTTCTGTTCTACCTGTACAGTCTACAGTAATGTTTCAGCAGGTAGAAGCCAGCTGTGTTTGGTTGACTTTGGTTTGGGGTTGGGGATAACTAAGAAACTCCGTAAAAGACACATTTCAGCTTTTATGAAAATGTCCCCACTGTTGGTAGATTTTCTGGTCAAGTTTTAACTTAATTCTCCAGCTACGAAAATTAAATATAAAACTGTAATACTGTTGCTCAGTAGTTCCTACTCCGTTCCTTGTCTATATCAACATAAATAAACTTCTGCTTTATGGATTGGTCAAAAGAACCAGACCGATGTTTTTGCATGTTTTAGCCTATTTACTACTAATCACATATACGTTAACTTTATGCTAAAAATCCTTTATCGCATATTTGCCACCTTCCAGGAATCCGTTGGTTTCCTATAATTTCACTACGTATTGGAAATAAACTTGCAGAGACTTGAAACCGGGTTATCTAATCCAGCACAGTGAACATTAGGTCTGCTTTTACTGCTGACAATGTGACACCATTGTACTGCATGGCAATGCAGTTGTAAGGGAATATATTACAGTGATGTTATTGACAAAAATACAAGCAGACATGGTCACCTGACTCAAGTAAATTGATTTCCATACAGATTAGAAATTAATGAAACGCAATAGCTGCCTGGAACTTTGCAAAAAAAATGTATCCAAAATCTGGTACGCTTCAGCCGTCACTTATAGCAGATGATGGGTGAAATGGGTGAAAACATCCCAAAACTACAGATTGGTCCCTACCACAAATAAGAAAGACATAAAACAACGGTCAACTGTGATGACAGATGACATCACAAAGTTCAAAGTGCTGCACAAAAACAATACACAATGCAAAATCTGCATACTAAGGTCAATCTATTCTAAAGCATGTGGGGTTAGGGAAAGAAAAGAAAATCAATCTGCAATCAAATTACTATTATCATTAATCTATGTGACAATTCTCCAACTCCCAAAAGGCTAATTCATGTTTAAACTGACACAGCTCACTGTTACAGTTAAGCTGTGTCCACATTATTGCGGAAAAAACATTTTTGCTCTGTTAATGTGTATGTGGCGTGTTTTTGCACTTACGTTAGTAGTGCAGTGCACAGAGCAGTGCTGCACCGAAACTTTATGCCCAAGGTTGAATTATATTGCTTGTGCTGCGATTAAAGATGTATATGTATATTGTAGCTTGCAGGTCTTTGAAAAGTAGTTTCTCCTGGTAATCAGAACAGATCATGATAGGTTATAAAACTTGCAAATAGCAAGAAACTGAGCATTTGGAAATTGTATTTGCATTAACAGCCAGCACAAGAGGATCATTCTTCTGCTATTATGTGAGCACATCACTAGGAATACTGGTGGTGAAGATTTGCCTTGTCAATAAAAAGCTTGATAGGTGAAAAGAAGACATCCCTACAACAGTAGAAATTAGAAAGCTGATTAAGCCAAACCTTGGTTTGTGTGTGTGTTGTATGTGTGTGTGCTGCTGTCAGTGTTGCTCATCATGTGTCTGTTGCGTGTGTTAGAGTCTGCTCATGTTGTCATATTAAATGGACAGAAGTGCTAATATCTTCAAACGTGTTACTGGCATCTTGTTTCTGTGTCTGTCGGTGTGGTTGTGTACTGTAGCTCATCATGTGTGTCAGTATGTGAGTGTTAGAGTGCTTGTGTGCCATGCGCAGTACATACTGGATCATTGAAAAGCTTGGTGGAAACGGGGCAGTGTGGTGGGAGCGCTCAGGTTGGATATGAAGGAGGAGGCTGCAGAGAGCCCTTGAAGCGGATTCTCTGCAGCCTCTGGGCCTTCTGGTGGCTGGGGGGGCAGTTGGACGAGAGGTGTGGGCTCTTCGTTGGGTGGATAGACAACTCCCTGCCCCCCGCTTCCCCCTGCCTGGTTGTATGGAGGCCCGTTGAGCGGCAGGAAGTTGAAAAGTTGTGAGAAGTCCATCAGAGAAGAGGATGAGGCCAGAGAGTCACCTGCGGTGGTTTCTGCCATCGGTGTAGACATTTTGGACAGGGACATCTCCTGGCTTGCTTCCTCCTGCATGCCAACTTGAGTCTCCAACACAAGTTTGGAGGAGGAGAGTTGGGGTTCTTGGGCTGCAGAGGATGAGGAGGGCATGCTGCTCTGCAGCTCCATCAGGTATGTCTCCAGTTCTCCCTTTAGATTCTGCTCCCGCTCCTGGGAGGAGACAGTGTATGAGGTAAAGTTGGAGCCCAGTGGGTACTTTAAAGAAAAGGGGGTGGGGAAGGGCTCTGTGTCCAGGACGGGGCCTGTGTACATGTTGGACTGGTGCGGCCTCTGCACCAGCATTCCTGGGAGCTCGCCTTTGATGCCCCCAGACACCAAGTCGTAGACAACGGGCTCCAGCGAATCTGCTGGCTCAGTTTTTACCCTCAGCAGCTCCCGGGCGTGGCTCTTTTTCACATGACGTGTCAGGTGGTCCTTCCTACCAAAGCGCTGGGCACAGTACTGACAAAGGAAGTCCTTGCGTCCAGTGTGCACCACCATGTGGCGTCGCACGTCTTTACGGGTGTAAAATCGCCGCTCACAATGCTCGCAGTGATGCTTTTTCTCTTTGGTTCCACCAGAGGACTTGCCAGCGTGTGTTTTGAGGTGTTCCAGAAGAACCCCAGTGCTGGGGAATGGCTGCAGGCACACTTGGCAAGTGAGGTCTCCACTGTTGGCGGCATGGAGGGCAAGGTGGCGTTTGAAGCCCAGCTTGGTGTTGTAGCTCTTGCCACACTCCTGACAGGTGAACGCCTCCTTGTAAGGGTCATGAGTGTGTAGGTGATTCTTTAAGTGATCCTTGCGGTGGAACATTTTCTCACAGTATGAACACTTGTGGTTTTTTTCTGGTGAGTGAGTTGCCATATGCCTTGAAACACAGACACATTCTATGAGCACTCAGAATTGTTGCAATCATGTTTTATATAGGCATGCTTTACTTTACACATAAACACAAGACCTGAAAACTAGTATTCATCAACACATCATTCTGACTACTACTGAGCACTATGTTACCAAAGGTGTAAAGAGAAAAGCAACATGCTGCAGCCTTCTATGTACTGTTGCTTGTCTGTACCGTAGCAACTTGTATTTGGAGACGAAAGCCTTGGTGCAGTCGGGGTGGGAACAGCGGTAGGGTCTTTCTCCTGTGTGCGAGTACGAGTGCACCTTTAACTTCTCCAGACTATTGAAAGCTTTCTGACACTCTTGGCAGGGAAAATTCTTCTTCAGCTTCCCCTCTGCCTTCCTGCGCCTCCCCGCTGGCGGCGCAAGCTTGGCTTTCTCCAGGACGTGGTCACTGTGGTCCTGGGTTCCTGTGGCCATGGCACTCTAAGGCAGACCAGCTACACAGGGGCGCAGTGCCCAACTAGTACTGATGCAATTATTCTATCCAGTTTTATGTGCTCAACACCGCCCGGACTCAGGGGCCTGAGAGAGAGAGAGAGAGAGAGAGAGAGAGAGAGAGAGAGAGAGAGAGAGAGAGAGAGAGAGAGAGAGAGAGTCATCTCAGTGGTTCAGTTTCAGTTTAGTGACTGTGTTGTTGGCAGTACAAAGACACTAAAACCTATATCATAATAAATCAACAGAAAAACTGATCTGAGGCCTGTATCACAAAGCAAGTTCAACTTAACCTGGCTCTCTTTGGGGTAACCTGTCTTCACTGAGCCTAACACTGGTGATCCTGGATAATTGGTAACATGAAGCTGGTTATCAACTGGCAGTTAACTCTGGGTTTTACAAGATAACTCTGAGTATGTTCATGTGACAGAGGAGGAGTTTTTAATTACAAGCAAAATAATCAGAACCATGAGTGGAGGTCTTAGTATGACATGAGCTCAAATTATGATACCTGTGGGGAAATTCGATTAATGCAGCACCAAAAGGTGATATTACAGAAGGTAAAATACATGCAACATAAGCACACAACTAGAATTGAATAAAAAGCTGTAAAACACTAGAAATAATATCCAAATATTACTAGTAGTATTTTTCCTTATTTTATATCTCATGATAAACAATTATGAATATATGACACACACAAACACTTCAAGGTAATGTAAGACAGTTTCTGCTTCCAAAGCAGAGGGGAGAGAAGAGAGCAGCAGAAAAGTAGTTCATGCCTGATGAGGTTTATCTGACCGAAATTATGCATTTTTTTACTGGGAGATAATTAATAGTGCGCGTTTATTTATTTTTTCAAATTAAAGACAACAGTGGGTATACTTTTTATTTTAAATTATTATCAAAAAGTCACCTCTTGTTATTCTGAGTTGTAGTGATGAAATAAGAGCGTTAAAGCATCTACGCTGTCAGGAATCCTGTCAGAAATAAAAGAATAATTGTCATTCATTACAGTGGTAAACTATCTGACCATTTGCCAGAAGCTGTTTTAAACCCAGTTTTTTTCTCGCCACTGTTGCCAAGTGCTTGCTCATGGTGGGATTTGTTGGGTCTCTGAAAATAATATTATAATGAATACGGTCTAGACCTGCTCTTTAGGAAAAGTGCAATGAGATAACTTATGTTATGAATTGGTGCTATATAAATAAAATTGAATTGAATTGATTGGAAAGTCTGGAACAACAAAGTGATTCTTCTGACCAATAATAGAGTATAATAATAAATAATAATCTTTATAACTTGTCACTTTATTGTAAACTCAGTACTTTTGTACCTGTCAGGATCCTCCAGGAATGAGGACTCCATGTTTACAGTGATCGGATTCAGGCTGTTGACAGTTGATCCTCTGAAGTTAATCTGGTTAGCCATGTAGCATAGCCATTACCATGGTGATCTACCACGGTTAAAAGAGAGCCATCTTTGTGATATCAGAAAACCCCAGTTAAATTCTAAGATAGCGGGCTAACTAACTAATCTGGCTTCACAAAGCAGGCCCCTGTAGTTTTTTTTAAACCTGTCTGAAAGTTGATCAAGTCTGATTGAACCTGACTCTTTTGAGTGCCCAAAACAAAACAAGGCATGCTAGACTTCATGTCCTTACTACCTCAAATCCCTCTAATTCCAACTGGATTACAGACTCAAGCCTTTATTTCACAGCAGTGAACTGGCGAAAACGACAATGATACCGATAACACCATAATAGTATGTGTTCTTTTGTGCTGGTCCAAGCTGGTGTGGTGATCATGATGTGGGTGTGTTATGAATATTCTACTTTCCACTGTTACCTGGTAAGACTCTAGATAGGATGCACAGATTGAAAGTCCCTGTAATATTATACCGATGGCCGATGTAAAAGAAAAATATCATAAGCAACAGACCTTC
The DNA here is from genome assembly GCF_020085105.1 of Siniperca chuatsi. Classification (NCBI taxonomy): domain Eukaryota; kingdom Metazoa; phylum Chordata; class Actinopteri; order Centrarchiformes; family Sinipercidae; genus Siniperca; species Siniperca chuatsi. The sequence goes on along the minus strand of NC_058060.1, from coordinate 4,880,200 downwards.
CAGGAATCCTGGTGAAGAAGAGGAAATTAAAAAAAATCAGAAATGTAAAACAGAACCAAACCACAGACGGCTTTTAAACAAGTGCTTCTAAAAATTTTTGTGTTTCAGTACTTTTTTATAGCATTTCCCACCTCGCACACAGCTTCAATTTTTCATGCAGTCCTGTTGAAAAATAAAACATCTCCAGCTGCCTTCAATTAGGCAATATCAACCACAAATGCCATGTTTAGGCTTGTTATTTTTATGCATAGAATTGGTTGAATAAGCCACCCAATGAAATGAGATACTACGACAGTGTAGAGGACACATTTCTTTATTCTCAGGGGATGGAGAGAGTGTTTGTCCAGATTTCTGTCTAAACTAGAAGAGTGCAGATCTCCGCCAGGCCTGGTATCACCAAATGGCGTATGGATTAGACGCCAATGTCTTAAGTCATTTTGCGTGTTATTACAATGCGTGTTTTGCTTTTCGCGTGTCATTTCATGCCATTTAGTCTCTACTGAATTATATTGTGCATAGACAATATCAATTTCAAAGTGAAAATGCCAACAAAAGAATCCACCAACACTAAGATGATCACGTAGACTATGTTGTCCCTAGCGTAGAGATGGGTGGCTATACCGACAATGACACTCGGACTAACCTAGACTAAAAAGGTGCATTAATGTTTCGTGTCAGCAAATATTTTATATCTAGGATTTTTGGACAATGCATAATTATTTTACTGTAACATATTGCACAATACCATCTATATATAATGCAGCACTTCTGAACAAAAGTATACAGATTTAATAATACAGCACAGGATCGACTAGGCGAGGCAAAACGTGACACTGACACGGTATCCTCTAGTGGACTGGTGTGTCTATTACACGCTTTGGCGTGATACCGGCTTCTTGGACTTGTATTGCACACACAAGACTAAAAGCGTTAATATCAGCGAGGTGTGGTGGTGCTTCAACCCCAGTCTTCTAGGGCTGCTATAAGTTTTCCAAGCCACCAGATATCACTATGTTTGCTGAGTTTAAAGCCCCGAAGCTTCAAATCTTTTTAGGTACAAATAGAAAGAAAGCCCCAAAGGTTCATCAGGTTTCATCTGTCCATCACTAACCTAGCGGAAACAAGATTCTAAACTGGCCGTATAAACAGAGCAGTCAAGAAAATTTTCAAAAATTGTGAATCAGCGCAACTACGAGAGGTCCTTGAGCATACAATTATATATGCGCAAAAAAAATATTAGGCTGATGGGTCCAGTAGTATGTGAGATTAGCTGCGGACAAATACACACACGCACACACAATCCCCTCCAGTCTTACACCTAGCGGAGATAATAAATTGTGGCACCGTTTTCTGTCTCTTTTTGAACTACTGTTGTTTCTATGTAGCTGATTCAACTCATTATTGTTATTGATATTATTTTATATATTTTATATTGCAAATATTATATTGCAAATATTACGTTTTTGGTTAGTCATTTATATGTTTGTGTGGTGTCTAAGCTCTGTGTGTGTGTGTGTGTGTGTATTTGTGTGTGTGACAGCCTGCTGCCTTAGTGTTGGGTTAACCAGAAAAAATTATTCCTCCAAATGTTCTTTTGGTTCTTTCTCCTTTGATATTTATTCAAAACCTTTAGGAAAATACTGTTATGTGGGTATGCTATTTACATGCCTATGTCACAATTATACTCTCATTTCTTAAACAGTCTAAAATATTTGCCATGATTGACCAGTGTTTTTGCATGTTTGCATTTACTAAAAATCACAGGAGGTTTCAATGTATGGGGAGAAGGAACAACTGCTGAAGTAGTGCATGTCCCAACAGAAACAAAACGTCAAGTTTAGACTCTACTGACAAAAAGAATGAAAAAAGTATGGAGGTAGACTTTTTCATCAAACCAGGAGTTAGCACTCACTCGCAAAACTCAGTGTTGGGACCATTGGAACTCCACAGATGAATTTGTTCATTTGTGACTTTGACTGGTAACGTAACCACTGAGCATATAACTGGGCATAACATAGAATAGCAGAGTACATGGCTAAGCACAGGGCTGTGTTACTTTTGTGAATGTATAAGTATTAATTTGGTTCATTGAGTTGTATTGTTGTGTGCTTCCCCCCTGTTAAGATTTGGTAGACACATGCTAAGTTGATGTTATTTAACGTTTTGCTTCAAACAAACAAGTGTCTTTGCATGCTAGCTAACTCTCTTTTAACTAGGCACTATTATACTACACCGATCACACACATAACTCCAATTTGACCTTTAACAGAGCCACACTCTTTTTCAAACATGGTTGCCATTTTGAATTAACTTTCTTTGTCTAATGCCATGTGGCATATCTGGCTTAGCCGCCATTTTGAATTAGTTTCCTTTGTTTAACGTCATGTGGCCTCACCGCCATTTTGAATTAACTTTCTCTGTCTGACGACATGTAGTATTGGCCTAAGGCACCATTCTGAACACTGATCACACACATAAATTCCAAATTGACCTTTAACAGAGCCACACTCTTTTTCAAACATCGCCTAAGCCACCATTTTGAATCCAAGCAGCCATTTTGGATAATCCACACACACATACCCTTTGTTCTTTAGCGTAGTGCATTTTGAATTAGGTTTTATATTGTGTTTTTTGTTTTTATTTATCTTTTAATAAATGCTTGTGTATATGCTGTTTTTTTAATGTTGCACAAAAGTGAATAATTTGCCAACCTCTTCTAGAACTCCAAATCCTTCAACCTAATTTTTGTTATAGTTATTAATTTAATTATTAATCAGTTCCAAATTGATAGTTTAGTATATTATATGAGACTCAATTGATTGGCTATCATTTCTCTTCTTTAAGAGGAGTGGTTCCCCAAGGAACTTTGTTTATTAAAGTTATCCCTTTAACCACTGTAAATCCCAACATCAGTGACTAAGGCTGCATTTCCAGTAGCTGCTTCACAAAAATAAAATAAAACAAGCCTTCCAGTGGATAATTAGTTCTTATGTGAAAAAGCAGCAGGAAGGTGTTTGGTATGCAACAGTAGCTCAATAGAGATGCATCACTGGGGATCGAACCGCCAACTCTGATCAGTGGAAGCTCTACTTCAGGCTGCCGGCCACATCCAGCCCAGAGACAACCTCTGAGTGGCCCAGCATATATACATCTGATATATGACAAAATAAGTGAACTACATATATAGTGTATGGAAGGAGCTAACAAGTGAGCCATCTCACTTCCTTCTCATCTCTTTTGAGAGTTCCACATGCGCAGTACCGATCAGGCAGGATGTTTACGGATGTAGCGAGACCGGCAATCATATCTTTCACAAATCAACATTTTATCATTTGAGTAATGACCACGCTCAGTAGCTTTTCAAAATATCTGGCTATTGACAGTCACAAGTACGGAAGTGCTCTACTGAAAATATGTCTATGTCAACCCTGAAACGTAAATTTGACAATGAAAACCCTGGACTGGCAAGTATTTGTTTATTTTACTGCCATCTCTAAATGCCTGCTATGTTTTTATTACATTCATTTGCATTTATTTAAAAATTGTCATTACCAAAAACTAATAAAAAAGGTTTTAAAAATAGGCTGCTGAAAAATGTCTGGCCCATCTACATTTCCTTGTTTTAAAATCTGGTCCAATTGAATTTGTAGTTGAATAGCCCCGCTTTACTATAATTCTTGCCATGCTCACAATAAACCTGGTTGGAGAGTGTAGAGTTAAAAGACTTGATTTATGTTTTTCAGCACTATTCTGTAGTTGCTGCACATTTCTGTAAAAAAATAAATAAAAAATGAATGGTGCTGTGCTAAAGACACACCAGATCTGCAGTGGTTTATTAACAAGGCAATGTCAAAGAGCCAATTTTCATTAAATTGCGTATAAATAGCACGCCGGACATACACTGTCATGTCTATGCATTTTAAGATTTAATGCCGTTAGAGATGGCGCATTTCATGAACTTTGGACGTGCAGGAAAAGATGAACTTCATTGTTATGGTAACAATAATATACACGTGGTTAACGTTGTGAAACGTCGCTGCACAATATAAGTCAGTACAGACTAAAGGGCGTGAAATGACACGCGAAAAGAAAAAAATGCGTTGTGATAACACGCGAAATGACTAAAGCAACAAGTCATCCAACCCATACGACCATATAGGTCGTTTGTTCTTACCCTCTAATACGACCCACAGGAGAGTTTCCTAAATTAGCGCCCCTACCGGTGGCAGTTGAGGACTGGCTGCAAGCATACGTTACGTAAACCACGTGACGCGTGGTTAACGTTGTGAAACGGTCGCAGGTTGGTTGGCTTAGGAAAAGATCATGGTTTGGGTGAAAATAAGTACGTTACGTAAGTCACGTATGTAACTTAAAACTTTAATTAAGTTTACGTTTGGTTTCACATGGAACACGAACCCCGTGATCCTGAGTGTAAGTCCTTTGTTGGTGCTATCCATCCACCCCACCACATCCTTCAGCGGATTTTCTAGCTGTTTATATATCACCTGACTTCCTGATTTGCTCCCGTCATAATTACCACGACCACTAGAGGTCGCATCCTACAATAAATATAAACATGGGTTGTAATAAGCTGCTTGCAAATACGACCTATACGGACGTTTTACTGGTGAGGACAGTCTGGACTAAAGACATTGCCATGTTATTCATACGCCATTTGGTGATACCCGGCTGTAAAATACCATCACCTCCCTTTGTGCTGCTGTATTTTGCATGAAACTTCCATCTAATTGCATCTCTTCTCCCACCTAAGGTTGATGCACTGGGACAGACAATACGCATTTCAGTAAAGTCAGGAAAACACCAGCATGTCATTGCACTGCTTGCAATAGTCTGTGCTGCTGTGAGCCATGATACCCACTGTGATGGATTCATTTACTTCAAGCAATGTCTTGGCAAGCTCAGCAACAGACAGATGAGAAAAGGATGCTCAAGGTGGTTGATAAACAAAACACAGTAAAACCCTATATCTGTAACTAAAATCTGTGACTACAAACTGAACTAAAACCATACTAAATATATGCAAATATATACTGTGTAATGATAATACCCAGTAATACCCAATACTGTATTGGTAGTTCAAGTTGTACATCCTGTATGCTGATGTTATGTACTGGTATGGAAAGGTGTTGCATTGTAATGAATATAGAAATTAACATTTAATATACATACCAGGTACATGGAGGTATATGTAATAATTATACAGGGATATTAAGTATGGTAATACTACAGATACTACTAATACCACAGATGTAAAGTATTCATAATTATTATTAGTACTCATAAAAGTAAATAAAACATAAAAACACATGTATGGTCTGTGTAGTATAGTTACAGCAACATAATCTGACATTATGGCACAGCTGGTTTGTATTTTTAATTCTGATACACTTGAACTGATCATCATGAAGGAATTCTCTTATATCCCTGTGCTGTCACCCAGCTAAACCCTCCAGCAGGTAGGTCAGACATGCCTTTTCAAACAGGAGATAATCACATGGAGGCCTCCATGACAGACCGATGTGAGTGATCACATCACTGTACCATGCCAAACCACTGACCACTCAATCCTACTGTTGCTACAAGGTGACTATTTTCCACACACCTCCCTCATATATAATGCTTTTTCCAAAAAAACTCATCTACAGTTAAACAGCTTCCACTATACACTGAAGAATCTTTCCCAGTCAGGTTTGTTTTAGTATTAGTCTAGAAACCCCTATCTGGGATGCCATATAAAGACAAAGGAATACAAAATAAGTTAGCTTGAATTATTTAATCATGTATTTCAAACAAAGTCTATAGAATTGTAGCTCGTGCCTTAACCCAAAAAAATACATTTAATTTAATAAAACACAAATAGATGAAACAGTGAAACACAGGATATATCCAGCAGAGATACATAAAAACAGATAAATAGATCACATCTGCCATCACACATTCTTATTATATATTATTATTGAAAATTCACACAAGACTAAAAATTCACACATGGAGAATTATCAGTCAGCAGAGTATACATGATCTGCATTCACTCTGGGATATCCATCAAATTTGAAAAATACTCATCCATCTATACTGGCACAAAGTTTTAAGAAGTACATTTATCCATGCAGCGCACTGCAAAAGCATCACAATGACCGGTGATAGAAGGAAAGATATCGCATACAATAATCTGTAACTTTAAAGTATGAGAGTTGCTAGAGGAATCAATCTTTGAGCCTTTTGCTATTGAAATGAAGGGTTATTACAAGCACTTGTGTCTGCAGTGATTCATACATTTCTAACAGAAATGACCTAAATTACTACAAACTGCATTGATAACAGCAAACTATTTTGCAATAATTAAGACTTATTAGTGCTTGAAATTTTAAAGAACTTTTCTAACTTTTTCACATTAGCAAAAGTCATGTATTCTTTAGAAAAAAAGCTAAATGATTTCATTCTCATTACTGACCCTTAATTTAAAAGCAACATTTTATGATAACACATGAATATGCAATTTTTTTGTTATCATTTTGAATAACATTAATGATGATAATAATAATAATAATAATAATACACTGGATGTATTCTGTATCTTTATTCACTTCCATTAGCTGCTTTTCTTAACTGTATGCACTAAATATACTAATCTATCAATAGAGATAGAAACAAATCTTAAATATTTTCCAAATTCGAAATTATTTTGTTGAAATTTCTTCAAAGTAAAAGTGTAGTAGAACTGAAAGTTACAACACTACAGTTAATATTAATTTCAAGACAAAAATGCCTAGTAATTGATATTTTATAAAACCAAGGTTTGGGTAGTTGTTATTTAGCTAAAACACATGTTTACAAAGCTCACAAGTACACAACAGCAGGATTATATTGCACATTTTAAAAAATTCTGCCTACTCATGGCTGCAATCACTGATCTCAGGACAAGAAATAAAACTGCTCAAACTAGGTGCATTTATATAAACATACCTCAGGCAGAAGGAGGAGTAGTGCAGGCTTTTAAAAAGAAATAAATTAATTATATTGCTTTCAAACAACAGTAGCAACTGATTTTAATGTCTCTATAAAAACATTTAAATTCTTAAAACATTTATGAATATAAAAAGAAACAAGCTAATTTCCCATACAAATTACTTGTTAAGAATGTTCACATTTTAAGAAACATAAATCCAGACTAATAAGGATCAATGTTTCATTTCTGAGACGTGATGAGCAGCAAGTTAGAACCATGCATGCAGGACTTCCAAATTGACAACATCCTCCCCAGCTGTACATGTCAACATTATTCCCTCCTATCTTTTCAAACAAGATGAAACATATATAAAATGTCCTCAACAGCATTTAAAGTCTCATGTGAATCAAACAGCAAACATCTGAATCAAAGAAAGAACAATCTTCTCTCATGCAGCTCTCTCTGCCTTTTTATTTACATTAGCATTATACACCAGGAATATATTGTATTGATGAAAACAAATACATGCAATCAGCAGCCAGACTGATGTAACCATTCAGTATGCAAAAGACCAGAGTCAAAATCATGCCATGGCATGTATAGAACATTTGAATACTAATTCCTTATCAGATGTTGGAGTTTAGTTTAAAGGTAGGCTATAGGACAGGTGTAAACAGAGACTTGAGCCAAAACTGTCAAAACACTTCCTCTCAGGAACTGTTTCAATGTCAGCTTTCTAACCACCGACTCCAATGCACTTCAGCTCAACAACAAATCTGCAATGGAATAAGATTTTCTGATCTCTAAACTGTTAAAGCCTTCAGAACCACTAGCTTGTGTTTAACGCTCAATACATTGACATGACAGGTTCCTGCCCGCTGTAATATCAGCAGCAGCTATAGGACCAGATCTTGTAAACACGAATTACTAATGTGCACACTGCAACCTGTCACACCAATCAAACTCACGACAAGTTGACTTTTGGTCTTAAAAGAAGCTGTCTGCCACAAGTCTGGACGCAGGCTGCACGATGAAATCTTAAGGATTGCCTAATTAGTTTGCCTTAAGTTCTCCCTCCATTTTGCTACTTTATTGAAAAGCAATGTCTTGCCGTTTCTTGTTTATTAGCCTTACAACGGGTCATAGCCGAACTGTTGCCCGCACGACAACGTGATCGATACCTGCAGTGGGTGAAAATGCGATATGGCATATCGCCTAAATGAGAAATAGCAAGACAAAATGTCACTGTAGCCGCTACAGGGTTGCATTTGACGTTATAGTTTTGGAAAGGAGATGCTTGAATCGATAAGGATATGTTGACACTGCTTATGATGAAGTGTGTAGGCTATATCAGGCAAAAATAAATGTGAATGCAGATAGCAGGAAGACATTATTGCTGGATCCAAGTGCGCCTTTTCCTGTCGGTGCTCATCGCACTGCCCTTATTATATAAAAAAAAATAAACTAAGAGAGGAGGCTATGTTCAACTTTACTCAACTTTCCCTCATTTTACCGATCCCTGTGGTCTTTAATGTTCGTGGACACGCACCGTGACACTAATATCAGCAGTGACATAATTTATTAAAATTGTTTTCAATACTTGTGCCTTCCCTTGGTTTTCTCTGTGGTCCCAAACTGGGTACTGATTAACACAAACTTTTTCCCCAGCTCACCCCTCTCTCATAATTTAAATAACCCCGATATTTTAATTCAAGAACTGAGTAACCGTTTACTTAATTTACATGAAACTTACCCCGGACGGTTTAACATCCTTTCTGTTGAGTTTTTCTTGACTTTCAACTATTTTCCGAATTTTTAATAATTTTTTTCTCATATTTTTTGCTAGACGCGGCGGGCCTTAAAATTGTTTGCTTTCCCCACTTTCGAGCAGCCATTGTGTATGCGCTGCGATGCAACCGCACTAGGATTTAACCACGCCCATTTAAAGTTCCGCCCACTTGCGCTTTTTGATTTGTGTAAGGTGCTGCCACTTTCACTTCAACGTCAGTTACAGTCCCTTTCAATAAAACTCAATTTTTGGACTTGCTAGATATACTGTCAATCGTTTAAACATGGTTTAGTCCAATTTACAACGATAGGAAGACCAACATGTCAGCTCAGAAATCCTATTGGCTCACTGGATTGTCAGTCTACGTCGTTAGTTTTCAGGGGTTCTTATTGGCTGATGTTGCCGTCAGTTGTCGATGACGTGTCCGTGATTTTCCTGGTGCGCTGTTGCAGCAACGAGAGTCGAGTTGTTTTGAGCATGACGGAGAGGTTATAGCCAATGGCTTGTGTAGCTTTATCAGTTAGCTACATGTAATGTATAGCTCTTCACTCGCTTGTTGAAGGAAGAGTCTTACTAGCATTCCAAGGGGATATAAATGACAACAACATTTTTGAATAGCTACAGGAAGCATGAACAGGCTTGCCAGTTAATGTTGGTCTTTTAAAAAAACTGGATAACCTTCACTGGTGTGGATATTAGGTGCATCCACAAGTCGTTAGCCTACCTCTGGATAAAAGTTGGTATTTGTAAAAGGTAGGTATTAATGTTGTGTAGATATATCTCCATTCACCCCTAACATAAGTCATTACACCTAAATGAAAAGTCGAGTTTTCCCGTTAGCCGTTTGGTAACATAAATGAAGGTCAAATCCAGACGTGCCAAACTCCGTTCATAAATCTGGCAGTCAACTAAGTAAGACGTGTTACACCACTGGTTGATACGAATAAAGATATTTTCTGCAAAAGGAAGAACCGCTTTCAATTCGGCATACATTTTACACATTAAGCTGAAGTAGTAAAAAAACAGTTCCAGTTTCATTTTAACTTCACTTCTAGTCCACCAAAACACAATGTAGTTAGTGAATGATAGCAAAAAGTGTAAACCTAAGCTGAAAGTTAAACTGTAGTTCAAATTGACCCTGGCTTTGTGGAGTATAACTTATGACATCTTCCAGTAGGCACTATGAATATGATGTGGTATAGAAACTATTTTTTCTGACAGGTTGAGAGAGATGTGTGTGTGTATGTCTCCATACAGGAGCAGCAAAATCTTGTATTGGGGCCTGTCAGAAATTGTTCGGAAAACCACAGAACAGAGAATTTGTATTGGTGTGATATAATGTATGAAGGTAACTACAGTATAATAAATAAAGTTTTTCTGCATGGAAATGCAGTTGAAAATGAAGAAAAGTCTGGTGGATTGGTATATTTTAAAAGACTGGAAAAATGACTTCCCTAGTCCAAAGCGCGACCAATATAGCAGCTGGGTAGAAATTATCGACCGATATTAGCGTATCAAAGATGCATCAGTATCACCATATATGTTGGCTGACAAGTAACAAGAAATTGCAGTACAGAAAAGCCAAAAATATGTTTGATGTAACAAAAATAGTACTGTTAAATGAAAGATACATGAATACATAAAGATGAATTTATCAGTTCAGTATCAAATTATAATAGTTCTGAAGTTTTTGTTTTTTCTTCTGAATTTGTTGTTTACTTCATGTGTTAATGTTAAATGAACACTGGCTGACATATTGTGATCAGACTCTCAGAAACACTCTCAAATATCAAGATTGGCATTGTCCTCAAAAATCCAGCATCAGTCAGGCTCTGGTCAGAATTTACTTCTTGCAGCTGGCTCTAAAGTGAACAAGTGCTGAAACAATTAGTTAATTAGTCCATAGAAAAAAGTCATTAGTGACTATTTGAATCAAAGAGGTCTATCAACATCTTCAGTTCTGCCAGACCCAGTGGTGGTTCCATTATTACCAAAGTTGCGTGGACAAATGGAGATCTGAGTGGAGAAAGTTTACAAAAGATAACAAACATGTCAGGCTAAAGTTTGGGGAAATGTGTATAAGATGATTCACAAAATATCTAGAATATGTCCATTTAATGAAATGGTGCCTTGGGTTTGAATAATTTCACTCAGTGATTCACATATGTAATCATTATTCATGCACATTATCATACAGCTTCGGTAGTGTGCAAGTGAACAAGCAGAAACAATGTTTTGTTGTCATACAATGTGGATTTTTTTTAGTTTTTCCTGATTTTAAGAAAATTTAAGAACACTAGCCATTGTTGTTTACAGCTTCAGAAATATGGTAGTTTGTTGCTTTTCTTTTGTTCATATGATTATAATTTAAACACTTTACCCAAATACTTTGGGATTTGGACTGTTATTCAGAAACAGTTGGCAGTTTGAAGATATCAGTTTTGGGCTCTGAGAACTTGAGATAGGGATTTGTCATATTTGTTATTTTACAGAATAAATGAATCAATAAAAAAGTATATTTGATTGATATTGATAAAATATCAATAAATTAGCTGATAATAAATCAGCCACTGTGATGCTTTAAATCAGTTTTCTCATTTCCATCAGAAAATGGTAAAATAGAAAACTTTTTTTAAATTTGAAAGTATCTTTGGGCATTTTATGACATTATTAAGCAACTGCAGTAGAGAGATGACAGGAAATTGGAGAAAAGAGGGGGAATTACATGCAACAGCGGTTCCCAGCATGGTTCGAACTGGGGGTGTTGCTGTTCTTGGTCAGCAACTTAAACCCAAGGCCACTAGGGTGTCCCTCAGTTTTTTATTTTTACTGCTAAGCAAAATGTGTTGCATCGAACAATCTATGTTTAATCATTAAGAGGTTAGCTGCACTTTTCACTCTCACAAATATCTATTTTTGATACTCAATATACTTTTAACACAAATAAAAATGTCCATCCCAGTTCCCTAGTGTCCAAGGTGATAGCTTTAAATGTCTTGTTTTGTTCAAAGCTCGAAGATTTTCAGTTTACTGATATATAACAAAAGCAGAAAATCATCACCTTTGAGAAACTGACACTAGCAAATATTTGGATTTTTTCCTTTATAAATGACTTAAATAATGACTTGATGAACATTAATTGATTAATCGATTAATTGTTTGCGCACTCAAATGAATGTCTTATTGTTGAATTAGTTTCAGTTTGTCTGATGATCAGTAATGCTTTCTCTAGCCTATAAAATACATCAAGGACACATTTAGAATGTAAAATTACAATATTACAGTTGGTTCATAACAACATTTGCTGATAGAGACTGACTTTTAGAAATATTAAAATTAATTGAGTTTTAGAAATCAGAGTATAATTCCACTGTATGTCCTTTAACCTAAGTTAACCATGTGATGAATGACTTATACACACACACACACACACACACACACACACACAGAGAAGAGGTAAACCATGACCCTATTTCTGAGAAAAATCTGAACCTGTTTATATTGTCCATCTGTACACAGATTCAAATGGATAAAATTGCACGAAAACTTCGGAATCAGGACATTAACCCATGCATTGAGGTAAGCTTACCGATCCTTTACATCCTGCATTGTGCAAACATTTGCCTGCTGCTGGGACGTGACAGTGTCTCTAAGTTTCTAATCCTGTTCTGCTGTTGGAACTTCTCTTTTTCAGGAAAGTGATGCCTCCCAGAAGTGTTTGGATGCCTACAACTATGATAAGAGCATGTGTTCAGCCTATTTCCAGAGATATAAGAACTGTAGGAAATACTGGGTGAGTGTATGTTTCCAGCATCAAAGACATCAAACGAAGGAAACTGGTAGGAAAAAAAATTCAGCAAAGTGTCTAAGACATTATGCATGTGAGAGATCATAAACAGATGAGTTGGATGCAGGGAAGGCATGCTCATCATCACAAAGATCCAGGCTTTGATTCCCTGTAGCCATACTGGGCTACAAGCATGGCTTGCCCATTCTTAGCTGTTCATGGGTGGGAGGACAGCAACGATTCTCGTCCCTGACGCTGCAGTAGCAACACCCACTGGTTGGTCAGGGTGTCTGTATGTGAGAGGTAGAGGTGGGTGAAAAGAAGCAGCTAGTGACACCATGAGTCATGGAGGTGTCACATGTTTGCCAGCAGTTGGGCCATTCCTAGTATGGGTCCAGAAACTCTGTTTTAACTTCTGTCAGTTAAACACCCATGTCTTTCAAACTCCACACCTCCAGTTTGCAACACAGGCTTTCTGTTCTAAATGCATAGTCTCCAAGCCCCAGCTGAGATAACCCTAATGATGTCATAGTGATGTCGTTATTTTCTTAAACTTAATAAAGCTCTTCTAGAGCCGCAGAAGACATTAGACAACTATTTTAACATGCTGAAGAGAACTAACCATGAGTTGAAAATTGACCTTGATATGGTAAATTGGTAGAGTGCCCTTATTAATACAAACAAGCACAGCTGCTTCTAGTGTTAGTAGAATTGTATCTTTTGAAAGGGTTTCTACTAATAGTGGAAACCAATGGTAGCAGCAAGTCATATGTAACATTTTTAAATGAGGGACAACTAAGCCTTTTGTGTTTGTTTCCATGTAGCACAACATAATGCTGCAGAGAAGAAGAGACGGCGTGATACCAGACATGCCCACTGCTGCAGAGAGGCAGGAGATACTCGCTGCTATCGGGGGCAAACCATACTGAGAGTCAGCAGGATCACACAGAGACACTGTGCTGACCAACGGACCCAGGAAATTTACTACAGGCCAACATTTTCTGATGATGCTACTACACTGCATTGGCTGCATGTGATCCAAGGCCTGACCTGTCCTCAAGCTCAGGTTGTGTGGAAGTGACCATCTGTAGAAGGTCTATTCTAAAATAATATGAAAAGAAAGGTTAGTCACAGAAAGAAAAGATATAAGAATGATTATTTATTGAGGTTTATTAACAATGTGACATGAACTGACACAATATGAAAGGAATTAACGATCTTTTGAAGCATTTTGTGTTATTGTTTGAAGGAAAAAGTCCTGTACATGTTTTGAATTGTTATTGCATTACACAACTGATTTATAACTGCTGAGATCCCGTTGTGTAGATTTCATAAATGAATATTCAAGGTCATTAAAAAGTAGACACATGCTTGAACCCATGATTTTAACTGTATTATTCACAAAGTTAAACAGTCTGTGCCGAGGACTACTTCAACTAAGAAATCTAAAGCAAGGTCGGTACTAACTCAACAGCAATAACTCAAAACATTTTTTAAGATGTACATTTTAGACTGTGAAAGTTGAAACTCTTCTAAATCTATAACAAAAGACATCAGTTATTTTCTTTTTTTTTTCAAAATGATAAACACAAATGGAGGGGAACATGTCAATACATGTTAAAATAATTGCAAAGGCAACATAGGTCACCATGTTTTGGTTGCTATTGCTTTTTGGTATGAAATTCCCTCCTTTTGTTTCCTTGCGAGCTGCAATGGAGGGACTGAATTTCTGTGCTGTGCCTGACTGACAGGCTAACCCCTGGACTGTGGACCACAGCACCACCAAGCCTGAATTTAAGGAAAATGGTACTCCATTACAAGTAAAAGACCTGCATTCAAAATCAAGTAAAAGTAGTTAAGTATTATCAGCAAACTGTATTCTTGTATACCAGAGTGGACCTCGTCAGTTATATATTATTACAAGATACAAGATAGTTTTATTGATCATTTTACAACACAGGGTTGTATAATGAGAATGTTATAGTTCCGTTTATGCTACTCAAATATATATATACACACATACACACACAGTAGATCAATAAATAAGTCATAGAAATAAAAACTATTTCACATGGAGTGCTGAGGATGAATTTAGGAGTCTCAGTCTCAGAGGAAAGAAGCTGCTCTGTAGTCTGGTGTTACGCCAGTGGATACTTCTGTATCTCTTGCCAGATGGCAGCAGGGTGAACAGGCTGTGGCTGGGGTGGGTACTGTCCTTTAGTATCCTTTGGGCTCTGCACAGGCACCTCACTTCACCGATAACAATGATTGGTAGGTTGGTACCAATGATGTTCTGAGTGGTTTTAATCACGCTGTAGAGCTGTCCTGGGCCATGCACATCCCATACCAGTTTGTGATGTTTCCAGTCAGGATGCTTTCTATTGCTCCTCTGTAAAAGTTAACAAGAACTTGGCCTAGGAATTTTGCCTTCTAAAGTTTCCTTAAGAAATACAGCCGTTTCTGAGCTTTCTTGACCAGGGTGGAGATGTGAGAGGACCATGTCAGGTTTTCTGTGATGCTCATTCCCAAAAACCTAAAATTATTCACCTGCTCCACCTCAGCTCTGCTGATGTAGACAGGGGTGCTAATTTGATCTGCTTCAGATACTTTTGGTTAATTTAATCTTTAACAATGCTTCATATCATACAAGCTGATTAGCTGGCTAGCATTCTCAAAATCAGTCACAGCCCTGATGTTAAGGGACAAATTAATAAATGATGGTTTAATCTGCTATAGGAGTATAGCCTACAGTTATTAGATTTATTAAGTAAATATTAAGTACTGTACTAAAATAAAGTGTTAAGGCATTGGTACTTTAACTGAGAATTTCCATTTTGTGCAACTTCCATCTATTACATTAAGGAAATCTTGTACTTTATCTCCCCTACACTCTAGTGACTCCAATGATAAGCATTTTGCATACAAACATATGCAGGCTCATAAAATACATTACCCAACAGTATGAGTAAGACTCAGCTCCACCTGGACCAGATACATTAAAATACTGCTAAACACATTAATAATTAAACACTGATTTTGAAAGCAGGACTTGATCTGTAATGTACATCGTGGTACTGCTTCTCATAGGCTACTTGAATAAACAATCTCAAATTTTACAACACTGAGGTCTGTGATTTCATAAGAATCCCAACAAGGATTAATTGTTTTGGAGTTGTCATTGGACCATGCCCTTTTTGTAAATCACACCATCTATAATGATATTACTACAGGCCAACACCGTCCAGTCATAGTGCAGGTGCAGGCTGAGATGCTGCTCAGACTCGCTGTTCCCAAACCAGTAGGGTTTCGAAGTCTGTTTCCCAGTCGACATGTGTTTCCCCGTTAACCTACACCCAGCCTAACCACGGAGGGGGGCGCTACAGGAAAAACACCGGAAACTAGACGCTGCCGGACCTGATCGCGGCCAATCTAGACAATGCTTGTGATTGCACCAGATGGCCGCAAGGCAGAGAGAATACGCGGGTCAAGCCACACACAGCACATCGCACCGGGCAGGAAATCAGACACAGAAACAGCATTTTCACGAAATCAATCAAATCTGACAAAGTAAACCAAATAGGTAAGGCAAAACGCTCCCGGTGGAGGACGTCGTGCAGATGACGGCACAAAACTATTCGAGGGTCGAACAGACTTCGATACAAGACGGATCCGAACTCACAGTCACAGGTAGGATAGGCTGGAATTTCTTGACCGTACCCCTCCTCTGCATGCTACTTTCCACCATGCTAACTTTCTGGATTGAATTTGCTCGCCAAATGTCAATAATAGTCAGGCGCGGTGCACAGAATAAAAAGCATACTGAAATCATTCATAAGGTTGGAAAATTCAAGCAGATGAATTGAAGTCATTTCTCCGGCTTGTAAAACGCAGTGAACAAGTGATAGCCTAGATCAAATACATTTCTCGGATGTAACTAAACAGTCTACCAAACAGATAAAACTAAGCTAATGTTAATTCAAGTTTACCTGGTGATGGCCTACTGCAGACTAACCTAGCAGGTTTGCTGTGGGCGACTGTGGCTTAGTGGTAGAGCGGGTGGTCCCCCAGTCGGAGGATCCCGTCTTCCCTTAGCCCACATGTCGAAGTGTCCTTGGGCAAGACACTGAATCTTTCGGTGTGTGAATGATTAATTACTGCCATCAGTGTGTTAATGGGGTAATGCGATATGTAGTGTGTGAAGTGCTTTGAGTGGTCGGAAGACTAGAAAGGCGCTATACAAGCACAGTCCATTGACAGTTAATAGCCTATATTAAATTACATTTGTTGCACTTTGTAACTAAGCTTGTTGTAAAGTCATTGACTCAGGAGAAGCCCAGGGTGAGCTCACCTCCACCCTTCACACAGATGACTGCGTATCCCAGGAGGTGACATGGACGTACTTTTGTATAAAGAGTGCGTTTTATAACGACGGGGAGACAGAGGACGCAGAAGCGCCGCGCTGCCAGCTGTTCAGACAGAGCGTCGGCTCGCGCTCAGCAGCGATAGTTTCGGCGTCTGGTCTAATTTTTAGGCGTGCCGCCACCGAATCTGGCAAGAAAACGCACTGATAACTTATTATAAACTATTTAAATTGAAATTATATATGATAGGCCTACAAATGATCAGATTCTGATAAATTATATCCCATGTTTGCCAACCCTTTTGATTTCTCTGCCCCTCTCCCCGCTGTTCTCCTGGAGTGATTCTCCTCACCCCCACGATGAAATATCAAGCTCTGCCCATCCACTTTATTTATTTGAAATAGTATCACAGCTGTTTGTGATTGTGTTTTGTGTGTTAAATTACATAACCTACTTATTCCACATATTTGTCAGTTGTCTCTAAACAGAGAGCAAGAGAGTCGAACAGATCATCACACAAGGCGATCCTTATAACTTAATTCTTGCAGAAGAAGCGACGCCACGCAGAAACACATAAACTTATAGTTATAAATTCATGAGGTTATTAGAAAGATCAGCTCTTTATTGTGATTAGAAAAGAACAGAGGAGCAGAGTCGCTTGTTGACCGGCGCGGAGAAATGCGCTTCTGGTATGAACAGCCAGGACGTTGGTCGCAGGAGAAATGACCTAATGTGGCGCTTCGCGGAGCTTCCGCCTCCTGTGTGTCCCCGGCGTAAGTAGCACGCATGCTTCACGCGCGCTATAGTGCTGGCGACGCTGTCCCCCTGTCCAACAGCATTTCATTGCTGGGTGAAGCTCAACTTCAGAAAGCGGTAAGGTGCACAGGATCCGGATGTCTATGTAAAATGCCCTGCAATGCATTCTGGTAGCGTAGCGTTGCGTTTCGAGAGACGGGCCGTCACGTCGGCCGTTTCTCAGTTGATGTGTTGAATCTAGGCTACTTTTTGCAAAGCAGGGGCGTCCAGCATTCGCTGCCTCTGGAAAACTCCATATAAACATTTAAACTAACAATTGTCGAAGCAACTGTGTGGCTTATTTTTTGCTTGTTTTCAGAAACACATTTCGGTGAACTATTTTCGTAATATTGTAGAAAGTTTCCAAACGAGATGTTGGTCCGGTTTGGAATCTGGTAGCAGACAGCCCAAGAGTGAAAGCTTTCGTCCAATCAGGTGCAGCCAGGAAGTGTTTTCTGTTTCAGGGAAGGAGAGCACCTGTCACAGGTGACACAGACAGTGACATGTCCATGAAGCGATTCGATAGCCATCAAGTAAATGGAAGTATTCAGTTGCGTAAAATGCCACTCCTCCCCATCCAAATGATTTCTACATGAATACATTTTGAAAGTGTTCTTTATTAAATTTTAATGCACAAGATAAGTGTAGCCTATATACAGAGAGCCAGCACAACAGACCAGCCTTGTTTATCTGTTAAACTGTTATTTAACAGTCCTGAGTAATGGAAAACGTTCTGAAGGACTTTGAGTTAACAGTTTGAGTCAAGCGTAGAGGTTGTATTAGACTATGTGTAGCTGTGGTTGTGTCTGTTTAACAAACTGCAAAAATACAAACATAAAGCCAGTGGTGATGCTGATACAGCAGATTGTGAGCTGAAGTTTTCCTGGTAAACACGCCGATCTCTTTGGCTGTTGGCAGGCAGTCCCTCCTGCCTGGCCTGCCTGCTTCTCCTCCGAAGCCCGGTACAAAAAGGATCATATGCAGGTATCGTTTGACTTAAGACGTTTTGATACTACTTGGTACTGGGTTATTTCGGTTGATACCTTAAAGGTAACAAGTACCGATATCCAGCCCTAGTGAGGATACAGTTTCAGGAGAAGAAGAGCATATATAACGCTGTCTGTTTGTCACTGTTAACAGAGACTCCAGTCTGCAGTGTAGTTCATACACTTCACTGATAAACCACAGAATTGTACAGTAACATTAGGCTTCATGATCAAAGAAAGTGTTTATATCATGTCCACAGTTCTGTCCACATTTGCATGCTCCCTCTCTCTCGCTCATCCACATGAGCTCTCTCTCTTTCTGTTGCGAGTCTGCATAACAAATTTTTATCAATTGATGGCTTTTATAATGCCTGGTTTTAGGGGGTGCTGCAGCCCCCTCAGCACCCCTACTTCCTGCATTCAGGCACACAGTTGTCATGAACAGGGAAATTAGCTATAGAGACCAAAACCTAGTTCAACCTGTTTTTTTTTTACCAGGCTGTAAACATGTTTATTTCTGCTGTGAAGTTGGGCATTTTAACATGGGGCTTATAGGAGATTGACTTGCTTTTGGAGCCAGCCTCAAGTGGCCATTTGAGGAACTGCAGTTCCATGTTGGTTTCATTTTTCAGCCCAGGAGGTTGCAACTTCTCTGCAGCTTCTATTCATAATTGCACAGATAGAGACTTTGGAGCAAAGAGACAGATTTTGTTATGATTTTGAAAATCTATAGAAGTGTGTAATGAAGTAAGGGATCATTGCATGGCAAAGGTGTGGACTCGAATCACATGACTTTGACTTGAGTTAAGAATCTGATGTCTAGAATTGGACTTGTGACTTCACATGGATTTTAACCTTTTGACTTGGAATGACTTGAAATCCTGAAATCCTGACTTGATTAAAAATTATGTTATAAATAAGTGTGAATTAACATATATGTATTATACAAAAGTAGTGTATAACAGAAAGTTACAGTGAGGAAAATAAGTATTTGAACACCCTGCTATTTTGCAAGTTCTCCCACTTAGAAATCATGGAAGGGTCTGAAATTGTCATCGTAGGTGCATGTCCACTGTGAGAGACATAATCTAAAAAAAATCCAGAAATCACAATGTATGATTTTTTAACTATTTATTTGTATGATACAGCTGCAAATAAGTATTTGAACACCTGAGAAAATCAATGTTAATATTTGGTACAGTAGCCTTTGTTTGCAATTACAGAGGTCAAACGTTTCCTGTAGTTTTTCACCAGGTTTGCACACACTGCAGGAGGGATTTTGGCCCACTCCTCCACACAGATCTTCTCTAGATCAGTCAGGTTTCTGGCCTGTCACTGAGAAACACAGAGTTTGAGCTCCCTCCAAAGATTCTGTATTGGGTTTAGGTCTGGAGACTGGCTAGGCCACGCCAGAACCTTGATATGCTTCTTACAGAACCACTCCTTGGTTATCCTGGCTGTGTGCTTCGGGTCATTGTCATGTTGGAAGACCCAGCCTCGACCTATCTTCAGTGCTCTAACTGAGGGAAGGAGGTTGTTCCCCAAAATCTCGCAATACATGGCCCCGGTCATCCTCTCCTTAATACAGTGCAGTCGCCCTGTCCCATGTACAGAAAAACATCCCCAAAGCATGATGCTACCACCCCCATGCTTCACAGTAGGGATGGTGTTCTTGGGATGGTACTCATCATTCTTCTTCCTCCAAACACGTTTAGTGGAATTATGACCAAAAGAGATTGACAGTCCTGTTTAGCTTCTTCCATTTTCTAATGATTGCTCCAACAGTGGACCACCAAGTTGCTTGGCAATTTCCCCGTAGCCCTTTCCAGCCTTGTGGAGGTGTACAATTTTGTCTCTAGTGTCTTTGGACAGCTCTTTGGTCTTGGCCATGTTAGTAGTTGGATTCTTACTGATTGTATGGGGTGGACAGGTGTCTTTATGCAGCTAACGACCTCAAACAGGTCCAAATAATTTTGGATAATAAATGGAGTGGAGGTGGACATTTTAAAGGCAGACTAACAGGTATTTGAGGGTCAGAATTCTAGCTGATAGACAGGTGTTCAAATACTTATTTGCAACTGTATCATACAAATAAATAGTTAAAAAAATCATACATTGTGATTTCTGGATTTTTTTTTTTAGATTATGTCTCTCACAGTGGACATGCACCTACGATGACAATTTCAGACCCCTCCATGATTTCTAAGTGGGAGATCTTGCAAAATAGCAGGGTGTTCAAATACTTATTTTCCTCACTGTATGTCATTTATTTATGGTGGAGTCCGGAGGATGAGGTGGAGTTGAGGAGTCTCACAGCGTGTGAGGAAAGAAGCTGCTCTGTAGTCTGGTAGTATGACAGCGGATACTTCTGTATCAGACAGCAGCAGGGTGAAGAGGCTGTGGCTGGGGTGGGTATTGTCTTTTAGTATCCTTTGGGATATGCGCAGTCACCTCACCTTTCTGATAACGCTGATGCGTGGTTGATGGTCACCAATGATGTTTTGGGCAGTTTTAATCACACGCTGCAGTGCCCTCCAGTCCTGGGCCATACACATCCCATGCCAGTTTATAATGTTTCCAGTCAGGATGCTTTCTATTGCTCCTCAGTAAAATTTAACAATAACTTGGCACTGGAATTTTGCCTTCTCAAGTTTCCTTAAGAAATACAGTCATTTCTGAGCTTTCTTTACCAGGGTGGAGATGTGTGATGTCCATGACAGGTTTTCTGTGATGCTGATTCCTAGGAACCTAAAACTGTTCACCTGCTCCACCTCAGCTCCACTGATGTAGACAGGAGTGTGTGTCTTTGCCTCCTTTTTCCTAAAATCAATGATCAATTTCTTGGTTTTGCTGACATTGAGTAGTATGTTGTTCTCTCTGCACCACTGCAAGATTGTTGATTTCCCCCCGATATGAATTCTCATTGTTGTTTGTAATCCAGCCGATGATAGTAGTGTCATCCGCAAACATCACAACAGAGTCCTCTCCATGTTGGGGATTGCAGTCATGGGTGTACAGTGTGAACAGGAGGGGGCTGAGCACACAGCCCTGGGGGGCTCTGGTGTTGAGCACTAGAGTGGAGGAGGTGTGACCGAACAGAATAGAAAATATTCAATTCTAATCCTCTTCTGAATTTATTCTTTTTTTAAAATAATATATTTTTTTAAAAAGCAATTATTTAATAATAAAAAAGAACCAATAAGAATATCAACAAAGAACCAAACCGATAAGGAGTATCGATAAGAGGAGTATATATAAAATCCTAATGATAACCATCCCTATTCTTAGTACACAGCCAGGGTTGTTATCAGGTCCAGCAGCTTTACTCATTCATCTCAGCAGGCTTATTCTCACATACGCTGTGGATACCGACAGTGGTCGTTCCTTTGGAGGTGGAGTAGACTTGACTGCTGACTCTTTGCTGAGGTGATCAAAGCGAGCATTAAATGTGTTAATCTGGTGATGTGGCCTCACACATGATGGGTGCACTCCTACTTTTGTAGCCTGTGATGGTCTGGATCGCTTGCCACATATCTGTGGTGTTGTTGGTGTTGTGGTCTCTCCCCAGTTTCCTGATGTCTCCACTTTGCCTCCTTGATGCCAGCTTTCAGTGTCGCTCTAGTGGTGTTGTATGCTTCCTGGTCACCTGACCGAAAGGCAGCTTTTTAGGCTCTGGATAGGCCCCTCACCTCTCCATTCATCCAGGCTTTTTGGTTGGGGAATTATTATATTGTCTTTGTGATCACCACATCATCAATGCATTTGCTGATGTATGATGTTACTGTTGATGTATATTCCTCAAGGTTGAGGTGATGCTCCTTTGTGGCAGCATCTCTGAACATGTGCCAGTCTACACCCAAAACAGTCCTGTAGAGTTGCTGTAGTTTCATCTGTCCACACTTTAACAGTTTTTTGTGATGGTTTGACCCTTTTAATCAGCTGGCAGTAAGCAAGACAACAAATGGTCTGATTGACCAAAATGGGGGCAGGGGACGGCTTTGTAGCTGCCAGAAATGTTTGTATAAACATGGCCCAGGGTATTGCTTCCCCTGGTGGGGATGTGGACATGCTGGTGAAATTTGGGTAAAAGAGTTCTGAGGTCTGTTTAATTAAAATCACTAGCTACAATAAAAATACCATCAGGTTGTTTTGTCATGTGACTGCTGATGACCTCATACAGTTCCTGTAGTGCATTTTTTAAATTTGCGTCCGGGGGAATGTAAACAGACAGCAACAAAAACACTGGTGAACTCTCTGGGCAGATAGTATGGTCGACATCTTAACATTAAAAACTCGACATCTGGGGAACATTGTCCATCAACTTGGCCTACGTTTGAGCACCAAGCATCATTGGTGTAAACAGAGTCCACCTCCCCTCTTCTTACTGGAGTCTTCCGGGATGATGTAGTGAAGCCAGGTCTCTGTAAAAATGTGGGCACAACAGTCTCTGATTTTCTGTTGCTGAGTTAGCCTGAGTCTGATTTCATCCATTTTATTTTTCTGTGACCAGACATTAGCCAGAAGTAGGCTGGGTAAAAAAAAACTAAAATGTAGTGAAGTTTGAGGGAGCTACTACATCTGCACATGCCACCATGGTATAAAGAGAAATATATATATAAAGGTTAGTAGAAAGTATAATTAGGAAAGAAAATTCATTATTTCTGTTAATGTACTGTACTAGCTGTTACTCTGCTTGAAATGTTAAAACAGCATTAAAATTTGGTGAAGGTCATGCAATGACTTGTTTAGGACTTGAAACACATAGTTTAGGAATTGGACTTAGTATGGGAGTTGACTTGGGACTTCATAGCGAAGACTTGATACTTTGTCCCACCTCTGCTGCATAGTGACTCAGTGTTTTAAACTGTATATACTAAAAGTATGTTGTCTCTATCTGGTAACATTACATCAGACCCCCTCATTATTTGGGGGGTATCGGCTTTTGCCATGCAATAGATTATTCCCACAGGTTAGACTTATAGAACTCTTTAATTTCATCTGTCAAATTGTTAAACGAAACAGGATCTCACTAGGCCAGGGGCAAGACCTCAGACACTAAAGGTGAAAGCATGCAGTGAAACTTAAGGTGAAAGCATGCAATGAAACTGAAGGCACTGCAGCTGTTTGTTAGTAATATGTTGTATAATCTTGTCATGTATGTAAAACAAAGTTTGATTTGTGACAAGACAAATTTTGACAGATGTGAAAATAAAACTCAACAATGTGACAGGATGACATGTACTGTAATCTAATGTGTCATCTTGTTTGTGCTCAGGAAGACCTATCTGAACGTATCTTTCTGTTAACTCTGTCTACGTAAAAAAACAAAAAAACAAATTAGATTAACAACATCAGTACAATGTGTTTTCATAGTACTTTCCCCCCCTGAATTTCAGTGTTTTCTTAATTTTTCTTTAGTTGATCTAAAATGAACTGGAGTAGCGAAGTTACCCTCACACACTTCATCACTGTCACATATGCTGTAAGTCATATCTAGACAAACTCTGTGTTTTGGTTCACAGACCTTGCTGCCCTCCATCAACCTTCTCATGGATTTGTATGTTGATCTCTGCTGTTCATTTGGGTAAGCTAAATGTTTCCTTCAACTTTACCATCCCTCAGTTTAGGATGGACACATCCATCTATTCAATTCTGCCAAAATGTATGCAAAAAAACATTACAGGCACAGCTGGCTTTAAGAGAATAATGGCCGCTATATTTCCACTGGTCTGAAAAGATACCTAAAAAGCCATAAGATGTGGTAATGGTAATTCAGTAAAAACAAATTTAGCACTGAGGTGGACCTGTTAGAAATGTGTCAGCTCAGTTTACTTCAACAAACTGTTTCACAGCTGCTATTAATATTGACATGCAACTGCTTCCAACTACAGCTGCTGGCAAACTAATACCCATTTTATCGACAAATGGATATGTCCTCAAATCGGGCCGGTTTCACAAAGAGATTTCTGACTGATCTGTAGTGTTAGGCCAGGCTTCAGTTTGCAAATTTATGCAAGTTAGACAGTTTCACAAAAAAGTGATTTCTTTTAAGCCTAAAAAGTTAGCCACCCTACCCCCGGGCTAACTCACACCAAGACCAATATTTCCATGGTAACAAGCAGTGACGCCTGCTGACCAGCTGTATGAAATTTTTTCCCAGTAAAATGTCCTTGTAATGTTGAATTCTTCCAGAAGGCTAACATTAGGCAATCGTTGAACAGTTTGACGTGGTTACTCGGTCAGCCATGTTTGGTTTGAAATGTTTACAATTTTTATCATGTAAAAATTGCACTCTGAGATGAAAATAGAGGGAAAAGTTACATGTTCAGGTTTGTCAGTTCTTTAGATTACAGCTGATGTGTGTAGGGTACCTTGCAAAGATCAAAAGAATATGACGGTGGCCCAACCCCTGCCAACACATCCACTGACTGAGACTGTTCAACTGCATTATGAAGTTATCAAGTGCATAATTAAGGGCTGGGCAACTCTGCTACAGTATTTTGAATTCCCATTTAAACCATTGCACTCAATGGAAATAGAGCATCTTTAAACTTCAGTTTGTCATTTATGGAGCAATCAATCTTTGTAAAAAAACAAATTACAGACATCTCTATGTTGTCTACATGACTACTGCCATGCATGTTTTAGGTATCTCCCTACACTTCTTCTTTTCCTTTCAGCTGTTCCCTTTCAGGGGTCGCCACTGCGAATCATGTGCCTCCATCTAACCCTGTCCTCTGCATCCTCTTCACTCATACCAATTAACTTCATGTCCTCTCTCACTACATCCATAAAACTCCTCTTTGGTCTTCCTCTAGACCTCCTGCCTGGCAGCTCCAACCTCAGCATCCTTCTACCAATATATTCACAGTCTCTCCTCTGAACATGTCCAAATCACCTCAATCTGGCCTCTCTGACTTTATCTCCAAACATCTAACATGAGCTGTCCCTCTGATGTACTCATTCCTGATCCTGTCCATCCTCGTCACTCCCAAAGAGAACCTCAACATCTTAAGCTCTGCTACCTCCAGCTCTGCCTCTTGTCTTTTCTTCAGTGCCACTGTCTCTAAGCTGTACAACATCGCTGGTCTCACCACCGTCTTCAACACCTCCTTTCATTCTTGCTGATACTCTTTTATCACACAACACACCTGACACTTTTCTCCACCCGTTCCAACCTGCTTGCACTCGCCTCTTCACCTCTTTTCCACAGTCTCCATTGCTCTGAACTGTTGACCCTAAGTACTTAAAGTCCTGCACCTTCTTCACCTCTGCTCTCTGTAACCTCACTGTTCCACCTGGGTCCCTCTCATTGACACACATGTATTCTGTCTGACTGCGGCTAAGCTTCATTCCTCTGTTTTCCAGAGCAGACCTCCATCTCTCTAGATTTTCCTCCACCTGCTCCCTGCTCTCACTACAAATCACAATGTCATCCGCAAACATCATAGTCCATGGAGATTCCTGTCTAACCTCATCTGTCAGCCTGTCCATCACCAGAGCAAACAAGAAGGGGCTCAGAGCCAATCCTTGATGCAGACCC
The DNA here is from genome assembly GCF_020085105.1 of Siniperca chuatsi. NCBI lineage: Eukaryota > Metazoa > Chordata > Actinopteri > Centrarchiformes > Sinipercidae > Siniperca > Siniperca chuatsi. The sequence continues at coordinate 4,853,969 of NC_058060.1, read as the reverse complement.
ACCTCCAACTTGAACTCCTCTGTCACACCTACAACACACCTCACCATGGTCTTACAGCTCTCATACATGTCCTGCACCACTCTAATATACTTCTCTGCCACTCCAGACTTCCTCATACAATACCACAGCTCCTCTCTCGGCACCCTGTCATACGCTTTCTCTAAATCTAAGAAGACACAATGCAACTCCCTATGACCTTCTCTGTACTTCTCTATCAGCATCCTCAAAGCAAATACTGCATCTGTTGTACTCTTTCTAGGCATGAAACCATATTGCTGCTCACAAATGCTCACCTCTGCCCTTAGCCTAGCTTCCACTACTCTTTCCCACAACTTCATTGTATGGCTCATCAGCGTTATTCCTCTGTAGTTGCCACAGCTCTGCACAGCTCCCTTGTTCTTAAAAAATGGCACCAGTACACTTCTCCTCCATTCCTCGGGCATCCTCTCACTCTCCAAGATCTTGTTAAACAAACTAGTCAGAAACTCTACTGCCACCTCTCCTAGACACTTCCATACCTCCACAGGTATGTCATCAGGACCAACTGCCTTTCCACTTCATCCTCTTCAACTTCCTCCTCACTTAACTCTTGCTAATCTTTGATACTTCCTGCTCCACACCAGTCACCTCTTCTACTCTTTGTTCCCTTTCATTTTCCTCATTCATCAACTCTTCAAAGTACTCCTTCCATCTTCCCATCACACTCCCGGCACCTGTCAATACATTTCCATCCTTATCTTTAATCACCCTAACCTGCTGCACATCCTTCCTGTCTCTATCTCTTTGTCTGGCCAACCTGTACAAATCCACCTCTCCCTCTTTAGTGTCCAGCCTAGCATACAAGTCCTCATATGCTCTTTGTCTGGCCTTTGCCACCTCTACCTTCACCTTATGCTGCGTCTCCCTGTAATCCTGTCTACTCTCTTCAGTCCTCTCAGCGTCCCACTTCTTCCTAGCTAACCTCTTTCTCTGTATACACTCCTGCACTTCCTCGTTCCACCACCAAGTCTCCTTGTCCGCTTTCCTGTTTCCAGATGACACACCGAGTATCCTCCTACCTGTCTCCCTGATCACATTAGCTGTAGTGGTCCAGTCATCTGGGAGCACTTCCTGACCACCCAGAGTCTGTCTCAGCTCCTCCCTGAAAACTACGTGACATTCTTCCTTTTTCAACTTCCACCACTTCGTCCTCTGCTCTGCCTTTGTCCTCTTCATCTTCCTCACCACCAGAGTCATTTTACACACTACCATCCTGTGTTGTCTGTCTACACTCTCCCCTACCACTACTTTACAGTCACTGGTCTCTTTCAGATTACAACGTCTACACAAGATGTAGTCCACCTGAGTGCTTCTACTTCCGCTCTTATATGTCACCCTATGTTCCTGCCTCTTCTGGAAGAACGTGTTCACAACAGCTATTTCCATCCTCTTTGCAAAGTCTACCACCATCTGTCCTTCTGCGTTCCTGTCCTGAAGACCAAACCTGCCCATCACATTCTCATCACCTCTGTTCCCTTCACCTACATGCCCATTGAAATCTGCACCAATCACCACTCTCTCACCTCTGGGGATGCTCTGCATCAGTTCATCTAACTCACTCCAGAATTTCTCCTTCTCTTCTAACTCACATCCTACCTGTGGGGCATAACCACTCACAACATTGAACATCACCCCTTCAATTTCCAGCTTCAGACTCATCAACCTGTCTGATACTCTTTTCACCTCTAGAACATTCCTCCCAAACTCCTCTTTCAGGATAACTCCTACTCCGTTTCTCTTCCTATCTGACCCATGGTAGAACAACTTGAACCCTGCTCCTAAGCCTTTCCACCTGGTCTCCTGGACACACAGAATGTCCACCTTCCTTCTCTGCATCATGTGAATCAACTCTCTAGCCTTCCCTGTCATAGTCCCAACTTTCAAAGTCCCTACTGTCAGTCCTACATTCTTAGCTTTCCTCTTCTCTCTCTGCCTACGAACACACCTTCCTCCTCTCCTTCTTTGTCTTTGACCAACAGTAGTCCAATTTCCACCGGTACCCTGTAGGTCAACAGCACCGGTGTCGGTCGTTGTTAACCCAGGCCCCGACTGAACCGGTATAGAAGTCATTTTCACGATTCGCATTTTTAATTTGGCATGTGTCAGATGCCCTTCCTGACACAACCCTTTATCCAGACTTGGGACTGGCACAAGAAGACGCTGGCTTGTGCCCCCTTGTGGTTGCATTCTCCCTACACTAACACACCTGATTCTAATTATTACCTCATTATCCAGTCCTTGACAAGCTTCAGCTGCTTCCTCTCACATTTTTTCCTCAATTGACACCAAACTAACAAATAGTTTCTCACTTAGCAGGTAGTTCAACAAGATCATGACTTGCCCTTGGTGTCTAAGGTTGTGAGTCCGAGTTCTGGGTGATGCAGAATAAACATGCTAATGTCTATTCAGCCATTGTGCTGTGTTTATTAGAAAATGTGAACCTTCAAGGTTTAATAACTTTGGTCTGGGATGGATCGCATTTGTCTTCTTTTTTTCATCTTCTTCCTCATCCTCAAAATGCCCGGCCCCGTCTCACAGCTGCGCAGCAGCTATAATTTCTTCTGTTATCCTACCTGAACCAAGATTTCAAGTGCTTTCCTGCCCCTGGTTAGCCATTTGTCTCTTTCCTAGCATGTTTCTTTCTTATCCACTTCTCTCTGCTGCACTTCAGTGAAACTCCATCCTTTTAGTGCAATGCACATTGACCGCATCACATCATTTGACGCACATCAACTGATGGCCGTAGCACACACTGGACACTCCACACAGACAGGAGAAGTAGTCAAGGTGCAGGAGCCGGAATGTGCAAATCCTGTGCTAGCTAGCTGTCACTGTACTCTGGACGACATTGGAAAGCGCAAATCCAACGACAGTTGGCTATTTAACCAAGATTACGTAGCATGGCTGAAACCGGTACAAGGCAGTGCATATGAGGCTCTGTGTATTTTATGCAAAATGTTTTTCTAAGTTGGTATGATGGGAATCAAGACAGTGGGCAGAGGTGGGTAGTAACAAGTTACATTTACTCCATTACATGTACTTAAGCCAGTGTCCTCTTCTTTGCCGTGGTATGCTGGGAGGGTAACACACAACACAGGGATGCCAACAGACTGAACAAGCTGGTGAGGAAGGCTAGCTCCGTAGTTGGAGCTGAACTGGACAATCTGGAGGGGAGGATGAGTAGGAAGCTGCATGCCAACCTGGAGAACCCCTCCCATCCCCTCTACGATGAGCTAGTGAAGATAAGGAGCACATTTAGCCACAGACTCATCCCTCCTCGGCACACCACAAAGCACCTTGGCGAGTCATTTGTGCCAATAGCCATCAGGCTCCACAACCAAGGCTTGACCTCCACTTGACTTGAACTTTAAGAACTGTACTGTCTGTCACTTACTTTGGACCTTTAATTACTGAATGGAATCTGGTGCACTTACACATGGACTCACTTCTTAATTAATTCATATACTCATTCATATTCATATAAGTACAGTTATATCTATTGATAGAGATTAATAGACGGAGACTATTTATTGATAGACTGTACATATGTACATAATTATATTTATTTATTGACAGACTGTACATACTATGTTTCACTCATTACTCATTCAGAGATCCAGTGAAGTTATCAGAATCAGAAATACTTTATTGATCCCCGAGGGAAAACTCTTTGTTACAGCTGCTCACTATCACGTCACACAGGAGAAGTACTAATAGAATAGAAATAGACATAATAATAAATAAGTCTGCAAGCAAATTGAAATATGATGCACTATAATACACCTATCTAGCGCCAGCTGCTCTGTGTTTACTTTATATTTATTTTTTATTTATATTTTTATTGTTATTATCTTGGTTTGGTTCTGTACTCTTACCTGTACCTCTCCTGTGTTTCATTCTCATTGTTGCTATGACACCTGAATTTCCCCCCGGGGATTAATAAAGGTTTATCTTATCTTATTTTATCTTAGTCACACTCATATACCCTGATGTAGAGAGAGAGAGAAAAGTAGAGACCAAATTATGCACACGGAGAAAAGACAAACTACTTTTCATGTGGACATGACTGATATAATGTTTCAACCACAGATGGTCTTCCTCAGGTAAAAGTGAAGAAGTGAACACACCTGTATTTAATAGGCAATCAATGATAAAACATCACAGCATTTTCTCCTACTTAGCCTAAATGAGTCATCTGACATTAAACATTTTCAAAAAGATTAGAGACTGATTTGGCCACTACCCTAATCTTATTGTCTTCATGTGATTGGAGAGACCTGGATGTAGTGGGCTCACATCTGATATGTGGCTGTCTGTGGGAACTGGGACTTGGGACATCTATACTGGAATTATCAAAGTTTAAGGACACTGTAACATGTTGACACTCTTTATATTTACTGAATGAATACAGGTGTATGTTCACTTCTTTACCTGAGGAAGACCATCTGTGGTTGAAATAATTCCAGTCATATCCACATCAAATAAAATACTTGGGGGGAAAAGACAGTAGGTGTGCCACTGTTTTTTCTTTCTTTTTTTTCTTTCTGAAGTTACTCACTACTCAATTCATTTTTTTAGTAAATACTTTTGTACTCTAACTCAAGTAGTTATTTTGGTGACTACTTTTACTTCTACTTGAGTACTTATTTTTGCAAAGTAACAGTACTTGACTTGAGTACAATTTTTGGCTACTCTACCCACCTCAGTCCCCCTAATTGATGTTGGTTCATGTTTTTTTTCTCTTCAATTTTGGTTATTTTAAAATTGGTCTTAAATTTAATTCTGAGTGGCTTTAAAAAGTCTTAAATCTACTTACCTCAAAGGATAACTTCAGTATTTTTCAACCTGGACCCTATTTTCGCATGTATTTGTGTCTAAGTGACTAATTGGGGCAACAATTCTTGAAATTGGTCCAGCATTGAACGAGAGGGCTGCAAAACCAGATGTAATGTAATCCTAATGGGCAATTGTATACCGTCATTTTATGTCCACTAAAAGTGCTTCTTTTTGCCAAGGCTCAGATTGTTATTATAAGTGTCTGACAACATTATGGAAACATGATCCCTACAGAGATAGACCTTTTTGTTAAAGAGTAAGATCCTTTTTGTTTAACCAGAAACAGCCATATATCGCTGTCCTCAAAGCCACCAGACTCCATTGACAAATACAGTAGTTTTACCTCACAGATCATCGTAAACATTCAAGCTCGAGAAAAACAAAATAAAACTCACCAAAACCGTCTTGGTTCCACTATCCCAACAATCACCAACTTTGGTTCGATGTTTGGTCTGGCTGGTATGGTTGTCTGAATTGGAGGTGCCTTAGCAGTGGGGGTCTGCTGCACTTAATCCTTTCCCTGTCATAATTAATAGGTGCTTCAAAAATAAAGGTGAAGAAAATAGCAAATTAAAACCAAAATTTTTCAAAGTTTGAGGGAGCTGCTGGCCACTGCGTCTGCATACCGCCACCGTTGCCATGGTAATAATAATAATTCACCCACCGAGTTAGATGTGAAAATATTCTGGCTCTACACACTGTTTATCCTTGCTGCCTCTCTGCTGAACGACCTCCCTCTCGCTCCTCTTCCGATATTTTCACATCTAACTCAGTGAATTAAGGATTTATTTCGACCAAACCAGAGTTGGTGATTGTTGAAACAGTGAAATACAAACCAAGATGGTTTTGGTGAGTTTTATTTTTGTTCTGTCAGGTCTTGATTGGTCCTTTCCGTCTGTCCGTTGGACTGGGGATGGAAACCCGATGAGAGACTGACTGTGGCCCCCAGTGCCTGGCAGAAGGCCTTCCAGACTTGGGAAATGAATTGGGGACCCCGGTCGGAGACTATATCCAGTGGAATACCATGAAGACGGAAAACATGCTGGATCATTAGGTCGGCTGTCTCCCGGGCTGAGGGAAGTTTGACCAGAGGCACGAAGTGGGCTGCCTTCGAAAACCGGTCCACGATGGTGAGGATGGTGGTATGACCCTGGGATCGAGGCAGTCCGGTGACGAAGTCCAGGGCTAGGTGAGACCAGGGGCGGCTAGGGATGGGGAGAGGCCGGAGTAAGCCTGCCGGGGGTCGGTGAGACGACTTCCCTCTAGCGCATACACAGCATGCAGCAACGAAGGCTCGGGTATCGGCCTCCATTGTGGCCCACCAGAAATGTCTCCTCAGCAGTGAAAGGGTCCGGCTCACCCCGGGATGACAGGTGAAGCGTGAATTGTGTCCCCATTGAAGCACCTGGGAACGGGCCACGTCTGGGACAAACAATCGATTAGGGGGCCCGTTCCCGGGGTCTGGCTAGTCACGCTGAGCTGTCCTAACTATTCGCTCGGCCACCACACAGGCGGACGGGATGATAGAGTCTGGCTCGAGAGAAACATCCATGGTAGCGTGCTGCCGTGAGAGAGCGTCAGGTTTGGTGTTCTTCGACCTGGGACGATACGTGAGAACAAACCGGAAACGACCGAAGAACAGAGCCCAGCGTGCTTGGCGGGAATTCAGTCTTTTAGCGCTTTGGATGTATTCTAGATTCTTATGATCCGTCCACACGACAAACGGTTGCTCAGCTCCCTCCAACCAGTGCTGCCATTCCTCCAGGGCCAACTTGACGGCTAGAAGCTCTCTATTTCCGACGTAGTAGTTGCGTTCAGCTGGGGAGAGTCGCCGAGAGAAGAAGGCGCACGGCTGGAGCTTCTGATCAGAGGGGGAACGCTGAGAAAGGACCGCCCTGACACTGATGTCAGAGGCGTCCACTTCTACGATGAATTGTCGCGTGGGATCAGGCTGGATGAGGATCGGGGCCGAGGTAAAGAGGGCTTTCGGGTCCCATCGGGTCCAAGCCGACTCAGCCTCCGGGTCCCAAATGAAGGGGATCTTGGAAGAAGTGCGGGGAGAAGAATAAGATGTCATCCAGGTAGACGAACACGAAGTGGTTGAGGAAATCCCACAATACGTCATTAATTAACGCTTGGAAGACGGCTGGGGCGTTGGTAAGTCCGAATGGCATGACTAGATATTCGAAATGGCCCAAGGGGTGTTAAAGGCCGTCTTCCACTCGTCTCCCTCTCTAATGCGAACCAGGCGATATGCATTCCGGAGATCTAATTTTGTGAAGACCCTGGCTCCCTGGAGTGGTTCGAAGGCTGCGTTGATTAGAGGCAGTGGATATTTGTTCCTGATAGTAATTTGATTGAGTCCTCGATAATCTATGCAGGGGCGTAGGGTCTTGTCCTTCTTGGTGACGAAGAAGAATCCTGCCCCTGCTGGCGAGGAGGACGAACGAATGAGTCCAGCTCGAAGTGAGTCCCCGATGTACTTTTCTTACTGTGTGGCGAGATGAATGGGAGTTAGCACGGTTGGCACGCTCCTGGCGACGCTCGCGCAGGGTTGTTTTGGGTGGGGATAGTTAGGGTTAGGGGTTAGGCTGGCTCTGAGGGGAGTGCAGTGTCAGCATCTGCAGGCTCCCTGTCAAGTGCGGTGAAGGTTTTTCCTCCATGGGTTGGTGGGGCACTTGTAAGACCCTCCTTCCACTTTTGAGTGCTCCGTTTCATGGCGGGTAAGTCACCCTCAAACTTTGCCAGGTAGCCTGAAACCATGATAGTTCCATTTTTAAACAGGTTGACTGTCATGCTGGTAATGTCTGGGTCATTTTCTGCCATACATTGCAGATACCTGCTCTCTTTACTGAGGAGTAGTGAGAGCTGATGCCATTCAGCCAGGCATAGGGTTCATTAGTGTAGAAGATTAAATTACTTGTCTCTCGTCTGTCACAAAGAACTTGTCGTTACAGATGGGGGATATTCTATTGTCTCAGAGCAGGTAGACAACATGATACAGTAGTTGTCACTCTGAGGTCTGTGAGCTGTGCTTTATAGCAGGAACACTGTGCCGCTACTGCTGCCACTGATGCCACTGATGCCCGTTGCTAGGGAACAGCCCAACTGTTTAGCTAGTGTAAGCTAGATAGCTGTTAGCTTTAATATTTCAGTTGGAATTTTATTTGTAATTTCAATTCTTAAAACTTCACTATCAGTGTCTAGTGTCCAGTAGTTTTCAGTTAGTCTGCTTGTTTTAAGACTTGTTTGTTTAGTTGAGTCCTTCTCTATTTTCTCAATTTTTCTTTTCTTTTAGTTGTTTTGGCTGCTTAGGTTAGGAACCTTGTATCTAACCAGCTAAATGTCTTGATCTTTTTCTCCAGGGTCCTGTTCCAGCTGTTTTTCCTCTCTTTCTCTCCTCTGGCTTGTTGTGTTAACTCCTGTATTCAAATTATTTATCCATTTTCAGTGTTTATCTTATTTTTGAACAGAAAACAACATTATTCAGGAGCTATTCTTAAGCATGACTGCTCAGTTCAAATTCAGACCTCTAACCATCTAAATCATCCCCTTTCTTCAGACTACCTGCGTGGATAGCATCACTGCTTCATGCTGCTAAACGCCTGAGGATTGACCGTGCCCGTCGGAAGAAGGTCTACAGGCTTCTGCAGAGGAAGCTGGTCGGTACTCATGTAATAAAATGCAAATATGTGTAACAACCATTGCTTTCTTACATCATATATAAGTTTTGACCATATATCTTTCGCACATTGATGCTCATGTAATCATAATAATAATATTAATAATATTAACTTTATTTATCACTGACAATATAGAAAAACAAGACCATATGGGTCATTTGGAAGGCAACAAGAAGGACCTGGATAAGCAACAGAAAATGAATGTATGGATGGAAAAAATAAATGCATTGATAAGTGACTGCTGATGACTGTGAATCCTCAATGATTAGTCTTGTGTATTCACAGCCACCAGCAGTCATGAAATATTGTCTCAGCTCTTCCTCTTTTTTCTTTATCCTCCTTTCAATTTTATTCCAGATGTTTCACAGGGTCGGTGTGAAGGAGGGGAATCTGTGTCAGCCCACCTATGTTTACCCTGAGGAGGTGAAAATGTTGATGCATTCTGTCTTCTCACAGGACGTCTGTGACTACCCCAACCCCTGCCATGATCAGGTGACTATGAGCTCCTTTCACATCTCATTTAGTCTCAGAAGTCATTTCAGTTATGCACATCAGCTCAGCTCCAAAGATGACACTGAATTAGATGGCCAGTGGGTTCTGGCCACTGGCTCTGTAACAGTTCTCACCATTCACCTTATAGTTCCAATAATATTCACCAAGGACACTTGGTGTCAGGTGCAGACATGGTCTTAAAGAAATAGTTCAACAAATATGCTTATTTGCTTTTTTTCCCGAGAATCAGATGAGAAGATGGATCATGTCTCTGTGTTAAGTACCTTGCACCAGATGATCCTTACCCATCAAAAATCACTTCAAGACCTACCTCTGCTGAGAGTACCTACTCACCTAACATGCTCTCTCTCTCTCTTATTAAAATAAATGAATTAAAAAATAAACAAAACTGTCTGTGTTGTTTCAGGTGGTGTTCGTCACTGTAGAGGATCTGCACAAAATCAACTAAAGTGTTTGTCTCTTCATTTCTTTTATCTGTGCTTGCACTGATAATGTACAACTTAGTTATGGACCAGTGCCAGTTTTGTAATGTGGGAAGATTATTTCTAGGCAGTGTTAGGTTTATTGTTAGCATGTTCCAAGATGTTTGACTTTGACCTGGTGCAGTGTCACTCAACATGAACAAAATCATAAAATCCATCATTGGTTGTTCTGTATGATACAGTATGCACGGATTAAGTTTTATCTACTGTATGTTTCAGGGTTAAATCTTCTCTTTTTCTGAGTCAGTTAATCAACAGTGAGCTTGCTGTAAGTTGACAGAAACCATTTTAAATAAAAAAGTAGTTCACATTCTGTATATCACTATCACTTTCTAACAGGCTCTCCACATTTGATGCATCTCAGCTTAATGTTTCAGTTGTCCATCTCACATGTGTCTGGTAAAAATACTATACTGTTACAACACAAAAACACATAATGACACTTGAGTAGATGAAACAACATACTACAATATCTGGTACCAGTTTGTACAGTCTGTATGTGATAATGATAAAATTAATCTTTTGAATAATACTTATCCCTTTAATGGTATCATAAGTAGCAACAATAAGTAGATTTCTTTCCCCTTTCTTAGTTTGTTTGGGCAATAGCAACGAACAATGATTTTTTTTTTGTAACTCACCACACAGTTTTGAATTATAAGCCTCTACCAAATAGATAGTTGAGATGGTGATCAACAGCCAAAAGGCCTTTTCACCAATCTGCAAAAATGTGTCTCCATTGAAGTGAATCAAGAGTCATTACACATCTCCTTTATGATCAAGAGCAATGTGTAAAAACCTCAGAAACAACACTTTATATATAAAACGGAAATGTAAAAGAGTTTTTAAAAGATGAATAGATAAAATATATATTTTTGAATGCCATATAAAAATAACAAAAAAAGTTGCAATATGCAGTGTAGTATTTGTAGAACTAAATCAGACTTGTTCATCTGTGTGGTGGTGCAACAGCATTGCAGTCGTTTGGGCGAGGGAAATAATTTTCTTTCTTTACAAAGTTCAGTAAGCCCTCTGAAGTATTAACAAAATAAGCTTACCTTTGAATTCTACACCAAAAACAGGCCACATGTTGAGATGTTTTTCTGCCGCTAAACTTCAGGTAGGAAGCCACCTGAAGTGTTTTTTTGGCCTAACATACTTCAACCAGGCACAATGCAAAGACCACGTAGAATTATTATTATTTTTTTAAATAGTAGAATGGTAATTGAAGTGTTGATATTAATAAATTAGTAATAATAGGAATGACAGCTATAGGAAAAATATACAAATATACAACAAGAGAAAGAGTATGTAAGTGTAATGACCTAAACATAAAAATGGCTCAAATAGAATAGAAAATAAACAAGAGTAACTCACAAATTAGACGAAGGGAGTTGGAGGCCCCACCCAAACTCAAAATAAGGAAGGGGAAGGCCATGAGCAAGCCACACAATGGGCTGTAGGACCCAGGTCTCCCCCTCTAACCTACCAAAACAGTGCAACACTAACCTAACCGAAACAAAAGCCTAAAAGAGACCTCCAACCCAAATCACAGGTAGACGAGACATCACAACTATAACGTAACAAAAAGGCTTTGTGTGGGTGAGGAACTGGCCTCCCCTCCACCATCTCTCCTTTATAGGCAAGCAGTCTCAATGATCTCAAGTGCTCTATATCAGGCTCTGGGTGGGACATTTTAGAAAAGGGAAAAAACAACAAAACAAAGGGCGAGGAAACCTCAAATGAGGCACACATAATACGAATAGTACTAATGAGCAAACATAAATCTAATCTGTCCTAACGGGTTTTTAAACATTTTTTAAAAGGTGCAACATTCAACAAAACATTGAAGTTTATTCTTGACCTTGGGGACATTATTGTACCAAAATAATCTTAACTCAATATCCAATTACCAGTTTGTTCCAGAGCTTTCAACTGCATCCCACGGTCTTCATCAGTGAATAGATTTGGCTCAGGTATCATCATGCGAATATTGAACAGACTGCACCCTACAGGGCCCTGCATCACGTTTTTCCACTGGAAGGGCACCCTAGATGGCACTACATCGCGTTTTCTCCACTGGAAGGGAACCTTATAGGGCACTTTATAACATTTTCTTGCACATTAGGCCACCGTTGAGGGCACCCACACACCAGAACAAACACTGCTAATCAACAAGGACTGTCAGACAGAACCAGTGTCTTCAAGTCACAAGAAGTCAGCACTTACCACAAACCATCCAGCACCTTTTGATTTCTGCTTGTACACCCTAAGACTCTTATTTTGATGAAATTCAGTTTAAAATTAATTTTACAATTAAATTAAAAGTTAAAATGGAGGTGTGGATAACAAAAACTGCCCTGTGCAGTAATATTCTCTATTCACATTGCTCATTGAGTCAGATTGAGTACATTTTGTTATGTGTAATGATGACAAATTAATTTATTTTGGAGGGTGTAGGCCTAGTGTGTGCTGCTGTTGAACTGTATTGCTTTATAAGGTGTTTCGGTTATTTAGCTTACCCTCTGTGATATATATGAGATGGAAAAAATAATAGAAACCTGTCAGTATAACGCAACACATTTCAACAGCAACACAAACTACAGCCTCCAGAACGATCATACAGTTGATGGAGGTAGGGTTTATTGCAGAACTGTTGCATTAGACTGCATTAGTTTTAGCTGGGTGTACCTAATAAACTGGCAACTGATTGTAGTTTGCTCATGTAAAAAAAGGGGGGGAGATGTCATGTATGCGAACGCGTTAAATGATTCTGCCAGCATGGGGCGCTGTAAGCCAGCCCTGACGTTGTTGTGTATTGGAGAGTGAGGCTACTGGCGATGAATGACAGCACTTAGATAGCTTAGATTTGAAGAGGAGTCGATGTACTTTTAATGAAAAATGAAAGGCGAATACACTTAAAGTGTCCCGGGCTCAAAGTTGCAGGTCAGTTGAATGACTTGCGCGTGATAAGCTCGGTGCGATTCGCAGCTGGCGTCATCAGCGTCAAGTGTCCGGGAAAGAAAAGTTGGTCCGAGAGCGGCCGGTATGGGAGACGTTCTTCAATGTACCAGACAGTGCTCCAACACAATTCCGAGATACTTCTAGGTGAGCTGTGGACTTTCCGGAGCCACAAACAACCCTAACGCAGCGGGGAACAATAATGGATAGCTCGGATAATTGCAGAGACTCGGCCGCAGTGTGCAGCGGCCCGGGGCCAGGTATCGGAGAACGGTCGGATCTTCCTTGTCTAACGTTACCGGAGAGATACCGAACCGCCAAGTTCAGCGTGGCGGCTTACCTGCTCTGCTGGACTGTGCTCAGATGGTACCAGGTGAGATTCTTTCCGAACATTTTGCCTGAGACATTTTAAGTGGTCTCGAGACGATGAAGACAAATTCAGGCACAAATCTGGAATTTCAGTGTAAACTTATTTTCGGTGGTAGCACAGATTTTATACAAGACCTTTACGGAATCATGAGGATATGCCGAATTCGGCATCCACCACGAAGTGCTGCATTTCAATAAAACGAACTATCAAAGTAATGGTCCTCACACAGCTTGATAAAATCGCATACTGTATGTGGGGATTAACCTTGTGCAGTGTGCACCCAAGTAATTATCTTGTTCGCACAAAGCCCATATTGCACAAATGATGTTCTGGTATGTTATTATCTACATAATGACTTGTGTGCACAAGTTTAAAAAAATATAATCAGTAATATTCACACCTATTACTAGTAGTACTAGTACTGCTTTGGTGGAACTATGAGTGTAACTGAATCCTTATCCCTTTTTCCTACAAATTATTTACATATCCAGCTATTTTTCCTTAGTGATTTATATACATTCAATTGCTACCTTCTACCTAAGCAGGAAGAAGAGATGTTAGAAACCAGTGTAGTGTAAAATAAGATAGAGGGGTGTACAGCAGTGGTTCCCAACTGTTTTGTGATAAATGTTTAACTGTTACCTGTAACATCACAGATTATTTCATTGTGCAGCCTGTGTTGTAGAATGACAAATAAATGTACCTTGAACCTTGACCTTGAATGGAAAAGTGTTCAGTTTTGAATACATTTATGACATTTTTGTCTCTTTTCCTATTTTTCTCTTTGTAGAATAATTAAGGTGTTGGTATGCTTCAAACCAAGTGCTCGAATCGTCGAACAGTGTCTAAAACTCAACACACCTTTCCGATATCAGAATTGGGGACCTACGACGATTTTTGTAACTTTCCGAAACCGACATTCTGATAATCAGTATGTTTACAGTATGTTTAGTATGTGTATCTTCAAATAAAGATGGTGCAAAATAGTGCGCTCTCATCCCCACTGAATGATTATCACATCTCGCCCCTCTCTATGATGGCAAGCTTTTCAACCCGGCTTGTGAGTGTGCCCATTCGGAACAGCTACACGTTTGCCTTCAAATGTGGACTGAATTGTGATTTATTTATTTAAAAATCCAATTTCCATCTTCAATTACTTTGCAAATCACTGACTGATTAATCAAATTGAATCACTGTGATTCCCACTTCCATGTACTAAAAGCCAGTTTCCATAGACAGGGTTCATCTCAGTAAAGTCTTTACCTTTACCGGCCTCCTGGCCGGCAACACTCTGTGCCCAGGTTTCCCTCTTCAGGGAGGTAGCTCTGTCCATTATTGGTCAGTTCACAATTGCTCTATATTCTCCTCACCTGGGACCAGTATACCTCAGGAGAGCCTGCCAGGAGTTGCCCCTACAACACAGCTCCCAGGGTCACAAGGACAAGGGTCCCGGATGCCTTCCTGTGTGGGTACTGCAGTGTCTCAGTGCAGTCCACAGGTTTAGGTAGTCCATCCATCACATCTTACTGCCTCCTTTAGAGTGCTATGAATTTTATTGATTTTATTACAATTAATCTCAAAGGGGACATTAATATCTGGACCAAATTTGATGGCAATCCAGCCAATAATTGTGGAGATATTTTGGTCTCCAACAAAGTGGTGGACCAACCAACATTGTTATTCCAAGAGCCATGCCACAAGCATGATCGTGCCACAGTCCTACTCAGTGGATGGAATTTGCTCAGTTGCAATGTAAATAGTTCAGTTGTCATCATAGGAGCATAAAGACCAAATTATACAGGAAACCCACTCACACAGACCAGTATCTCAATTTGATCTCTAACCTCCACTTACAACATAAAATATCTGTGATGAGGAGCCTCCTACACAGGGCACAGCATCTTATCAGTGAGGAGGAGGAGGATGATAGAGAGAGGGAGGTGGAGGTGGGAGGTTATCAACAAGGAGTCTGTGGACAGCCAGAGAAAGATCAAGGAGGACGTTCACATCTGAAACCAGAGACAGGGGTTACCATCTCTACACATATATAACCACCTGTTATCATGTGACCAAGGTTCCATACTGAGGTCAGGTGATGACAACTGAGCCATTTTAATGACTACTGAGCAAACTCCATCTGCTAAAGAAGACCATGAGATGCGGTTGAAAGCATTGCAGAAACCTAGTAAGTGGACCTTGTGTTAAGATTATTTTTCATCAGACCACATGTCTCATGCATTCAATCTGGTTCTCCTCTATCTGGTATAAAGTCAGACGGTTGTGGTGTTTCTTGCCCTATTAGATTTTGTTGTAGTGTTACCAGATCTCAGCAGTTAACTTGGTGACTGCAAAAAACTACAAAAATAACTAGCTTAGAATTACCTAAATATTGGCTTGATTTAATCTTAAGTGAGCTTTGAGAAGAGTATACGTTATTCTTAAAAGGACACCTTTGTGTTAGCATTTCCCCTTTATTGGCCACCAAGAAGGAGGATCTTGATAGTTTTAAGCTCAGTGCTGGTTTCATGAAAAGTTATAGGGTAGTTTTGAGTGACAGATGCAAACATAACCACCCTGGAGAGGCTGTGTCTTTATAGCGATATTTTGACAAAAAATATGAAGAGCATACTGAGCACATAAATGGACAAAGGAGAAGTGGAGTGTGCTGCAGGAGTGGTTTGAGACATTTTTATGGATGTTTTGATGCATTTTATTTGCTGTGAAAGTAGGTCACCATTGGAATTCACTAACTGCTGTGAATCCAATCTGACTACAGCATTTGATATTCAAAACATCAGACGAATATTCCTTAAAAGATTAATCCTATAAATGTCTTACAAAAATGTTGTATTCATCACTGTGTTGTTTTTATTTTTCTCTCCTCAGAAACTCAGATACCAGTCTGCTCTTCTACAGGTAAGAAGCCAACAGAAAATTCATCTTTTTTTTTTGCTGGCTCTGCTCTAATGGGAGCAGAGGGGTGCACAGTGTCCTGCCTCCTACAGTAGATGTATCTGACATAGCACCCACTTTATAAATTACAGTTTTAAGCCTCTGCATGGATATATGGACAAAGCCTGTGTGAACACAGCACTGTTGGCAATCACAGTTTTTTGTTCCAAACCCTAGCCCACTCAAAGCCTTCAATTCCAACATCCCCTAAAACCTAAAAGGTGACGCTTTTACAGTCGTGTCAGGATTATAAGGGTAAGTGGGACGAATACCATGGGACCCAGGTCAGTCAAGGGCCCTAAAGCCACCTGCATTAAGACACATCTAAAAAAATCTGTGTTTACCTCTTAGTACTTCTGTAACTTGTAACTGAATCTCTGTGGTTTGGAGTTTTAGTTTCACTCCTATGTTCCTATTTGTACTTTCATCAGCGTCACCTCATTGATTACTTTAGCTTTATTGCAATGTCACTGAGTTATCAGAACATTGTCAGCTGCTTGTTCAATAAGAAATTGACATATTAAGCGCTATTGGTTAGCAGATTAGTTTCACATACTGCAGGGAGGAATGGTGAATGAAGCTGTTAGATGAAGAGCTGCATGCCTACTGTGGTTTGTGTGAACTAGCAAACCTCCAACACTTCTTTGAAGTAAAGAACTCCTTTTACCTTGCTGTGGTGTACTGTGCCAGCATGGCCTAAATGGCCATGGTTGCTCACAGCTTGGTGGTGAATATCATCCCACCCTATCGAAAAATGTTCAAGAAAAAGCCTTAAGACTATCAGTGTCTCTTTTGGCATGTCTGTAAATGAGAGGGGGCCTTCCCCCATTTCAGTTTAAAGTAAAGTTCCATCCACCTGCTTTTGTATGAAAAATGTGTTACTGTGTTTTGTATTATTTTTGTAAAAATAGCATAGAAGCCCTTCAAGTAACTTCATATGGATTCGAATTTCTGTTGTTGTTGGAGCTTTGAGCAGTTTGTTTTATTGGTTGGTTGGAAGTTTTTGCACCAGTGCTGGCCATCAGGTTTAACCAGGCATGTTTACAGTCATTATATTCTTAAATGAACTATCAGGGTGTCAGTTGAACATGTGTGATAATCCCCTCTTTGTTGTCTTTTCTGGCTTGTGGCAGAAGTGCTGGTATAATGGTTTCCATGTCTGGATAAAATAATGACACTGAAGCTTGTTAGGTGCCTTTGGCCATGATAAATGTCTGTTTGAATACAAATACTACTAGAGATTTTTCAAATATCAAAACCTTGTATTCGGAAGCTGAAACACTGCTGTCCAACAGCAAAGACTTTTTATTACCTCCAGTGAGGAGTATAAGTGACTGTACTGAATGTAATCACCTCAGTTTGTCTCTTTGTTTATCATCAGTTTCTCAATAAGAAAAAGCTTGATTATTGGCATGAAATTTGCTGTGCACATTCACACTCGTAGGGGAAAATGGTTTAAGCTCTACTGTAGAACCACTATCACTTGTTGATTTGTCAAATGAGCTTACCTAATCACATCACACAACACAATCACATTACTCATGCAGACATGAAATTCACTGTACTAATTCATGCTCTGAAATAAACAAAATCCCATGACCTTTCCAGTAGTATCATCCCTCAGGACAAATGTTGACTACCCTTCAGACATCAGAAGTCTAAATATGTCCAAATTTTTCCACCACTGATCACCTGACTATTTGTTAAATTCAGACACATTTACCAGGGGACCACCAGCTATGGTCTCAAAATAAGGCCAGGGGAAGGGGAGAAATCTGATTACTGTTTTACAGTAACCTAGTTACTGAAACAACACACCAACACCAATGCAGAGCCTTGTGTTTTTTTTTTTTTGTTTTTTTTTTGTTTTTTCTTTAAACTGAGAATTAGTGCTTGGAGTCAAAAAAAATTGTTTGGTCAAGAAAAACCTCAAACCTACCAACTGTGCAGCTGATCCAGAAGTCAGCACAGATGGGGGATTTTCCCCTGGTGACTGTATGACTTCTTTTCAGTGGCAGACTCTCAGTGCTGTAGTCATTGCATTTGTGTTGTGAAAGCATCTCAAAGGGCTTTGGGCATTTAAAGCTGCCAGGGCGACACTGGTGCCAAGTGCTAATTGCCACCTTCTCTGCCGGTTGTTTTAATAGGCCAGCATGAAGGAGCACAGCATTGGTCTGTCTGTGTTTAAGTCTTCTTCTGTCCACAGCACATTATAACAGATTATCAGTATCAGGGCCAATGTGGGACTTCAGCTTTTTTTTTTTTTTTTTTAAAGAGGATCAACTCAAGTTCACATCATGCAGCTAGCTGGTGAGATCAAGCTTTTTTTGGTGCAAACAATTGTTGCACAATATTAATTTGTGTAACTTAGTTTTGTCACAGTGTTCTATTGATTTCAGTATAAATTAATAAAATATGAAAAATCTGTATTACAACAATATCACAGCTGTTGTTGGTGATGTGAATTTAAATATGGCTGGGCATTTTCGCTGAGATAATTTTGTTATGAATTGGCGCTATATAAATAAAACTGAACTGAACTGAATCATTTGAAATGTCTTAATACTAGTGCCAATACAATACCTGAGTTTAGGTATCAAAACGATTTTCACTTCGAGAAATATAAACATACAAACCCTTTTTTCAGTTAAGAAAAAAAGTTCACGTGTTTAGATTTTCAGATTTATACAGCCAGCCCCATTCAGAGTTCAGCAGTGCAAACTCCACCCCTGAATGATTGAAAAGTACTGCCTTCCAGCACACTGACTGTTTTGGTTGCAGGGGCTGTGGCTGAGGAGCTAAATTTCGATCCATTCTCTTCCACTTGAACGGCAGGTAAGGTTCCTTAGTTTCACTAAAAGTCCTGGAGAGCTTCTGGAAAAGTTCTGCAGTGGAAACGGGCTAATGAACAACGAACTGGCTCTACACTCCTGCAAGGCCTTTATAGCGTGACGTTCTCAAATTCCTGCCTTATTTTACCCTGCCTCAAAATCAGGTACCGCTATCCCAGTTTTATTAACTAATACATCTTCAAATGTTAATTTCAACAATCACTGTCATATCTCCACCACGCCTAGTTCCCCAGCCTTATCTTTTAAAGTTACCCAAAGTTACACAATCCCTGTGACTAGTAGGAACAGACTAAATAAATGCTTTATCCACTGTCATTCTGCTTCCAGGCTTAAGAACCTGATTACCATTCCTTGCAAGCCTCAGCCTTCGGTTGTTTTTGCTCTTTTCAACATCCGATCAATGTCAAATAAATCTTTTATTCTTAATGACTTTGTTACTTCCCACAATTTGGACAGCTTATGTCTTAATGAGACCTGGCTCAAATCAGAGGACTGCTGCCCGCTGGTGGAGCTTTGCCCACCTAACTTTAACTTTCTGAGTGGCCCGAAGGCCACAGGCAGTGATGGGGGCATTGCAGTGATTTATAAGAACCACCTAAATTGTGTCCCATTTGAGTGTGACATCCCAGTGTGCTGTACAGTTATCTACCGATCCCCTAGATCTTGTACAAATTTTATGACCAATTTCTCCAACCTCCTTTCATCTGTTCAAATTTGACAAGATCATTATTGTTGGTGATTTTAACATTCACATAGGTCATCCCTTTAATTCTCTTGCCACAGAATTTCTAAACACTGCAAAATCATTTATCACTGTGATTAAGTCACCTGCCCTGTTCTGCTGTCTGAGTTCAGTCCTATTTCAATCCAAGATCTCTGTGATATAGTTTCTCATATGCATCCATCATCCCACCCTACTGATATAATCCCTACAAAATTTCTTAAAGAGGTCCTGCCAGTCCTTGACCACTGTCTTCATCTATTGTCATCTCAACTGGCTGCATACCTGACTATTTCAAGACATCCAGTGTCTTCCCCCCTTCAAAAAACCCTCCCTAGATACCGCAGTTTTAGCTAACTACAGGCCCATATCCAAACTTCCTTTCATTTCTAAAGTTCTGGAAAAAGTTCTCTCTCACCAGATTCTCCAACTGGTCGAGGGACATAATATCTTTGATAAATTTCAGTTGGTATTCTGTCAAAAACACTGCACTTAAACGGCACTGCTTAGAGTAATGAATGATATTCTCATGCATGCAGATAAAGGGGAATATTAAAAATGTATTTTATTCGACCTATCGGCCGCCTTTGACACCATTTGATCACGCCATTTTAACTATCTATCTCTGGAACTGCACTCAAATGGTTCTCCTCATACTTGTCTGACAGACACTTCACTGTTAACGTTAACAATTACATGTCTTCCTCTGCTCCTCTCTTATGTGAGGACCCACAAGGGTCGATCCTTTGACATATTCTGTTTCATTCTCAATAACCACCCTTTTTGACTGCCTAGCTTCTGTTACAAATTGCACGTCTCATAATTTCCTCTATCTCAATTCTGACAAAACTGAGGTCCTTGAGATCAGCCCTGATGACTTTACTAAGGAGGTCAGTCACTATATTGGCCCCCTCACTTACATCAAGACTGCCTCCAAGAATCTTGGTATTCTTTTTGACCAACATTTGAACTTTGAACCCCAAATTACTAAACTCATTCAGTCTTGTTTCTTTCAGTTGAGAAATATTGCAAAAATCAAACCTATATTATCAGCCAAAAACATGGAACTTCTAGTACATACCCAGATCTTTTCTCGTTTAGACTACTGTAACTAGTGCAAAATGCAGTAGTGAGACTATTAACAAAAACTAGTCGTCGTTCCCACATCACCCCAGTTCTTGCCTCCCTTCATTGGCTTCCAGTAAAACACAGAATCGATTTCAAAATCTTACTAATCACATACAAGGCCTTGCATGGCCTGGACCCAACTCAACTTATATAGCAGTATAGAGTTACTGAGCCCCTATTCGAGCTCTCGGCCACTCCGATTATCTGATCAAGGCCTTTTAGGCCAATTTGTCCCCCGTTCATATTTTAAATCCTGAAGTGGCCACGCTTTTCGGTTTTAGCTCCAAAACTCTGGAACAGCCTTCCCCATTGTGTATGTGTGTGTATTATCTTATATGTGAAGCATTTTGTAACTGTTTTTTAAAAAGTGCTATAATAATAATAATAATTTATTTATTATTTTTTTTAATTGATGTAAAACACTGACTGTGGGGGCTGTTTGGACCTGCTACTGCCCAAGTGCTTCCTTTGGGCGATATTTTCCAAGGAAAAGCAGACGTGGTAGGTAAACAGAACATACTGCGCTGGAGTGCACAGTCAGCTAATGCAATATGGTTTATTAACCAACAGACCCATCACTGTTGTTTTTTTTTTGAAAACCAGCAAGTTGTAACTTAAAAAAAAATAGAAAAAATACCTTT
Source organism: Siniperca chuatsi (assembly GCF_020085105.1). NCBI lineage: Eukaryota > Metazoa > Chordata > Actinopteri > Centrarchiformes > Sinipercidae > Siniperca > Siniperca chuatsi. Next base: position 4,832,791 of record NC_058060.1, on the reverse strand, counting down.
AATATATTAAAGTATAAAACAGTACTTTTGGTGGCAACTTTGGTGTACCCTTCAGGAACTGCTCTTAAGAAAACCCCCCAACAGTGAAATGTGGTCAATGGTCTTCCCCGAATTCTAGGGTATGATAGTGCTATCAGTTTCAAAAGTGTTATACCATCATATTTTGTATGCTAAAATCTGCAACCTTTTGTAAAGTTCAGGATTAAAAAATTTACATATCTCAAGTGGGAATTAAAGGGACTCCAGCATAGACAGGGCAGTCTAATCTGCTTGTAATGCATCACATGTACCTCAAGTGCTAGCCAGAATTAAAAACACAGCATTACAAACAGCTTGGGTTACTGAACAGCCCTCCTCCCCTTCCTCTCATGGGCTTCTCTTGTGTGGTTGGACTACATGAGCCACTGTGGAGAGAGACAGATTCTTGTATGAAGAGAGAGAAAGTTTCTGCTTGTCTGCATTGGCCAAGACCAGCCACTACAGGATGATTCTTCAGCTCTGCTATGGCACAGGTGAGGCTGTCTCTCTCTATGTGAACGTGACAAAAGCTGTGAGGGGGCAGGAAGAGTCTTTATATGTGACAACAGTAGGAGTCTATGTAACAACTAGCCTCATTAGTTCCACTGCATTTGATTTGTGTTGCCTTTTTTTGACCGGAGCTTCACTGGGTCATACATGCTCTCTGATGGCCAACTGAGCTCTGACAAGTCATAAAAACAAAACAAGTTCTGCTGCTCTTCTTATTCTGCCACAGTCACAGGCGTATGGGAATAGCAGTAAGACTCTGAACTTTGGACTGCCTCCTGTGGGTTGCTTGGTATTTTTTGAGCATCAAGGAATTAGGCCAAAAAACTTAACCTACAGTTGCACTTGTAAGCCACTCTAAATTAGGACCAGGATCCTACCTCAATGGAGTTGCGATATGGGAAGATCCACTGGTTCAGGAAGTATTTTTTCACCACTTTGAACTGTCTTTCAACTGCCTTTCAACTGTCCTATTTGAAAGGCTTCTTTAAATAAATGTCTCAATGTTCCACAACAAAAACACAGGAGTCTCCAGCATAGGTTTATGTTATAACCATTGAATGGGTGGCTTTATATACAACAATACCCATTAGCCTCAATCGCTGTTGCTATGGAGAAAAAGCCTGTCAGCAGTGTGAATCAGAGCTGTAGCGAATTCAGAATGCTTGTATAAAAAACAGAGGAGTAAGCACTACTTGGACGCACCCCCTCCCCAAAAAAAAATCAAGGTACGCTGCTTCAGAACAGAACTACAGTTAAAAAGCTTATTTTCACGGCTTTGTGATTTAAAAACAAGACCGGTCGAACACAAGTCTTTCTCAACATCAAGGTTTAACTATTGATTTTTGGGGGAAATCTATTCCCTTTCTTGTGGAAAGGCTTTGGTAGCTTTGTAGTTGGCTGCAAAACAGATGTTGAATTCATCCAAAATTGACACAGAATCTGAAACTGAACTGGTTTAAACTGCTGAATGTTTTATCAGGTTTCTACAAAGTGTTATCTTTCACCTACACTCGCTGTTAGCAGTGCCTGCATCATAATTTTAAGCTTGGTGATTGGATGTCACTTATCAAAAGGCTCCTTTGGGGTCATGGTTGACTTCTTTCCCTTTGTAAGTTTTTAGATACACATGCTTGAGTCTTTTGACTGAAGAATCAGATTTTTCTAACAGTAGTTCATGTTTTGTACTCTTGATTCAACTAGTTTTATGTCCATCTGAGCCTTAAAGAGCTGTCAGTCACCTAACATTGTCTTTGATTAAATGAATAGGTCTTTTACTTTAAAAAAAATCTCTGTACTTTCTGAGCACAGACTAAATTGTGTCTGTACCTACCAGTATGGAAAACTGTCAGCATTGAGAGTTAGTACACAGTTTTTGGCCAGATTTTTAGTCTTATTTACTTACTGTATTGCACATGCAAGGTTCCACCGCCATACTGGGTCCAAGACATGCTAATTGTAAAGTCTGCCTGGTGGGTATTCCCTGTGAAAGATTCTTTGCTGCACAGGAATTAATTAAACAAAGGCATGGAGGTGTCTCACTTGAACATTTGGAGGATCTATATTGAAAACCAGTGGTGGCAGTCAGAGTCTAGAGGCAAAGCCATCACATTCCTCTCAGAGGGGTAGGCTGGAATGTGGTTGGTGGGGTGATGCGCTGCTGTCCAGGCACAGTTACAAAGTTGACACGAGAGATATTCAGGAATTTGTATCCTTTCACATCCAGCCAAGCTGAGGGGAATGGATGGCAAGGAAACACTCAGCTGTCCCATTTCCCATGCTCCCTCATTGTATCCATGGCTGTGAGAAAGGCAGTAGTCTTCTCATTTGACTTACAATGTCTCAGCTTTGTCCTTGCATCTTCCCAGTTTCTTTTTGTTGACCTCTGACTTCCTAACTATTGGAGAGCAGTTTACAGACTTTCTTTGATTAAAGGTTTTATTGATAAAATTTTTATGTAGATGAATATTAAAGAAACAAAAAACATCCACAGAGCTTTTAGAAAGGTGCGGAATCACTTTTTCTAAAAAAAAAAAAAAAAAGTATGATTGTTAATTATTTTATATTGACGGGTCCAAAATTAATGTTTTGTTTATCTCTGAGTGAGATGTCTGACCTTTGGTTTCTCCTTCTAACAAGGTTTGTGAGTCAATAGTATAACGGCTTTTGTAAAACATGGTATAGTTAGTTGACAGTTATTGTGGAGAAAACGGACAATGACATTAGCACATATTAGCCATCTTAACTTAATCGTCCGAACAACAATAACCTATAAAAATACATGCCTATTGCATATTTAAACAAAATCAACAACTACCGATAGCCATAGTCCTTACAACCTTAACTAATATGTTGTCACTGGTTAGATTGTCAAAATTAGAAAAATAACAGCTTCAATCCCTGAGGAGCTACGTTAGCATTAGTGATGGCTGCGTCCAGTCTTCTAACGTTGTAGTTCCCTCAAACAATGTAACATTATAACGAAGATGCGCATCAGAGGGGATTTAGAAGTGGGCCAGGGTCCGACATAACTGATGGCCCGGGGCCAGTACAAGTTTATGCAGGGCAAGTTGATTGACCAGTAACTGGTCCGTCCGGGCCAGTGGCGGACTGGTCTGCCTCTGAAAAGACAGTTGCTCTTTAAGAACGGAGGGGACGTGGGATCCCAATATAATACTAATGTGGCATGTCGAAGGTAAACTAAAGTTCTGAACTGACTACTGTAAATCTGCTCATTATAGTGTTTAGACCCAAAACATGACTGTTATTGAGGGTGTCATCTCATATAGCAGTCTAACGTTAGTCCTATTATGAGACACTTCGCTGAGGTACTTGTGACTAGCTAGCCATGTAGCCAGCTGCGTTGAGCTCAACAGCTACGGTACTCACGTTAATATAAAAATCTGAAAATACTGACCTGATCATACACTCGTCCTTTCTCCCTGTAGCCATTGTTGCTGTGTGGCGCTCAGCCATTTTTTATAATCCGCTATGAGATTTGTTTTTAAACACTTCGACTAATATTAGGTCAACACTACGTGCTAGCTAACGTAAATTTTTACTGTAGCTGTTGAGCACTGTGGGTTTTAATAGCATCCTTGCAATGTACGAGATGTATTATGAGAAATAGAGAGAGAGAATAGTAACAAAGCCAATAACAACAACTATAGTACCAGTTGTCGAGCAGGAACATGGGCGCAGCAGGTGGCCCACAGCCACAGATCCGGATCTCTGCAGCTCCGGAGGTAGAAATACCTGCTGAAAGCGACAGGAGGAGAGAGACGAGAAAGCACAAAACTACGGGAGAGAGAAGATGCCAAGTTAGTAACATGCAGTAATGGGATAAAAATTTATACAGATGGAGAGGGAGAGAGAAAAGAGGTGCATCATGGGAAGTCTCCCTAGGCCTGTAGCAGCATAACTAAGGGTTTGTTCAGGACCCACCCAAGCCAGCCCTAACTATAAGAGTTATCAAAGAGGAAAGTCTTAAGCCTACTCTTAAATGTGCAGATGGTGTATGTCCCGAACCCAAACTGGGATCTGATTCCGCAGGAGAGGAGCTTGATAACTGAAGGCTTTGGCTCCCATTCTACTTTTGGAGACTCTAAGAACCACAAGTAACCCTGCATTCTGGGAGTGCAGTGTTCTAGTGGGGTAATAAGGTATTATGAGATATGATGGTGCCTGACCATTACGAGCTTTGAAGGTGAGGAGAAGGATTTTAAATTATATTCTGGATTTTACAGGGAGCCAGTGCAGAGAAGCTAATATTGGAGAAATATGATCTCTTTTCCTAGTTCTTGTCCGTACACGAGCCGCAGCATTCTGATCAACTGGAGAGTCTTAAGGGACCTATTTGGGCATCCTGACAATAAGGAATTGCAATAGTCCAGCTAAGAAGTAACAAATGCATGGACTAGTCTTTCAGCATGGATGACAGGATGTACCTGATTTTTGCAACGTTACATAGGTGAAAGAAGGCGGTCCTTGAAGTTTATTTCATGTGGGAGTTATAAATCCTGATTAAAGATAACTGAGGTTCCTTACGGTAGTGCTGGAGGCCAGGGCAATGCCATCTAGAGCAACTGTATCTTTAGATAATGTGTCTCAGAGGTGTTTGGGGCCAAGTACAATAACTTCAGTTTTGTCAGAGTTTAACATCAGAAAGTTGCAGGTCATCCAAGTCTTTATGTCCTTAAGGCATGTTTGAAGTTTAGCTAACTGGTTAGTTTCATCTGGCTTGATCGAGATATATTATTGGGTATCATCCGCATAACAGTGTTTCCTAATATTGCCTAAAGGAAGCATATATGAGGTGAATAGAATCGGTCCAAGCACAGAACCGTGTGGAACTCCGTGACTAACTTTGGCATACACGGAGGACTCACCGTTAACATGTATAAACTAAATAGATCGATCTTATAGAAAGGATTTAAACCAGTTTAGTGCAGTTCTTTTAATGACAATTACATGTTCCAGTCTCTGTAATAGGATGTGATGGTCTGTGATGTCGAATGCAGCACTAAGATCTAACAAGACAAGTACAGAGACAAGACCTTTGACTGATGCAATTAAAAGGTCATTCGTAATTTTCACCAGAGCTGTCTCAGTGCTATGACGCACTCTAAATCCTGATTGAAAATCCTCAAATAAACTATTGTTATTTAGAAAGTCACACAACTGATTGGTGGCTGCTTTCCAAGGATCTTAGAGACAAAGGGAAGGTTAGATATAGGTCTATAGTTGGCTGCAACCCCTGGATCAAGAGTGGGCTTTTTAAGAAGAGGTTTAATTAGAGCTATTTTAAAGAACTGTGGTACATAGCCTGTTAATGAAGAAAGCTTGATCATATCCAGTAAAGAAGTGCTAACTAAGGGTAAAACGTCTTTAAGCAGTCTAGTTGGAATGGGGTCTAAGAGACAGGTTGATGGCTTAGATGAATTAATCGTTGAAGTTAGTTGAAGAAGGTTGATATGAGCAAAGCAGACAAAATATATATCAGGTTTTACAGCTGTTTCTAAGGTTCCTGTGTTTGAAGATAAATCGGTACCGGTTTGAGGGCAGGACGTGATGAATTTTTTCTCTAATAGTTAAAATTTTATTATTAAAGACGGTCACAAAGTCATTACTACTGAGGGCCATAGTAATACATGGCTCAATAGAGCTGTGATTCTTTCTCAGCCTGGTTACAGTGCTGAAAAGAAACCTGGGGCTGTTTTTATTTTCCTCTATTAATGATGAGTAGTAGGCTGCTCTGGCATTACGGAGGGCTTTCCTATATGTTTTAAGACTATCTTGCCAGACTAAACAGGATTTTTCCAGATTGTTGGAATGCCATGTCTTTTCAAGTTTTCACGATGTTTGCTTTAATTTGCGGGTTTGGGGGTTATACCATGGAGCTAACCTTCTTTGTTTTATTATCCTCTTTTTTTAGAGGGGCGATAGAATCGAGTGTTGTTCACAGTGAGCCTGCAGCATTATCAACAAGATGGTCAATTCGGGATGGGCTGAAATTAGCCTAGGAGTCCTCCTAGGAGTTAAATGCAAATGGAATTGCTTCCTTAAATTTAGCTACAGCACTATCAGATCTGCCTAATTGCGTGTCGACTAGTAATAGGAGCTCAAACGTTATTAAATAATGTTCAGATAATGAAGGATTCTGTGGAAAGACTATTAAATGTTCAATTTCAATGCCATATACCAGAACAAGGTCAAGGTTGTGGTTAAAACAGTGAGTAGGTTTATGTACACTCTGACAGAAGCCAATTGAATCTAATAATGAGATAAACGCAGTACAAAGGCTATCAGTTTCAACGATCTCATGAATATTGAAATCACCTACAATAATTACTTTATCTGTTTTAAGGACTAAACTTGATAAAAACTCTGAGAATTCAGATAAAAATTCAGAATAAGTACCAGGAGCTAGGTACACTATAACATGTATGTATATCGTGTTTTCCAGAATGGTTGTGAAAGACTAAGAACAAGGCTGTCGAATAAGTTCTAATTTAGTTTAGGGTTTAGGGTTGATTAATAGGTTTGAGTCGAAGATGGCTGCAACTCCATCTCCTCGGCCAGTGCCTCGAGGAATGTAAGTATTAATATGACTGGGTGGAGTGGATTAATATAGGCTAACATATTCTTCATGACCCAGCCAGGTTTCAGCAAGACAAAATAAGTTAATATGATATTCTGATATTAAATTGTTCACTAGTACAGCTTTAGATGACAGATATCTAATGTTTAAGAGTCCACATTTAATTATCCTATTTTGTTATGCTATTTCAGCGTTTTTGTTTAGTTTTTATATGTGTAACTCCTGGTCTCTTAACTTTTGGTTTTATTAATTTAAGTGGTTGGTGGGCAGACACCATCACTCAGGAGTTTTGGGTGGGTAACTGCTCTGGAAGCCTCCTGGTCTCAACTCTGAGTTGTCATGGTTTTGGTCCACTTATAAACTCAGTCAGATTTCTAGATATGAGAGCTGCTCCATCCAAAGTGGGATGAATGCCGTCTCTCCTAATCAGACCAGGTCTTCCCCAAAAAGTCTGCCAATTATCTACAAAGCCCACATCGTTTGCTGGACACCACCTCGACAGCCAGCGGCGGAATGAAGACATGCGGCTAAACATGTCATCACTGGTCAGGTTTGGCAGGGGCCCAGAGAAAACTACAGAGTCCGACATTGTCTTTGCATATATACACACAACTCAACATTAACTTTTGTGATATCCGATTGGTGTAATCAGGAGTCGTTACCACCGACTTGAATAACTCCAATTACTGTATTTACGCTTATCCTTAGCCTGCTGTTTTAAATAGGATTCAACGTCGCCTGCTCTGGCGCCAGGAATATGTCAATAATCAGAGTTGGTTTCTCAGCAGGTGTGTCGCTAAGTGGGGAGAACTTGTTAGAAACGTGAACAGATTGGTGGTGAACTGCAGGCTTCTGCTTAGGGCTGTGCTTCCTTCGGCCAGTCACCCAGCCTCCCTGGTTTTCTGGCTGATCGGGAGCTGCTGGGGGACAGCTAACAAGAGCTACCTCTGGGCAGTCCGCACTGGCTACTGGGGGCTGGCTAACTACAGCAGCTAATGATTGAATTCCTGTGGTTTTGAACTGCGTTTCCAATTCACTATCAAAAGAGCTCAAATATGAACAAGCTGATATCCTGGTAACTTAAGACGTGCAGAGCCTGTACATATGTATACCTCATGAAATAGGTCTTGATGCTCTCACCTATTATCTCAATAAACGTGATGGGATTTTGCCTCCAAATGAATTCTCAGAAATTCTCACCATGAACTTCTTTAAGTATTTGGATTCCTATGACTTAAGGGCAGTGCTTTTGCCCCATCTTATGCTTGTCTTGCTATGGGTCTGTACAAAATACATTTTTGTCCAAGATTGTTTTGTGGAAAAGATACATTGATGATATCGTGGTCATATGGAGAGTGTTATGACCCCAAAGAGGCTCTTTACAAAAAATGTCCAACATAACCAAATAGAGTAAAATAGAGGACAGCTAACTGACTTTCTTAAATATATAAATTCTTTCTTTCCTTTACTATGGAACAGCATGAAGTCTTTCTTCACATTCTAGACTTAATAATAATAAATAAATAATAATAAAACTTTATTTATAGAGCACTTATCAAAACAAAGTGCAAAGTGCTTCACAACAAGAGAAATACCACAGTGAATGATGAAATATAAAGAAATACATAAAATACACAAAAGCAATAAAATAAACAGCCAGTTCAGGTAAAATCAGGATATGCTTTTCGATAAAAATGTGTTTTGAGAAGAGACTTAAAAGAAGATACTGACTCAGACAACCTAATTTGTTGTTCCAGAGCCTCAGGGCCCTGATGGCAAAAGCTCTGTACCCCTTAGTTTTCATCCTGGACTCAGGAACACACAGAAGACACCTGCCCGAAGATCTCAAACTACGTGAAGGTTCATAAGGGATTAAAAGATCTAAAATATAATCCGGAGCCAGGCCATGAAGAGCCTTAAAAGTAATCAATAAGATCTTAAAATCAATCCTAAAACAAACAGGGAGCCAATGTAAAGAGGCTAAAACAGGTGTGATGTGGTCATACTTCTTGGTCCTGGTTAATAGCCTAGCAACTGAGTTCTGTACAGTCTGCAGTTGTGTCGAAGTTTTTTGATTAAGACAAGTGAACAGGCTGTTACAATAATCGAGGCGTGAGGAGATAAAAGCATGTACAACAGTTTCTGCATCAGTAAGATTTAAAATAGATTGGATTTTTGCAATGTTGCAAGAACATGATTGGACAAGCTTAGTGATGCTCAAAACATAAATTGCTATCAAACAGGACACCAAGATTTCTTGCAACAGGCTTGATATGTTGTGACAGGTTACCAGTAGATGGCAGTAAATGTTTAGTGATATGTTGGGGCCCAATAACAAGGATTTCAGTTTTATTTGAGTTGAGCTGAAAAAATTTTATCGACATCCAGTTTTTTATGTAAGACAGGCAGTCCTGCAGAGAACTCAGCGTACTAAGGTCAGTGGGCTTGACAAGGAGGTACAACTGTGTGTCATCCGCATATCAATGAAAAGAAATCCCATGTCTGCGGATGACATCACCCAAGGGAAGCATGTATAAGGAGAACAGTATTGGTCCCAGAATTGAACCTTGAGGCACACCAGTTGTCCACCCAGTGCCTCAGTCTGTCTAAAAGAATGTCATGATCAATTGTGTCAAAGGCAGCACTTAAGTCCAGCAGCACAAGAATTGAGCACATGCCTGCGTCTGCATGCATTAAAAGGTCATTAGTGACTTTGAGAAGGGCTGTCTCAGTGCTGTGGTGTTGACGAAATCCAGATTGGAACATTTCAAAGCTATTATTGTTTACCACAGAAACAAGAAGCTGCTTAGATACAAGTTTTTTGAAAATCTTGGAAATAAAAGGCAGTTTGGAGATTGGGCAATAGTTATCCAAAAGGGTGGGATCTAGCCCAGGTTTTTTTAGGACTGGCTGGACACAAGCAGTTTTAAAGTAATCTGGGACGCAGCCAGTAGACAGCGAGCTGTCTACTGTTAGCAAAAGGGGCGCAATACAATCCATAACTTCCAATAAAAACCCAGTTGGGATTTTGTCCAGAGGGCTGGAGGTTACTCTCATAAGAGACATGATGTCTGCGTGTTCAGGTAGAGTAACAGCAGAAAAATTGCTCAAAGAATCCCTGAGCAGGTGATCCACATCTAAAAAGGCAGGACTTGGGGTGATATCGGATCTTATTAACTCCACCTCACCAGCAAAGTGCAAAAGAAACTTTTCACAATCAGCATTACAATCAGCAGGGGCACAAGGAGAGGCAGGGTTAACTAACTGATCCACAGTCTTAAATAGGAAACGGGTTGTGCTGATGGGCAGAAATAAGTGCAGTGAAATGAAGTGTTCTTGCATCCTTCACCTTCCTATTATAAAGGAGTAATAACTCTTTCATAACCACAAAGTGGACCTGGAGACCTGATTTCTTCCATCTGCTTTCTGCTCTTCTGCATTTCCTTTTACAGCTTTGAAAACTGTTATTTAACCATGGCTGTTTTCTAGTCTTTGTGTTTGGTCTATTTTTCAGAGGAGCTATGAGATCTAAGGTTGAAGAACACAGGTAGTTAAAATAATCAACCAAATCGTTGGAGGAATCGGGAAACACACTGCCAGGAGAATTTAACAGTGTACAGAATTTTGAGGCACTATGCTCATTAAGGACGCGTGTGTACTTTGAGCGGGATAAGACAGTACTAGCAGCCTGTAATTCACAGTTAAAAACAATGCATAGGTGATCAGATACAAACATATCCCTGACTTCCACAGATGGAGTTTTCAGGCCCAAAGTAAAGACTAGGTCTAAGGTGTGGCCACGGGAATGAGTTTGGCCAGACACGTTGTTGAAAGTTAAAAGAGTTAGTGATATTTAAAAAATCAGCAGCAAGGGCATTAGAGGAGTCATCAACACGAATATTAAAATCACCACAAAGAACAATTCTATCATAAATTAAAACAAGACTGGATCAAAACTCAGGGAGTTCCAACAAGAAGGAGCCAGCTGGTTTAGGGGGGCAATAAATAATAGCAAATATGACCGGGAGTGGGCCACCAAGTTTAAACATGAGCACTTCAAAGGAGGAAAAATCATTGCAACCTATGAGGTCACACTATAAATGCTTCCTATAGACAGTAACAAGGCCCCCACGTCGACCACAAACCCTAGGGCAGCTAAAGCAGTCATAATCTGGAGGGCACAATTCAGCCAGCTGACGGTGATCACCAGGACATAACCAGGATTCTGTTAAGAACATGAAATCTAAATCAGTAGAAGAGATAAAATCATTTAAAATAAGCGTTTTGTTAAAGAGGGATCTTACATTGAGAAGAGCCATCTTAAAAAGTCTGTGCTGGTTCAGATTTGAGGTTGAGAGTGGAGGTAGGGTTCTGGCCCGGATCTTTATTAAATTATTATTTTTGCTATGTCAGCTGTGTCTGTTTCGTATTAAGGACCTATGCGAAATTACCACAGGAATTTTATAAGTAGAACTACAGGGATCTGGGCTCCAAATAGCAGCACTAGGATCAGTCCACAAGGGGGAGGTAGTGACAGCAGAGGGTGCATGGCTGTTTGTAGTGGGCAGAGAAGAGAAAGAAGAAGAGCGAGGGGAAACAGGTGATGTAAATAGTCAACTACGTGAGGAGGACAGCACAGCGTGCTGCAAGTTAGCCGCCAGCATGCGACTACCTGACTTGTTTGGGTGAAGACCATCTCGTGCAAACAAGGAAGAACGATCACAAAATAAGTTAAAATTGTGAATAAAACCAACATCATGGGTGCTGCAGACAGACTGTAGCCAGGTATGAAGGTTGAGGATCCTGCTAAAACGGTCAATTCCACGACCCAGTGTAGGAATTGGACCCGAAATGAAAGCATGTTTTCTGGTGCTGTTGAGCAGGTCAAAGAGCTGGATGAAGTCTGCTTTCGTCAGCTCTGATTGCTGACGGGTGGTGTAATTGGTGCCGACGTGGACTATGATTTTCGTGATAGTCGTCGGGAGTGCAGCCAGAAGTCCGGGGAGCTTTTTGAGGATGTCGGGGGTCGTAGCTCCGGGAAAGCAGTGTGTGACCGCATTAACGAAGCAGATATCCCTTACTATGGAATCTCCAACTATCAGCGTAGTTGGGGGGATGAGAGGAGGCAGAGTCGGTGATGCTCTGGTTGGCGTGGAGTTGAACTCACCGGAGCCTTCTCACCACCCCCGCCGACAAGTGACTGTGCATCCACTGGCAAGGAGTAGAAATGGCCATTGCTTTGGGCTTTGCACCCATGAGGAGCCACGGATCTTCAGGCTCAGCTGAAACAGCTTCATACTCTGGGGCGCCAGTGATGATGGAGCCAAGCCACGGAAGAATGGGATCATTGTCCAGTGCTGGAGTGGAGCAGTCAGGGGAGTGAGAAGGGATGGTCGCAGTCCGGCTTGGGCAGCCAGAGGAGCTGAGGACTGCAAGGTGTTTTGCCTGGGCCGAGGCGACAGTGGAGAACTCCAGGTTGAGCTTGTCATTTTCTCTGAGCTCGGCTTCCAGACAGGTGATACTTTTCTTCAGCTTTGAGACGGTAAGGTGACAAGATCCACACTCAGCCACCAGGCTTGCAGTTAGTCCGTGAGAGTGCTTCAAAGCTTAAAATCTGCAGTAAAGTCCATAAAAGTGCTAAAGAGCTTAAAGTCTTTAATAAAAGTGACCGGTTAGCCTAGCAGCTGGGCTAAAAACAAACCTAGCTAAGCTAGCAGCAGTGGAGGCACTCCTGTAAACCATGTCGAGTTGCAGCCAGTTTAAAATCACTTAAGATCCATACCTACGATGACTGAAAACTTTTACCAAGTTAAAACATATAGGTAAAACAATGGCCAGGAAAACAGTTTAGCGTAGAAAACTTGCCTTAAAACTTGATAAAATCTCAATTTATGAAGGTTTAAGACGAAGCTTCTAGCGAAGCTTCTGGTGGGTACACAAAAACGCAGAACAAGTTCTCTTAACACCCTAAGCAGTATTGTAAACCCTTAAGCAGAAAAACACTTCTAAATGCTGAGAGTAATCACCCAAAACAGCTCATCCATTCCAATTGGTCAATTTTTGAGACTGCGCAGAAACAACCCAATATAAAGCTCTTGAAATGAAAGAGCGTTTCCAGCTCAGGGGTTACCCCACATCATATATTTCTTTGGTCTATCAGAGGGCCCCAGATACATATAGGGAGTCCCTGCTAAAAAAACTAGAGCTACCACTACTTACTCACGGATCACTTTCTCCACTCATTTTTCTCCTCTGGCAGGCAGGGTCAAAAACATCCTTAAACATTGGTATGTCCTCAAAAGTGATTCATCTTTAAATAATATCCGCTCTGTGCCTCCCTTGATCATGTTTAAACGTTCTCGCAATCTGAGAGACAGACTGGTTTGTTCTGACACTAGAAAACCACCCAACACTATCTCCTGGCTGTCTAATCAACCTTATAAACTTTATCAAAGAGGAATGTCTTTAGCCCACTCTTAAATGCGGAGATGGTGACTGCCTCCCAAACCCAAACTGGGATCTGATTCCACAGGAGAGGAGCTTGATAACTGAAGGCTTTGGCTCCCATTCTACTTTTGGAGACTCTAAGAACCACAAGTAACCCTGCATTCTGGGAGTGCAGTGTTCTAGTGGGGTAATAAGGTATTATGAGATATGATGGTGCCTGACCATTACGAGCTTTGAAGGTGAGGAGAAGGATTTTAAATTATATTCTGGATTTTACAGGGAGCCAGTGCAGAGAAGCTAATATTGGAGAAATATGATCTCTTTTCCTAGTTCTTGTCCGTACACGAGCCGCAGCATTCTGATCAACTGGAGAGTCTTAAGGGACCTATTTGGGCATCCTGACAATAAGGAATTGCAATAGTCCAGCTAAGAAGTAACAAGTGCATGGACTAGTCTTTCAGCATGGATGACAGGATGTACCTGATTTTTGCAACATTACATAGGTGAAATAAGGTGGTCCTTGAAGTTTATTTCATGTGGGAGTTATAAATCCTGATTAAAGATAACTGAGGTTCCTTACGGTAGTGCTGGAGGCCAGGGCAATGCCATCTAGAGCAACTGTATCTTTAGATAATGTGTCTCAGAGGTGTTTGGGGCCAAGTACAATAACTTCAGTTTTGTCAGAGTTTAACATCAGAAAGTTGCAGGTCATCCAAGTCTTTATGTCCTTAAGGCATGTTTGAAGTTTAGTTAACTGGTTAGTTTCATCTTGCTTGATTGATAGATATAATTGGGTATAATCTGCATAGCAATGAAAGTTTATGGAGTGCTTCCTAATAATACTGCCTAGAGGAAGCATATATAAGGTGAATAGAATCGGTCCAAGCACAGAACCTTGTGGAACTCCGTGACTAACTTTGGCATGCACGTAGGACTCACCGTTAACATGTACAAACTGAGATCGATCTGATAGATAGGATTTAAACCAGCTTAGTGCAGTTCCTTTAATGACAATTACATGTTCCAGTCTCTGTAATAGGATGTGATGGTCAATGGTCAATGCCGAACTAAGATCTAACAAGACAAGTACAGAGACAAGTCCATTGTCTGATGCAATTAAAAGGTAATTTTCACCAGTGCTGCCTCTGTGCTATGATGCACTCCTCAAATCTTCAAATAAACTATTGTTATTTAGAAAGTCACACAACTGATTGGCGACTGCTTTCTCAAGGATCTTAGAAAGAAAGGGAAGGTTAGATATAGGTCTATAGTTGGCTAAAACCCCTGGATCAAGGGTGGGCTTTTTAAGAAGCGGTTTAATTACAGCTACTTTAAAGGATTGTGGTACATAGTCTGTTAATGAAGACAGATTGATCATATCCAGTAAAGAAGTGCTAATTAAGGGTAAAACGTCTTTAAGCAGTCTAGTTGGAATGGGGTCTAATACACAGTTCTAATAGGCTGAAGGGGGTTTGACTAATGAGTTATTAGCGCTCAAGATCAAGGAACATGTAGTCTTATGGCATGGCCGTTACATTTCCACAGTGTCAGAGTTAATAGTTCTAATGTGAAAATATCATGTCAATTTACATCTCCAGAATCCTAAGTAGGGTTATATAGGCCACATATAACTATTTCATGTATAGACGGTGTAGTCCCTCATTCGTCCAGGAGTGTTCTATCGTAGAAAAGGTTTCAGTCGTAGTCATCTGGACACTGTTTTCAGAATCAAGACGTTTCGGCTCCCATCCGGAAGTCATTCTCAATTGTGAAAAAATTGGACGGGAACTGGAAATTAAACTACTCTGAGTTACATAAGCCCTGCCCTCAGGAAGGAATCTGCCTGAGTATCTGTAAATAGCTAGTTTCACCTGAAACTGACCTAATAGTTTCAAGATGGCCCAGTAATCAGTAATCAGGCCTATTGTTCTCTGGCTGCATTTTTTCACAATTGAGAATGACTTCCGGATGGGAGCCGAAACGTCTTGATTCTGAAAACAGTGTCCAGATGACTACGACTGAAACCTTTTCTACGATATTTCATGTATATTTTTTTCTCACATGAAAGTATGGAATTCATGTGAAGATGCAAATTTCATCTGACATGTTCTGTTTTTCACATGTGAATGACAAGTTTCATAGCCACCATGAGAAAATGTGGAATTCATATGAAGATGCAAATCTCACATGATTTCATGTGATGTGTATTTGCACATGTAAAAATTATTGTTGGCGTGAAGAAGCCAGTCACCTGTTTAAATGTGGAATTCACATGGGATTCACATCAACTTAGCGCTGTGGCTGAGAACTACATTACACAATAACCTCACGTTAACCATGGACACGATTACAACAATAAACCTCAGTGAAAAACACATTACATGTACATTGCCTCAGCTGTGTGCACTGTTAAACTATGTGAAGCTATATTATACCCAGTTCGTAAAGGAAGAAAGTTGCTTTGGTGTACTGCTTGTTAGCTGGCGTTAAAAGGTCTATGCTGTGCGGTGTCCTCTTGTTGAGATTAGAGGAAGCCAGTTCACTCCTGTTGTCCTCTGTACAGAGTTAACAGCTCTGTGTTAACTTGCTTCGTGGCTCCTTTTGCTTACAGTTCAGTTAGCTGGCAGGCTTTGTGTTACTCTCTGTTAGCCATAATCCTTACTTGTCCTTTAGTCTGTGGGTCTGTGTCAAGCAGGCCACGCCAAGGTCTAGGGAGCCATGACCCAGTGAGGGAGAAAAGCCAAAGAGAAGAGAGCGATCAATGCAACATTTCCCGACAATTGCATGCACCTGAATTATGTTCAACACTGTCTCTACAGTCTGTGGCAGCCACAGTGTGGAATATCTGCAAGAAAATGTTTTCGTAAAGAGCATTTTTGTTTTGCTTTGTTGTTGGCATCATGGTTGTGGGGTTTAATAATAAAAACATCATTGTTGACAAACTATTATAGTACTAATTACTATGAGTCACGTCCTTTACTCGCCCACTCTCTGTCTGGAAGAACACATTCTCTGCAATATTTCTGCCATCCCACACATCCCGAAGAATATCTTTGGAACCGATACTGGAGTGTACTTGCTTATATTGTTCCTGTACTGACTCACAATGAAAGAGAGATTCAGTCGTTTGTTTAGTAGGAACATACTGAGCAAAACATTCTTTGCCTGCCACATTCGGATCTAGACAGATATGAACTGGCTCAACATGATTGAAAGTGTTCTTGTTCTTTTCTGGTCAGTTTTCAATGACTGAGGGTTGCAGGCCCTAAAGAGATCCTCAGTTTTCAGGGCATTGATCACACTGCTTGTGTCATCTTCCGAAACCCCAAGTGTAACCAACTTCTCTTTTAGTTTGAAAAATAAATGTGACTGGCTTATATCATGTATTTCCTGAAAATCTTCACTAGTTATCTGAATGACTGATTGCTCATTACCTGCATCACTGGGAGGATCAATCTGCATATCACACAGCTCTTGTTAACTCTCATTGGAGATGCCAGGATTCACAACTGAATCAACCAGATTTTCCTCAGCACCATTTTCAGTTTCCTACTCATGTGTGATGTGACTGTGGATAAAACTGTAAAGCTCTTGTCACAGTGTCTATAAGGACAAGCAACTGTTTTCCCCTCTCTGATTTGTATTTTCAAATGAGAGTAAAAGGCCTTCAAGCTCTCACACCTTTCACCTACACCACACAGCCTAGGCCTTACAACAGATTTGTCTTTATGTCTGTAAGTGTTACACTTAAAAGTTGAAAACTTTTATGAATTCTCATGTGCCTTACATAAACCAATATCGTGGCACAGTTATGACCACAGACCTGACAGGGGAACATTTTTGCTGCCAATGCAGAGCAAAAATAAAGTAGCTTACACAATTGCAAGATTTTTACTCCAGATAGTCAATTCCATTTCATCAAGATTCAAAGATTGATGTTATAGGCAACAAGAAGCCCAGTATAATTACTGGCTGCTTTTCTGTACCACCTCTATCAATGTTTGTGCTGAAATTTCTAATCTTAAACCAAGTCACAATGTTCTTTGGCGGTGAAAGAAATAAATGTTTTAATTGTATGTAAACACTATCAGCTTCTCCTTTCAAAGATAAACCACCTTTCTACTTGAAATTATCTCATCACCATTCCAACCATTGTTTGTTGAGTGTTTTTTTTGTGGCATTTGCAGCTATTAACAAGGGGCAAAATGCTATCAGCTAGCTAGCAACAACTACTACCAATCTTAAGAAAATTCACAGATGATCCAAAACATTACATGATAACGAACATTATTTTTGGTAATTCTAATGATACCTTTATGAATATGATAAGGACAAGGAAAATAAGATTTAATTACCGTCTAATTTGTAGGTCCAAAACTCGATCGATGCAGATGAAACAAGACATTGTGTGGATGTGTTGCACATATCCTCCAAAGTGCGTCCTCCTGTGGAAAAACTGCTTTCCAAATGACGTTTCTGGAAAAAGTCCCTTCACAAGTGCTTAATGGCCCAATTTCCAAAAATACTGTGGTGTACTGTAATTTAAAACATAAGGCATACTGTTTAGGGCCTCTCTGCTGTTGCTTCAAATGGACAAGCCCACAATGCATTGCTAACTAGAGTACAAAACTATTACTTAAATACAGTAGATTAGTGTTGGCTGTAAATTAACAGCAATTAGTGTGGTATTGATTTTGATTTTTTTTGTGTCAAACTGGGTTCTGGTTCAGACAGTGTTGTTAACCTACAATATGGTTGATATAATGCAACTTGACTGACAACATATTGTAGAATCCATCAATACTAGGCTGTCTATGGGATAGGTTAAGATTTTTTCAACTCCATTTTAATAAAATACTCACATGCCCATATGCACACTGAAATAGTTATTGGTCGATACAAAGACCCTACCTGGCACGACTGTAATGTAAGAGATGGATTTCCGATCTGAGCAGTAGTGGAGGGAAAGAGAGAACTTTTTTTCAAAAAGACTGTTATTTTGAAAGATACCTACTTGATGTGTGTCAGATGGCTGAAGCCTCATATTAGCTTTAACTTTAGTGCATTTAGTTCAGCTGAAATCCATTTTTGCACTGAATGAGGACTGTGGATTTTGTCTTCTCTTACAGTGGAGTTGAGCCATGAAGGAATCTCTTCAGTATGAACAGGAGGAATGATTACAGCCACCAGTAACTCTTGGCATATGGTATATAAGGCATATGAATGTTGACTTCAGTTCGTTTTGCAGGTCATTTCTACGGTGGCCGACAAGGTCAAACGCATGAGAAAACACATGCAAATCGACAAAACACAAGCAAATTAACAAACATCTTCATTAATTTGACAACTCATGCACAGGATTTCGAAAACACACTCTAAATACACAAACATGCTGCAAATACACACAACACAACCAAATACAGAAACACGCTGCAAATACACAGCTGCCGGGGTCGGACGGGTCTGTAGACAAACCGAATGGAAAGAGGAGAGCCAAAGAACGCATTCCTCACACAGGAGGATGAAATGAGCGAGAGGGAGCGTAATGACTGACTTCTTTTTCTGGACCTGTGGTTTCTCTGCCTGGTTATTAGGTTTCTCTGGCCCTCCAGGCCCGACACAACAGATCTGTGTGTGTGTGAGAGAGAGAGATAGAAAGACAGAGCAAATGACTGGGTTTGGGGCAGACAAGGGAAGAAGGAGAACTGACATGATTCCTTTGTATTTTTGGTTGGCAACAAGACCTTTTTGAGGAGGATCCTGTCCACTGAAACCATTGAAATTAACTGAGACTGAAAGTAATTTTAATGGCTTTGGGGGAAACTCAGAATTACACACCATGCTAATGAGCTTTGCTCTCCTGACTCTCAGCTTGGATGGAGCTTCTCCTCTCACCATCCAGTTGCTCTTGACAATATCCAGCTGGTACTCACTGTCAGCTCTCATTAGAGCTGAGACCACACAAATATTTGCATTCTGTTATTATTGTCTGCATTTGTCAATATACTGTACATTTTAACAGGAGTCTCGTTGATCCTGAAGTTTAACACCAGGACCTATATTCCCTTGGAATCATACTGAAAGTTGAACTAGGACTAAAAACACTATCACCTCATTGTAGGACTGCGAGTTACTTGTTAAGCTTCCCACATTGAGAAGTTGTGTATGACAATCTCAGCCGCAAAGTAGAAGCTATGAAGACGTATTGTAGTTTTCCTGACAGTTACCGTTTGGAGACACAGTGGGAACTCTGCATACAGAAAATAGCAACAATTTTTTTATGGGTAGTCTTTGTATGTGTACAGGCAATTAACCCAGGTCAGCGGTCTGGTACTCCAGAGGGTACTTCTGCAGTTACCAAGGGGTACCTAGAAAATAATTTGAAGAAATAGAAATTATGATAAATTATATAAAATGTATCCACATTTGTGTTCAGGAGGAAAATCAACACATATGGGATCACAAATTAGAGTGTGAATGATCTTTAATATGTTTAGTGTATTTAGTATGTTTAGTGTATTTATTGCACTACACAGAACATGCCACCAACCCACCGACCTGAGTCAGTTGTAACACCTTAAACACCAGGTATTTAAATTGAGGGTGTGCAAAGCAATCTTAGCAATCTTGCAAAAAAATTAAATGGATAGCTCAAAGAAATGGATAAATGGTTTATCGTTTGCCTCTCCATGTGGTAGTTAGAATTCAAACTTGACTTGAACCTACTAATAAAATTAAAAAAGGGACGAACGCTTAACATCGCCAATTCCTAATATCTTAAATCTTATAATATTATTAACAATATGCAATTTGCATGGTAGGCTGTAAGTAGACATTGGCAAGCCACTCATGTGGCTTAAAAAATAATAGTACTGTAGGTAATAAAAGAGTAGGAAATATGACTCAGCTGCTTGCAATAATACAAAGTATGTAAGCCCTATCCAATCACATTGTTTTACAATGATTGTTTTTACCATCACTTCACACTGAGTTGTGGGGAAATGAATGAATCTGTGCATTATCTGCTGTAAGAGCGATAGACGTTTCTTTCTTACTGACAACACAGTTTCTTTAAGTTTGATAATTAGGCCTATTATGGCATGTTTATGATAGATTATGTTTTCTTGGTTAATGTCAAGTTGTCACGACACAGACATTTTTGTCTTGGTTAATGTCAAGTTGTCATAACAAAGACATCTCAAACAATTCCAACTTTGCATTAAAAGTGACATAATTGACCAAATGACACTTAATGACAACAATCATAAACCTTCATAAAGACTCATTCAAGACACTTCATGTTCATGACAGGTGTCATGTCATGGTTATGACTGTTGTCATGTCAGTCTTATGAACCCACCTTCAAATAAAGTGTTACCAAAAAAATACAGCATTTCAGTTTTGTACTTATATAGAAATGTCCATGGTTATTAAAAGAACACATGAGTAACCGGAACCTAGAGGTATGCTGGTTTGCTTTGTTTCTCTTCCTGCATTGTTTTTTGGAATAGAAATGCAGACTTTTACTCCATTCTCTAATAGTCAATAGTCACTGCATTTCTGCAATCACTTCCTGTCTGTGTTGCATATTTTGTTATCAGGACTTTGACCTCTTAATCCCAGGTCCTTGAGTTCAGCCCTTAGCTTCACATACAGTATACTTAAGTAAGACTTATAAGAGGTCCCCAACATGTACACTCAAGTGCCAGTTTTTAGGTACACCTATAATAGCTAAATCTAATAATGTCTAATAACAGTCCTGCAATAAAAAAGTTTGAATGTTCAGTTTTTGTCGAAACTGTTTTAGAGAGATGTTGATTCAACTTTATGATCATTTTGGAGAATGTAGTTTGTGGTGCTGATGAAACTGCATTGTATTATAAAGAGGTCTTTCTATTATTTAGCCTACCCTCATTGATATAAATATGGTGGACAAAATATTGGAACCACCTGTCAGCAACAGCACCACACACTGCAGGCTCCAAAATGTGTTGATACAGTTCAATCAACACCACAGTTTCAATGAAAACTGAACCTTCATGAAACTAGGATTTATTGCAGGACCATTGTACTAGATTGCATTAGTTTTAGCTTGCTGTATCTAATAAACTGACAACTGAGTGTATATTTCTTTATACACATGTGTTAGTGCTGCATTTCCCATGATGCCATGTTTTGTTTCAGATGCTGTAAATTACTGCAGAAAAATCACATTGCAACTTAAAACATGTGTACCAAAGTCTTGTTCTGCTGTGTTCCTTAATATGTGTCTCCATTAACTACACCATACTGGAGTAAAATGGCCATTGAGCTAATTTATGCTCAACAGTCAGCAGGGCAGGGTGTCATGTATACTGTTGATGGTCTCCTCTTTGGAAAGAAGGACACAATCTTTCATCCTTGCCTCAATCAGTCTGGGTTAAACCAGCTCTTAGCTACCTTAGGAGTTTTTTCCGGCTTGGGCGTCGGACTCGAATACCTTAACATGGGGTCCCAGGGCTCCAATTGGACAGGTTTACCCTTTCCCTTTGGGGCCCTTCCTGGCCCTTGAACGCAGCTGACCACAATTCTTCCTTGCCTGGTTCGTGCATAACCGACGAACTGCCGGCTAACGGAGCAGCACGTCTAAAGCAACCTCTTTTTCCCTCCCACGGACAGGTAACTGGGCATAGCATAGAGTAACAGTGTATAGAGCTATGCAAAGGACTTGTGTACATGTGACGTTACTGATGTGTTTTCATTGAGGTTTTATTGTTGTGATCTTCTCCATGGTTAACATGAGGTTATTATTGTAACCGTACTTCTCAGCCACCTCTAAGTTGATGTTAGGTTATGTTATGCTCCACACAGACAGTCTTTGCATGTTAACTTACTCCTTTTAACTTGGCACCATGACATGCGCACACACATATCCCTTTGTTTTGTAGTTTAATATTTAGAGTTAGTCTTCATATTGTGTTTTTGCTTATCTTTTTAAATAAATTCTTGTGGATGATTATGCTGGTTTCTTTAATGTTTTGCAAGAGTGAGTAATTTGCCAACCTCTTCTATGTTTAACTCCAAATCCTTCAACCTACTAGCTATTGATGGTAATTCTGGTTATAGTTAATTTAATTATTAATCTGAGTTCCAAATTGAAAGTTTAGTGTATTATGAGACTCAATTGGCTATCATTCCTCTTAGTTAAGAGTGATGCCCCCAACAACTTCATTCATTAAAGTTATTTATGAATATCCTTGATAATTTAAGCTACACTTAACAGTACTCATTATTGCACTATTACATTGTATTATACTGTACATACTTAACCTCTAAATCTACTTTGGTACTTACACTTATTTTAGCTTTCATACTTATATCCACTTGGTACTTAATTTATCTTACCTGTATTATAGTCTATTATATTTTGATTTGTTTAGTACTTCTATTCCTGTATGCACTGATGTGATAGTGAGCAGCAAGAGTTTCCCCTCAGGGAATCAATAAAGTATTGATAGCTGATTCTGATAAGTCTGATAGCCATAATTGATTGCACCTATACAAGTTGGTGCCCCTTTAACCATTGTAAATGCCAACACACCCCTATGAAGGTTTCCCACTGAAGGTATTTCAAGTTAACAGATCATACACGCCAAGGAATTTAACATTGAGATCTACTTTAGACTAGACCTTTCCGCTCGGTACCGCCTTGAAGGGCACAGAGTGATAAGTGATGAGATTTTGGGGCCTCTAGACCATTGGTAAGACCTCCTAGATAACCCTCAAATGCCAGTATTAAAAATGCACATTTTGTACATTTCAGATTCACTTGTATTCAAAACATTAGTTTGGCTGCCGCTTGGGTTCCTTATTACCTGTTGGCTCTGGAAAGGCCACGTAAAATTTGGAAGCTCTGGGTGTTCTAGAGAAAGAGTTATTGACCCCAAGTTATTAACCCTAATTTGCTCAGATTTCATACGCTCACGGGTAAATCCCATAATAGAGTATTTGAAATGGACAGCATCATATCTCAGTGAAAATAGCTTTAAATGATGTGAAATTTACACAAGCACCTGACATCAACCATATAACACAGAATCCTGAGTCTCTAGCTTCTATCCCCTTTCTATTGCTATTTCCTTTCAGGGGCACTGTAGCAACATGCTGTCATGCTGGATGTCACGCAAGGGAGCAGGAAACACAAGGAATAGGACCCAAATGCAGACGAGAGGCTGAGCAGATGTAATTCATTAGTTTATTATGGGAAAGGTTTACATGGATAGTCGGGCAGGCAGAGGTCCAAATCGGGAAGGCAGTCCAAGACAAGCAAATAACTAAGACAAGGAGCAGGTAATAACCAAAATCCAAAAGTCCAGGCGAGGTCCAAGCAAACACAGAAATAAATTCAAGAGGAAAAGCACAGGAAACAAGGCTGGGACACCTGACATTTAGACCACATACCACTGCTGACCCAAATGATCATGACGCTGAACAAAGGAAAAAACCCAGACTAAATACACTTAGGTAGGGGCTACAACGAGACACAGGTGCAATTAATCAAGGCGGGGCCAACAATCTACACTGGAGGGAAAGCAAACAAAGACAGGACGTAAAACCACAAGACACATGAGGAGAGGAGAACACTACAAAATAAAACAGGAAACAGGACAAAAAACCCCAAACTATGACACATACAACCAATGCCACTTGATTCAGGAGCTCGCAGAGCCATTTTGGAGTCAAAATTCATTGCAGAACTGAAAATTTGGCCTTAATTGGCCTTAGATGGCTAAAGGTCACAAAATGGTTATTTGTCCACTGACAATACCTTAACATTGATGTTTGAGAGGTCATATTTCCAAAACTATTGATTTTTGATGTTTGAATTATCAAATCACTGTAGACCTTTTTGCACCTCTTGGCGATGATAAGAGTCAAATTTGGGGCCTCTGTGCCTATTTTTGGACGTTTCAGGTGAATTGGGTGAAGTGGACAAAAAGTCTTCCAAGTGGACACAACAAGGGTTCTGTCCAAATGATGCCCAGTGGACAAGTCTGGATGAAGCGGACAAAAAGCCTACCAAGTGGACAGTACAAGGATTCTGTGCTGTCCAAATGGTGTCTAATAGACACCCACCCTCCGTCCAATGTTAGTCCTTTTGCATTGCCATTCGACATACGATACGGTAACAGAGCCATTGAGATGACTTTGTGTCCACCAGCAGGAATTCTGCATTTAAATTTTGCCCATAAAGTGGAAGATTCCGTAGGCTCCTCTCCCTTCATTAAAGGACTGATTTGAAGAATCCATTGCCTTTGTTTTTCTGTTTGTGCAAAAAAGAAGGTTCAAGTGTTTTTCCCATGCTCTACACTCCATAAGTTCTTGTTCCTTACTAGACAGCAACCTGTAGCACTAAAAGCTCTGCTCTGGGAGCCTATGCTACCATTTGAACACTGATTTTCAGCACAGAGCCCTTCTATTTCGAATAGATGGCCTGATCCCTTGAGTGTCAGTGCCATGAAAGACAGAGTATAATAGGTTCCTGTTGCCTTACAGCTGGCAGGCCTGCAGCAGCATTACTGGAGTGATGCTGAACCCATGATGTCATATATTGACAGTCTCCTGAGCTTTGAACAGGGATTTAACCTGTGACCTCTGACCACATTGTGTTTAAGATGATACCTTGTTTGGGAGCAGCTATTTCAGCAAAGGTTAAAGGAGAAGTCTGCTGATACACACTGTATGCAGGAGTGTGTCTGTACAGGGTGGAGTAGGTTAACCAAGGTACAAGGTACATTTATTTTATTTTGTCATTCTGCAACACAGGGCTGCACAATGAAAAGAAAGTTGCAGCTCTCTTCACGCTACACACAGAACATATATACAGAAATTTAAAATTAGAATAGAATAAAAATAAAAAGAATATAAACAGTTACTTATATACATATATTATACAATGTAGTGGTATGGTAATGTGCAAAACCAGCATAAGAGAAAGTTCCATGTAATTTATTTATGGTGGAGTGTGGAGGATGAGGTGGAGTTGAGGAGTCTCACAGCGACAAGACATGACAGCAACAGGCTGTGACTGGGGTGGGTATTGTCTTATAGTATCCTATGGGCTCTGCGCAGGTACCTCAACTCTCATATATCACTGATGCGCGGTACATGGGTACCAATGATGTTCTGGGCAGTTTTAAGCACCTGCTGCAGTGCCCTCCGGTCCTGGGCCATGCACATCCCATGCCAGTTTGTAATGTTTCCAGTCAGGATGCTTTCTATTGCTCCTCTGTAAAAGTTAACAATAACTTGGCACAGGAATGTTGCCTTCTTAAGATTCCTTAAGAAATACAGCCATTTCTGAACTTTCTTTCACAGGGTGGAGATGTCTATGGTTCTCCGTGATGCTGATTCCCAGGAACCTAAAACTTTTCACCTGCTCCACCTCAGCTCCACAGGAGTGTGTGTCTTTGCCTCCTTTTTCATCAAATCAACGATCAGCTCCTTGGTTTTGCTGACATTGAGCAATATGTTGTTCTCTGCGCACCACTCTGCAAGATTGTTGATTTTGTCCCGATATGAATTTTCATCGTTGTTTGTAATCCAGCCAATGATGGTAGTGTCATGCGCAAATTCACAAGAGAGTTCTTTCCATGTTGGGGATTGCAGTCATGGATGTACAGCATGAACAGGAGGGGGCTGAGCATACAGCCCTGGTGGGCTCCAGTGTTGAGCACTAAAGTGGAGGAGGTGTGACCACTAATCCAACCTGTCTGGGGTCTGTCTGTGAGGAAGTCCAATATCCATTTGCAAAGTGTAGTACTCAAGCCCAGAGTGCTAAGTTTGTTTCTCTTTAATTTAGGTAAAACAGTTCTAAGGTATGTTTGATTAAAATCACCAATCATGTGACTGCTGATAACCTCATGTACTGTAGTTCCTGTAATGCATTTTTTAAATTAACCATAGGCCAGTACTGTAGTGGATGATCAGTGGTATTCAATGCTAATGCCAATATGTACAATAAATATCAAGAACACAGTAAAGCAAATGTCAACCTCGGTTCCAGTTGCTTGTTAATGCCTGTTGATTTTGAGCAATATCATCTGCATAGAAAGCTTGTAAATGCTAGACTACTGTGGTGTTCTACCAAGTAAGGCCAAAAAGATTAAGTTGCAGTATAGGTGCTTTAAGTATCGTGGTTCCTAGCCGATACCCCTTCCAAGCAAGGATATTTTACCTGAAGACGGCTGACTGACGACCTATGGCCTAGGTATTAGACGGGTCTTTATATTCTACATACATATTTAAACATTGTGCTTGAGCCTGCTTAAGAGACCTAAGTTAACTGGTGATAACCAGCTTAGTTGTATCACTTCTTTCAGGCTCAAAATGTCTTAGTAAATGTTCAGAGATAGGCCGGATAGTGTATGTGCTGCAGTTTGTAGGAGAATCTGGTGGTAACTCAAATAGACTGAGAGGCTGCCTGAGATAGACTCAAGAGCCTAGCCCAGTATAACAAGGCAGCATTGAACCTCTTCTAACCCTATCACTTTAACAACAATTCCAATTCAATTAAAAAACAAATCCTCAGTTCACATACTAGCAACAAATCAACTACAATTCAATACCTTTAGCAACCAATTGAATTCAATTCAATATCTTTAGCAAGGAATCAAATACAATTCAATACTTTTAGCAAGAAGTCAAATATCATTTAACACTTTTAGCAACAAGTCAAATAATTGAATTATGACTGTTCAAACATGCATCAGGTAGTGAAACTGAGAGGGTTCAATTTAAGCATTTAGCTGTTCAACACCAATTTGACAATTTAGCATCAAATAATTTCTAAAGTGTTCAGCCTATCCCAAGAAGCATCCTCCCTGTCAGACGTGAGGCTGTCGCAGTCAGCGTTCAGAGAAGAATCCCACACCAGGAACTGTATTTCAATTTTAGAGCGTACAATCAGTTTTTATTTAAAGCTTAACAAATCTGATATGGATTATGCTAATAATGCTGTATTAATTGGTAACAAAAACTTCCCTCTCTACTGCTCTCAAAAATAGTCAATCAAGAACAAAGAAAATCAAATATAAAAAGAGTCTTGTCCACAGAGACTAGAACAGCAAAAAAAAAGGGCCCTACGCCCTTCCGTGTCTCCTATTTATACAGGTAAAGGTGGAGACCAGGAAAAACTCAAACTATCTTCTATATATGGTAAAAACACAAGATACAAACAAGACATTGGTCACAGCTCAACCCCTCTACGTCAAATATAAAACATGTGATAAGATACAAAAAAATGCTTAACAAGCTGTAATCATTAAGCCATCACTATTTTTAAACATGCATAAAGCTGGTAAGGTGAGGCAAGTTTATTTGTATAGCACATGTCAACAACAAGGCAATTCAAAGTGCTTTACATAAAAAGCAACATAAAAAGCAACATAGGGCAATACAAAAAGTTAAAAAAAAAATTAAATACACTTAAAAAGAGTTAAATGGAAAATAAAAACAAGATAAAACAGGAGATTATAAAGGCATTGATGTCAGTTACAACCTGGAGACGTTTGCACGGAGGATGCTTTGCACAGTGAGAGGCCCATAGTTCAACCGCTTGCTCAACGGTTAGACAGGATGCTCTGCTCAACCGGAGACGAGAACTTAACAGTTAGCATAGGTCACACAGATACAGAAACCGTTTCAGCGGGATGCTGTGGTTAAGTATGGGCTGCCGTTTGCTGTGTTAGGTGTCAGGAGTGCAAACTGTCAGAGCATAAAATGTCATAGTTTCAAACAGAGTTATTTTCTACTTCTTATTCTTTTGCGTCTACTGTCATTGTTTAGTTATTGTCCTCAATTGTGTATCAAAGTTCCTAAGGGGAATTCAAGGTGGTGAGGCTCTGCCATATTTCCATTAGCTGAACCTCTCAACAGTATGTTTGTTTTGGTGCTGTGGGACTTAAAACTATTTTGGATAATGAAAAGTCTTTGGTGGTAACTCGCAATAAGCCTTTCTGCCTGGTCAGACCAGAATGTGGCACTGCTAAATTCATTTGCATGGCTTTATGAAATAGATGGTTCTGGAAGCTTGGCAACATAGTAACTATGTGCTGTCAGATGTTATAAGGACAGTAGGTTAACACAGTTTAATAAATGGAACATATGGGTACCTTTTACTCCTGTCTCATGACTGACTGCAAGCCATGCTGCATCTTTTTGTGGGGCAGTTTATATTCTGAGAACGTAGTTATATATAGCTGAATGGTGCAACAAACCTCCCATGAACAGCGCTGGGCTGTGAGGTGATTTTGCCATTGTGGCCATTGTCGGTATTGCAGGTCACATGACAAACACTGGCCTAAAACAACTTTTTAATCCTTTTACATGGATAAAATTGCTATGGACCTTGTCAGTTTTACATTAGTCAATTATATTTCCCAAAATATTGGTCTGTTCCTTTTAATTTTTGACCAGTCTCTGGTCAAAAATTAATCCCTGTCTTTAATCCCTTGTTCGGCCAGGTCAGAATATTATACAAGATATTGATTTTATTCTGTCAGGATATATGAAGCCTCTATGTTTTTGCTGCTCATCAAAATGTGAAAGAGCAAGCCTTTTTCATCATATCTATTTCTTCCCTACGGAAAACAAAGCAACATCTGAAAATAAATGTTAATGTGTGAGCTAGTTGGTGTGTTTCTGGTTGACAAGTTCCAGTAGAAGCTGAGATGTTGTGGCTGGCACAAAACAGAGGGGTCTTTGCATGAGCACTCAAAGCTTTAAGCCTGTTTTGATCTAATTGTGTGCCTGTGAGTGTGAACAGAAGCACTTAGCTCTAACTCACATGATAAACAGCCAAACAACCCTGTTTTTCCTTACAAAGACTGTTTTTTTCAAGAGATGGTTTTGTAGTGACGACTGTTTGGAACATTTAATATAGTCATAATCTGCAACAATATCCATTGTGGGGTATTGTATTGGAGTGTAGGTTTAACCTCAGAGTGTTGTGACCTAGGATTTGTTTGAAAAATATCAAATTCCATTATAACATTACAGTTTTGGAACTTAATTTTTCTTTGCACTTAGTCACATAAAAGATACACCTGCTGATTATTTTCAATAGTGCCTCCAAATCTCGAAATTTCCTCCCAACTTTCTATTAAAAATTTGCTGTACACTGTGCGGCGTTTCAGAAATGAGCTGGACATTTGGCTAGACATGTGAGCACTGTATAACAAACTCATGGATACTAATAGAGTGCTTATTTCAACATGTTTTTCATCCAAACTATTTTAAAAACCCAACAGTTCAAATGCACCAATGCTTATTGCCATATAAGAACTTTGCTTAAATACTGTAGAATTATCAAAATTATACTTTAAGTAAAGATGTCTACACTGGACTCATTTCAGCTGCATCTGACAGATACACTTAAGTTTTAATCAATGCTTCTGTCTACAACGGCCTTGTAATGCTCTATGCATGTAGCTGCAGCCCAAAGTGTCTTTTTGCAGTGTCTTGTTTTCTTCTGACTTGGGTGTAATGCCAGAATCAGACTACACAATATCAGCCAGATTATGGCCTGACCCAACAGATGCGGGACATTGGGAAATTAAATAGGCATCGGGCGCAACACTGTACGTCACACAGGTAGTGAAAGATAACAAGTATTGATTGGTCAGGGTCCAACTTGTAGGCTTTTTTCAAACAGCTCTCTGTATTTCACAGGGTCCCAGTCCCTGCTGCCTAAAGTCATTGACACAACATGATGCTTTTTGTGTCATTCTTCACCATAGTGATACAATTAGCCAGGGGATGAGCAATATCTGTTTTTTGTAGAATGTAGGCCTTGCTCAGTTTTTATCTCATCTGACCAGAGAATCTTTTGCTCAGGCTGTCAGTCTTTTAAATGACATTTGACAAACTATGCCTAATTATAGAAAGTTTGGTGCTGACTGTCAGATTAGTCCAACATACTCACAAGGTGCTGGTTACAGCTAAGAAACATGAATCTTATTATTAAATTAGCAGTGTAATCTCTTGTGATTTGAACCCTTAATGTTTTATATCCAGCTGCTTTCCACTGCTGACATCCACTAGTGACATATGCTTAATCTCTCAGCTGACAGAAACAGTCTGTCTGATCAGTCCAATCCTGTTCTTTTTTGTCCATCTTTTCTGATGTGCCAAATGTCTAAATAGGACATCTGTGGCTCTTGAACCACTGCAATGTTTCTCTCTCTCTGTAATCCTGACAGGCAGCCGGCAGCCTGGCCAGAACACAGCCATTTATTTCAAGCCTTCTGAGAAGAGAAAGGCTGGGATTTCAGAGAATAGGCTGCATAGTCATGGCTGCACTTCACTGGGGACTACTGGTTTTAGGGATGTAAAAGACACCAGGCAGCTGCACAATTTTAAATCAGCTTTATTTAACTCAAGGATCATCCTGTAAGAGGGCCTTCATCAGAACGGATTCTCATACAATATTTTGTTCACATACAAAAGCATTCATTGACCCCAAGGTTTGAATACTGAAAAAATAATGTTAAGATAGTTGTCTGTGAGAGTGGGTGTCCTTTATGCTGTGGTGGTTATGCTCCCGTCAGCCTTCATATGAACACAGGTGTCTAGGAACAGCAGCTTACCATTATTGTTGAACTTGATGTGTGGGTTTATGTTTTTGATGTTGTGGATGAAGCTGTTGCTGCGGCTGATACTGGAACAGTTCAGTTTGGTTAAAGTGTCATCCATGAGCCAGTGCCACATGTCAAGTAAGTTAGAAGCTGTTTTGAGGATAATCTGTTCAAAATGTTCCATGTACAAGTTAGCTACATGAAGTAAGTGGCATCAAGGCACAACTGTAATAGTTGAATGATCTGATCGAAGTTGAAGTTGGTTGTATCTTGCCAGCTGAGGTCTTGTGATAGCCACTAATGACCGTCACTGCTTCCTTAATGAGGATGCTGGTAAACGGCGCTGACATCAAGGGATACCAGCCTTGTGAGAAGAGTACTTGTAGCTGATGTTCTGCATATAATCCCCAGTATTTTTACCATGATCTTACCAGTGCTGGGGGCAATAGGTCTGTTATCATGTGAAGTCAAGTTCCACACTCAGGTCATGTGAGCTTGTTCCATTCACTGAATGAAGACCATGAGATGCTGTTGAAAGGTGTGGTTAAAGGTGGCAGTGTGTTGAATTTACTTACAGCTGTTGATGAACTAATTGAGTATGTGCTACTCCTGGAGGAATAATAATGTTAATACAGTGACTTGATTAACATATTTATTTTATTAATAGTGAAGAAGTTTTCCTCATGGAACCCAATCATAATCACTTACTTCAAAAGTCCAATCCTAATATTTGTTCTGCCTGATAGTGTTGTCAGATCCCAGGATTTCCTCTAGCTCATTGTTGAAAACCACCTGTGGTCTGTGTTTAGATTCATCAATAGTGAGCTGGGTGGAGACACTTGAATTTGGTGTCTTTAAGTATTTTGCAAAAGGCTATTGGTCATTTACAAAAAACACAAGTTTAGTTAAGATTAGAGTAGTAAGGTTCATCTATTAGGCCTAAATTCACAGCATGGAAGAGCTCTATGATGCTTAGAGAACGTTAAAGAAGGGCTTCAGAACACCACACCAACTGAAGAAATCTGGATGAGGAAAGTCAGTGAGTTGTAGTACCCCTTCTCAAAAGGGGGACTACACCACTATACCAAACCCCATAAACTGCTCCAGTGCTGCTGCTGAGAACAGTACCATTGGATGTATTGGTCACCTCAGTGTGAGAGAAAGAATTGGTGCTCAACTCATGTACATCTGGACAGATGAACAAAAATAAGTTGTTGTTCTATATTTAAAACAGAAGGGGGCATGATTTGTCTTTGTCTCTTTTTTTCTCACATTCTGCCCTTTCTAGTACTCTAGCTGTTTTAAATCCCTTCACTGTCCACGTGTCCAGCATATTCAGGAAATATTCAGAATATGTTCAAACACCTGATCCTAGCTCCGCCTGGCTTTATGACATACTGTCTGTAGTCACTGATGAATGTGTTATGTATTGTTGGTTTTCCTGAAATATTTGTGACTGGTCTGTATATTCAGTAACGAGTTAGCCTATATGTTGTGATGCCTGAAAATAAAACAGGAGTCATGTAATTCATTATTCCATGATGCGGTTGACTTTTAGTGTGGTAGGGCCTTGTTTATGCTGCTAAAGCACAAACCAGTGACATTTTACACAGATTAGAATCCTGGCTCTCATTGGAGAAGTTCCCCATTTCCTCCTATGTTCAGTACTGCTGCAGGTCACAGTGGCGAGAGGAAAGTTTGAAATACGTTGACAAATAATTTGAAGTCATCCAGTCTTGGTAATTGGCAGCAGAGATCAGGTGGGAGTTGTAAACACATAAAAGGGTTCCTCTTCATTCCTGTGAAATAAAAAATGGAGTAAAAGGAATCTTAAATAACTAGGAGAACCTTTTAAAGGATTTCACTGTAATGAACCACATTGTTTAGTTGCATGTTGGTGTGATGGAGCTGCACAGGCCTTTTGTTTTCACTCTAAGCCTTTAGCTACAGAACAGTGGAGTCATTGTTATCTTCTTAACTGATGTAGTATTTATAATGATGAGTGAGGACCATGCTTGTGTTTTTGTGTATTTTACGCCCGCATGTTTTAAAAATGTTTTGTGCATTCTGGTGCCAATGGTTGTAATGTGTTCATTCATATCCTTGTCAAACTTCCCAGACTGGAGAGTTAGCTGCAGAACAGATGATGCTACCATCTTCACCTTACATTAGTGGGTAGTGGACAAAAAGTATGAGACAGTGTACAGACCTGACACCGCATCTTCTTTTTCACTGTTTATTTTGGTTGTTTAGTTGGTTACTGGATTATTTATAGATGTACAAGCAGACATTTGTTTGTTAACACATTAGCCATAATCATTTTCAGATTGTTTTTATTAGCCAGAAAATAATAAATGCAGCTTTCAGTTTTGCACACAATTTAATTCATAATTGGTCTGAAACTTGAATAGTCATGCTCACAAGTTGGTCAGGAAGTCATTATCCACATGGGTCAGGGTCAGCATGGGTCAGCAGTTCAATAATATTGGTACCTGTAAAGGGCTAAAATGCCCCCAAAAGTTGCTGGGTGGGGTGATAAGATTTAATTGAGCTCCAGGGGGGTAATTGTTACAGCAGCACAAGAAACAAGCTAAGGAGGTAGAAAGCATAACATAAATTAGAAAATAAGGTAATTATATTCAAAAGCTATATACATTATATACATTTCAATACCTTAGACCATTTACAAAATAATAATAATATTATAAAAATTAAATAATGTGATATAATATATAGAAATATAAAGAATTATACTGTATGTTGTAGTATAGTACAATATAATATTATGACATTAACAATATTAATATATTATTACATTAACAAATCCAATACAGGGTGTATTTGTATTGTTGTAGAGTGCTCTAGACTACCTACCAATACTAGGTAGTCTAAAGGTATTGACCACAGTGGTTGTCCTCTCTGCCAGTGCCTCCAGACACAAACACAAAATTATAACTTTGCTAGTACTAGGCCAAAAATGAACGAACAATTCTTTTGTACTGATACTTTCGCGAGTACGATTCGTACCAGGTCTGCACTGGTACATACTGCCTCCACGAAATAGCCACATGCTTGCACTCTAAAGTACGACATGACAAAAACTATCAGCCATATAAATGTAAGCAAATACAACCTTAAATAGTGTTACAAGCTCACTGCGGGGGGTGACTGACTGAGACACGTTTTCCTCTCGGGACTTGTCGTAGCAGTATGCGCTCACTGCTGAGAGCACTACGTTCAGCACTACAAACCCGTTTACTTGACCTGACTCGACTTCTGCTGATACCAGCTCTTGTACAGACTTGCTGCCCTCGACACTTCCTGTACATGCTGAACTGCAGCCTGTACGCCGAAGAATACCAAAGAGACCAATTGATGGGATTATTTACTATCTTTATTCAGGAGCGTGTTCTTTTAATTTGACATTAAACGGCAGTGAGGTCCTCACAATGTGGCGGTGTAAATGTCACCCAAAATTCAACACAGCGTGACATACCTTCACAGATTCCCTATACAGTATTTAGCTATTATAGTAAAAAGTATGGGCACTGGTATATGTAATAACTGTACTTTTATTCCAAAAGTTGTAAAGAAAGCAAGGGAAGTATAATAAAGACATGGAAGGTGAGAGTGGATGAACCTGGTTAAAGAGTAACTGCCCGTATGGGACGCTCTAAGAAGTAAAGTGAACGACCTGCAATAAGGCAGGGATCATTTCATTGGTCAACACTACACCTGGCATTCTATTGGTTGGGCGATTTTGACAGGGTTATTGCACAAAAAAATCCAAAAGCAGGGGAGTAATCTGAGAGGAGACATTTTGCGAGCTCACAGAAGCAGGAGAAGAGCTGAAGGTGCAGCACAGGAAATCTGTGCAAGCAACAATGTATCTGAGTGCAAGCATACAGTTTGAGCAGAAGCAGAGCAAATCTAAGTGCAAGCAGGGACTATTTGAGTGCGAGGGCAAGGTTTTATGGGAAAGCATTACAAAATCTGAACTGAAATCAATAAGTCATGCTCTCAAATTAAAAGAACATGCTGTTGAATAAAGATAGGAAAATAATCCCATACAACTGAGGATTTCAGGGCGCACCAGATGCGTTCATCTACCAGGCAGTGAGTCAGACAGTAGACTTAGTGCTTGTTACCCTGTTAGCCTGTGGATACTATTCCTGCTGCCTGCGGAGTTTGGCAAGAGTCACTGCTACCATTTGGTTGATAGACTACTGTTAGTGCCTGTTAGTGTTTTGCATTTTTATTTTAATGACTTGATTGTCTCCAGGTAATTTATTATTTCTTCTATGGTCATGAAACAACATACAAACGAGTTGGTAGATTTTTGTTAATTTACTGTAAAAAATAATACACATGTAGCATCCATACAATTATTACAGAAAATTCAGCAAAAACACTTCTTGATTTCAGAAATGTTTCATATTTTGTATGTTATCAGACTTATGTAGCCACAGCTTACTATTTTGAGAGGATAATGAAACTACTTGCTTTACTTTCATTCGGTCCACATATCATGTTAGTGTGTTCTTCTGTCATGAATGGTGAGCAACACCAAATACTCGAAAACTCAAAATATTTAGAGGTCCGGACCTGGGTATACTGAGGCAACATAACATTTGAACACTAAACCTTGCTGTACATAATTTTGCAATGGCTGAAGAAGAACAAAATGAAGACTTTGGAGTGGCCTAGTCAAAGTCCAGACCTGAATCCTATTCAGATGCTGTGGCATGACCTTAAAATGGCAGTTCATGCTCGAAAACCCTCCAATGCGGCTGAATTACAACAATTCTGTAAAGATGAGTGGGCCAAAATTCCTCCACAGTGCTGTAAAAGACTCATTGCAAGTTATTGCAAACGCTTGATTGCAGTTGTTGCTGCTATGGGTGGCCCAACCAGTTATTAGGTTTAGGGGGTAATCACTATTTCACACAGGGCCATGTAGGTTTGGATTTTGTTTTCCCTTAATAATAACAACCTTCATTTGAAAACTGCATTTTGTGTTTACTTGTGTCATCTTTGACTAATATTTAAATTAGTTTGATGATTTGAAACATTTAAGTGTGACAAACATGCAAAAAAACAAAAACAAATCAGGAAGGGGGCAAACACTTTTTCATACCACTGTACTTCACAGGGATGTCCCGAAGTTTTTTTGGCCTCAATCCCGATCCAAGTCCTTTACTATTGGACTATCTGCCAATACAAATTCTTATCTGATTTACTTAAGTGTTGATTAAATATGGAACTGACACATTGAAATAACAGCTGTAGACTACTTAATCTGACACACATTTTATTTCAAGAGCTACTTGATCCAAATACTGAAGGTTAAAAATGATCAGATTAAATTATTTATCTGATATAAATTAAAGTTAACTGGGTGAATGTGACTCCTGAAACTGACGTGACGTGATCAGCTAGAGAGAAGACGTATCACTGAATGACCCTCATGGTACTCTTGGCCCTCTAGCATCTTACAGTTGATCTTTTGTTAAGAATCTTGGAGTTATTTTTGACAGCTTCTTTAAACTTGATAGGCATATTAGGTCAGTTGTCAAAAAAAGTAGCTTCTTTCTGTTAAGACTTTAGCCAAGGTAAAGTCCTATCTCTCTCCCAAAGATTTTGAGAGTTTTCCATACTTTTATTACTTCATAGTTGGATTACTATAATTCTTTGTACGTGGGTGTAGAACATTCATCTGCAGTTAGTACATGTAACCCTTTTGCCAACAAGCTCGTTATTAACAAGGAATAACTACATTATATAGACTCCTTTAATTTTCAAATTAAACACTGGCAAAAGAGATATTCTGATGTATAAAACCTTTGTCTAGGGTAAAAGTATGATTCTAGCTTTAAAATAAATGAAAGGATTCTCAGGTATAATAATTTATAATTAGTCAATAAACATGTACCTCTAAATGTAATTACCCTGTGATGATTTTTTTATACAGTGTTGATTCTACAGTGTACAAATGCAAGACTCACACAGTAGATATGTTTTATGCTTTTGTATTGAAAAGGTTCAGTTTTAAATCAAATGTATTCGCTATAAGAAATCCCCCGACATAAGTCATTTACCAAGAGTCATTCCCACCACGAGTGCACTCGATTCGAGTCAGCAAGCTTGCGTTTCATTGGCGCGCGTTGGAGCTCAAATCCTTTGTAAAAGTTTGGAATAATCCTACCAGTCTGCAGTTCACCGTTACGTCGTAAGAAAGGAAGGATGTACAACGATAAGATGGGCACACGGAATCCGCTCTCCTGGCTGTCGTCCTCAATGCAGGGTGCGGGATCGTCCGGTGACCACGCCGTCTCTCTCTCCCGACTGGTTCTGAGATGAATTAGCAAAGACACTGCGCTAGCAACTTTAGCTTAGCTCTTCCAGCTCGTTCCTCAGAAAACTATTTAGACTCACCCTCTCTCTCTCTACGCTCTAGTGTTGCATCATTACGTACACTCCAGCAAATCAAATAATAACAAAACAAATATTACTCGGTTTTCCTATTGAATAATCTATGAATTCTTCTTCTATTTATAAACTTTTAACACTATGCAAATGCATATTTTAACTGTATAATATACAATGAAATGATTTATCACAAATTAAATTACAATGCCTCATTGCAATTATAATAATGAAATGGTATATATTCCCGCAAATTAAAAAACACAAAATACCCTGATATACTAAATAATCAGGTTATTACATATAAAATCCAGCTGCTCGTCTTTTAACTGGTAAGAGAAAGTTCGATCACATAACACCAGTTTTGGCCTCCCTCCACTGGCTTCCTGTCCGCTTCAGGATTGATTTTAATATTTTATTGATTGCTTTTGAGGTTTTAAATGGGCTGGTGCTGGTTATCATGCTCCAGTTACAGCACTGAGGTCGACCTACCAGATGCTCTTGGATGTTCAAAGGCACAAAAATAGAGGTGACCGAGCCTTTGCGATGGCTGACCCTAATCTATTGAACAGCTTACATCTTCATAAAAGAGATGCCCAGACCCTAGAAACTTGTAAATTGCTGCTAGAGACCCACCTCTTCTCGTTGGCATTCAATTGAGCTTGACACACACAAACCCAACAAAAGACAAGTTAAATTTTGGCTTGTCAAGATACTCATGGAATTAATGTTAATTACCTGATATGACTTTTAACTGGTCAAAGTGATGGTCAGTGCCAGCTAAAAATGAGAACCTACCTGAATGATTTGTACACTGCTCTTTGCTAATAAGAAAGAGAGGCAAGATAACAGATTTGTTACCTTCAGAATTTAGCGAATCTGTGTTTTTTTGCAAACCTCATTGTCAGAACTCAAATAATTTTTCACATGCACACACTATATGAAGCAGAATGCTCACACTGTAGAGCCTGGCTGTGGTAAAGGAGAGTAGCACTGGAACACCAGCAGGCTGAGGTGGACAAAAGTAGACTACAGTAGAGAAAGTATCAGAATTTGATCAGCTTTATTTTAGCCAATACCAGTCCATTAAATATGCCCAGATCGGCCCCAATACTGATACCTAGGATCGGCTCAGACATCTCTACCCAGTCAGGGGTTAAATGACAAAGCATGAGAACTACCTCTATACACAAGCGTTTGAAAGACTTCTTTATAGCTTTAAGATATCCCTGCTACTGTATATGCTTAAAGATCTATTCTCTGGTGTCTTTAGTTCAGACTGTGGACTGCATGAACAGTAAAGTCCTCCACCTGTGTGGAGCTCTGCTGGTTGAGCTCTCAGGCTACGTCCACACTAATACGTTTTCATTTTAAAACAGCATTTAAAAACAAAAATGATCTCTCCATACTAACATGCCTGAAAACACATCACATTACCATTCATGTACACTGGGCTCTACTTGCTTAGTTGCAGAAAATACTACGAATGATGAACAGAAATGGCGAAAAGTAAGACCAGAGATTTCTTTGCTTGACCGACGACAAGGTGGAACTGTTGCACAGCAAATATGGTGACATATTAGGGCGGTACCGGGAGCATTATCTTTCGCCGGAGGAAGCCATGTAAATGTAAATGGACTGTACTTGTATAGCGCCTTTCTAGTCTTTCCTACTACTAGTCTACACAACATATCACAAACATTCATACACTAATGGCAGGTGTTAACTGCTCATCAGTTCAAAGAAGTAACTAACCATTCACACATACTCACTCACACACAACATGGCAATGGGAAAGGAGTACCCGCATAAGAAGGATGAAATCACAAAATGTATGTAGACCTAGCTATAATGTTTTGGCTGGTTGAATTAACTGCTGGCAGTCAAGGCTGATGTCGTGTTTTCTTATGGAAAAGGGTCACTTGATAGGGGCGTGACGAATCAGGGAAGGACACATTGTGACTGATAAGACCCAATCAGGAAGCAAATGTGCCTGCGGCATCGTTTTCAAAAATGTACTGTGGATGCTACGTAGTTATGTGTTTTAAAATGAAAACGTATTAGTGTGGATGTAGCCTCAGTGTTATGTAACTCCTGTGGCAGGACTTTTCTTCTCCCTCCCTCCTCCCTTTCCTCCTTCTCTCTCTCTGCGATCTGGGCTATTGTGAAGCTGGAGCTTCTACAGACCCAGAGACCTGGTACAAGAGCCAGGCAGAAGCAAACTACTGGGGAGGGGAAGGGAGAGGAGCATAAAGACAGCTGTATGTCTTTCTCTCTCTGACTGAATTCTTCAAGAAAGCTAAGAGTTATGTATTTCCTCTGCATTCTTCCAGGTAAGCCTTCTCACTTTGCTTTCAGTCTGCTGAATAGAAAGAATACAACTCCTAGTTCTTCTTGTGTCTTCTTGGGCAGTTTAACTGGCTGACAGAGGGATGTGATTCATTCTGTCAAGTGTTTCTCATGCCGTGCAGAACTCAGCTGTTATTTATTCAGTGTGATAGCAGTAACAGTCTGTGACAAGTTAGTATAAGACTTAATCGGGATATCATTTCTTAAACACTCCATTGTTAGAGTCCTTTTAACATGTTCTGCTGCTTTTTGAGGTTTGCTTTTATTATATGCAGTGAAGCACTGCTTGAATGATTATAATGTCGTCTGATAGGTTGTGCTGGTCCAGGAGGCCTCTTGGACTCCTTGTCCCCATCCATCCTCAGCTGTTGTTGTACAGTGGCAGCTTGTTTTACTTGTGAGGAAATATCTGAATGATAACATTGAGTTGAAATAATGTATTGTCATGGTGGAGGTAGAGAGGACATGTCAAATAAACATTAGGTATTATCAACTTTCCTGGAGGCTTTGACAGTAGTGTGAACACTTCAACTATTAGAGCATCTGCTACTTCTCATCTTCTACATCTTGATTATTATGCTTCACTGCATTTCAGAGGGAAATATTGTAATTTATATGAACTAAATTTTTTTGACAGCTGTAGTAACTAGTTACTAGATTAAGATTTAACACCTGTGGTATTGTGATATGGCTGTACTCATCTCCTCAACACAGTGGGACACAGGAGTTCATAATGCTACAAAGCTAGCAAACTGTGTCAGATATAAAGTTTTACAAATTAAAATAATATTAAGGGCTTACATTATATTTTTTATATTGAAGAAAATGTATTGTACAGTATTAAACTAATGCTGATATGGTTGTGATGTGGAGGGTACACTGATGCCTGTATTGTGGCATTATCCACCGGTAAAGACATTTTGGGCTGATGTATTTAAAAATATTTAATGCATTTTTAATATGCATATCAAACTATAGGACACGGTCCTATAGTTTGTTTACTTGGCTCAAAAATTGACACAGTACATTCTAAAATCTTACAGCAGATTATCACATTGGCTGGCTTGTCAGCTTGTTAAACTGGAAACAGTGTTAACACTGAGAACTGGCTGAAGGACTTATTGCACTTGTTGGTAATGGAGAGGGCTGATACAGCCCTCTAAGACTTGGATAATGTACTCAGTGGACCCTGGGACTTTATGAGGTCCAACTTAGAAAATGGTTAGTCACTGTATTGCTCAACATCCGTCTGTAATAATGTGGAGTTTTGTCTTGTTTTGCCAAATTGATTAATTCTCCTTATATTCTGCCTCCCATTAGTTAAAGTTTTGTTAACAGAAGTCTGAATTTGTGTGTCTGCATGGAGTGAGATTATTAAAAATTCATTTGAAGAATTTGATGAATTCAATTAATAATTAATAATATTTAAGTCAGCAATCAGTAATTATTTTTTTTTAACCAAGGATCAAGTATCTAGGTTAATTTCCCTAAAACATGTGCAACAATACATCTTCCTCTGTCTTGTCACTACTGAAACTGAAATTTTCTAGAAAACTGAACTCAAAATAAATGTTGAGGGCAGAGAACAAATTCATTGATGCAGGTGTTTTGTGCAGTGTAGCATTTAACTGATGCATTTTTAAAGCTTAGTAGGCTTTTTGGGGGGATTTGAATCCCCTAAAGACAATACATTGAGTAGATTCAGTATCTTAAATTTGTACAACTTTTATGTCATTTGTTGTCCTCAAGTTTTTAAATACCATTACAGATTCTGATACTTTTGGATAGAAGCTGCTGATTGGTAAAGTTTAGTTTTTAAATGTTATCATTAGGTGATGCCCAGTGTTAAAGTAGAGTGAAAAGTACCTAATGGATATAATGATGATATGTAAGGGCTTCCATTGACATCAAGTTAGATATTAGCTTATATAGGAGAGGTTCTTTCAAAAATAACTTGTAATTGTTGTTTCAGATAATGAAATGTTCTTTATTAAAAACTTTACTGATCTAACTAACTAACGTATCACCTTTGATTTATCCCTTTGTTTTTCAGAGAAGTCTATCTCATAGGTTAAATGTGGTTTCAGAGGCTTTTCCACCCTGAAACAGAAACTTGCATTGCCAGACAGGGAGGGCATGTACTGTATAGTTTGTGTGGTTTTAAATTTTGGGCACATCCATCGAAGAACAGCTAAAGAAGCAGAGACCGACTATGGCAGCGATGCAAGAAGATTCATCGACTGTGAGTTTTACGTTGATGATGCTCTAAAGTCCTTCGACACAGAGGAAGAGGCCATCAGTGTTCGTGGGCCAGCACAGAAGACGCTTGCAGCTTATAACTTCAAGTTTCACAAATTTGCATCAAATTGACCTGCGGTCACCGAGGCATTCCTACCTGAGGACCACTCCAAGGATTTTGAAAACTTAGACCTCTTTGCTTGCCATCGTAGCCTTGGGTTGTCCTGGAATATGCGCACAGACACCTTCAAGTTCCAGATTTTGGATGACCAGATGTCTTTTACTTGCAGAGGGATGTTGTCACCAGTAAACAGTTTCTACGACCCCCTAGGATTCCTCGCACTGGTCTCTGTTCACTGAAGGCTGAAACTCAGAGAGCTCACCTCACCGAGCAGAGGATTGGGACTCCCCACTCCCCAAAGACATGGAGATTGAGTGGACCAGATGGAGAGAGTCTCTCCAAGACTCCTGGCTGGCATCATCTGGCAGCCCTGCTGGTGTGCCACCATCACAAAGCTGTGAAACACCAGGGAAGATATCTCACTGAAGGTACTATTC
Source organism: Siniperca chuatsi (assembly GCF_020085105.1). Lineage (NCBI taxonomy): Eukaryota > Metazoa > Chordata > Actinopteri > Centrarchiformes > Sinipercidae > Siniperca > Siniperca chuatsi. Next base: position 4,790,533 of record NC_058060.1, on the reverse strand, counting down.
GAGCTGCTGGATTCTGGCTGGTCGGAGCAAAATGCTGTGTCAGCAGTCTGCTTTTCCAATGCGTCACCTACAGGAAGCTGCGAAGAAAGACAGAACATCTACAGATGGCAGACCTACCAGGTGAACGACTACAAGTCGCACCTCCCTTCACCTATGTAGGTGTTGATGTCTTTCGGCCACGGGACATCGTCTCATGCCGCACAAAAGGAGGACACTCCAACTCTAAAAGATGGGCTGGGATGTTATCATGCATGAAATGATCAAGGCAATGAGCACCAGCAGCGTCATCAAGGTCTTGAAAGGTTCTTTGCAGTCATACAATCTGTGGCACAAATTTTGTCAGTGTCTCCCGAGAGCTGGAGACAATACAATTCCGTGCTCATGGTCCTAGGAATGAGTCCACATCGCCATTTTGGCATCTCAAAAAGGCAACAAATTGCAACCTTGGCTTGTCATATATCAGATTCTGTTTATGTTAGAGCCCCTGAAATTTGGTATAACATAAATAAAATACTGTATTTTTAGCTAGAAATAACGTCCATATGTATATACTTTGGGGGACTGCCTGGGGCCCAAAAACCACCCAGACTACAAACCACAATCCAGCAGCAATAGTCTGCACCCACATACAAGAGATGTATCAAAATCATACAAGCCTTCTCAAGTCAAATAGTTTTTGTGTGTCATGCAGTGCTCTACGCACGCTCTACGCACGCATGCTGTCATGCAGTGCTCTACGCACAGAAGGGAGGGAACAAATAACTGACTGCTGTCAAAACAAGTGCATGTTTCCATGGATAATGGAACATTTGGGGCTGTAGGTGTGTGCCGAAGGATCTCAAGGGGCCTTATTTCTAAAAATGTCTGACTTTTATTATTTACTTTTATTTTAGATTTAACTTCATAATCTGGTGGTTGAGAGGTTTGTTAGGTATAACAGGATGCCGTCTGCATATAAGCTAATTTTGTGATGAAAATATCTTGTTTGTATACCTGTAATACAAATGTTTTGTCAAATGGCAGCTGCAAGAGGTTCAATGAAAATGGCAAACAGTAATGGAGAGCGGACATCCTTGTCTTGTCCCCGCTGTAGTGTGAAGCGTTGAGAGGTGCGATTATTAGTTATAACTGATGCAGACGGTGAGTTGTAGAGAGTTGTAATCCACTGAGTTAACGACTCCCCAAAACCAAATTTCTCGAGGGTAGTAAAAGAAATTAAGAATTGCCTTTTCTGCATCCAATGATGCAATTGTGGTATTTAGGTGGTTTCTCTGGGATAAAGAGTTGAATAGGCGGCGCATATTGGTGGATGAATGTCTGTCCTTTATAAATTCTGTTTGGTCTGGATAGATTAATGTAGATATGACTGTTTCTAATCTGTTAGTTAGTGCTTTATTAATTCTTTTTAGGTCACAATTAATTTTGCTTTTAGGGCTATAGCTGGTGGTGAGGATTGGGTCTTTGTAAAGTTTGAGTAAAATCGAAATAAGAGCTGTGTTCATTTGTGTAGGCGTGGTTCCTGATGATTTGATTTCACTGACCATTCTGTTAAATAAAGGAGATATTTGCCAGTAGTGTTCCTAGAATTCTATTGGGTATCCATCAGAACCAGGTGATTTATTGGTAGGCATGCAGAAGATGGCTTTCCTGAGTTCTTCTGAGGTTGTGGGTTGGTCTAATATGGTGGCCTGTTCTTTGGATAATTTTGGGAGTTCGCTGCTATCAAGGAAAGAGTGGATGTTGGAAATACTTGATATAATGTATAACGGGGGAGTCTCTGATAGTAATCATAAAAAAATGTGTTTGTATTTTGGTTATATATTAAATTTCCCTGTGTGTTTTGAATTGCTTTAATGAGTGATTTTTGTTTATTTTTTGCTGATTAGCGAGGAATTTACCATTTTTTTCATTGTGTTCAAAATAATTTAATCTCATTCTTTGCATGAGAAATTGGGTCTGTTGATGTATGATATTTTCAAGCTATGTCTTAATTTACTGTATTTCGATTTGAGTTTGCTCATTCAGGGAGTGGGAATGTTGGGAGTATAGATGTTTCAGTTTATGTTCTAGTTCTTGTTGTTTTTCTTGTTCCTTCTTTTGTACGTGGAGTATGAAATGATATGTCCCCTAAGACTTGCTTTTGCTGTTTCTCAAAGTACTGATGGTGAGATTTCTGGGGAGTCGTTCAGTTCAATAAAGGATGTCCACTCTCTGGAGAGAAAATTGTTGAACCTACTTGAAGGGGTTGGAGTTGTTTTGTGTACTAGATTAAAGCTGACCGGGCTATGGTCTGAGATGATTATTGGGTGAATTTCGGGGCTATTAATTTGAGATATAGCCTAATAGAATTGCTAACTAAGAAGTAGTCAATACAAGAGTAACTTGTGAGGAGGTGAGTAGTAGGAGTATTCTTTTTTTAATGGGTTCTTAGCTCGCCAACAAGACATAGATCTTCCATGTATTTTTTTATAACATCAGATGAATGCCATTGTTGAATCAAAAAATCATCATCATCAGTCATTGAGATGTGAAAATACTGGAAGAAAAAAATGTGAATTGTTGTCATTAGGTCCGTAAATGTTGGCTATTGTTATTTTAACATTTCTGATGTGTCCATTAATGATAACAAAACGACCATCTGGGTGTATTATTGTGGTTTTGTTGTGGTATTGAACATTGTTATTTATCAGAATAGCAGCTCCTTTTTTGGAATTGTATGATGGAGAAAATTTTATCTATCCATTTTGTCTTAAGTTTTAGATGTTCAGAGGTTGTCAGGTGTGTTTCCTGTAGAAGGCAGAAACTGGGGTTCATTCTAGCAAGATGATTGAGGACTTTTGTACATTTTGCCAGTGACCTAATGCCCCGAATGTTCCAGCTAATGAACTTGAGAGATGACATTATGAGTAATGTGGCGGATTAATGTTATTCGGCAGACTGGTGAATTTTACTATATTTTCAGAAGATAGATTCACACTTTGCAACCTACAGTAGGTTTTCAAGAATAAAGATGTTGTTTCAATGTAAACACACGTGGGGTCACTATTCTGTCTGGTCAGTGTCTGGTAAAATAGCGGCATAGTGATATTATATATATATACTGTACATATATTTCCTGTCCTACAGTACATGAAAACATAGAAATATGCAAAAAGCATTGATGTAAAGTAGGGATCTATGCCGAAAACTTGCGGACTCATCAGGTGGTTAACTGAAATAACTCAAATACTGCAAATAACTCAAATACTGCACTCCACAAACTTTTAATGACTCCTAAAAATATAAAAACACACTGGCATGTACAGTAGCCGGGGGGAGGGGGCAATTCCTACATTAGGCTGAATGGTTGAATGAAAATTTCGCACATCTCCCATGGTAGGCCATGAGTTTCTCCATGCTGTGCGGCTTCATGGTTTCAGAATCAGAATCAGAATCAGAAATACTTTATTGATCCCCGTAGGGAAACTCTTTGTTACAGTAGCTCGCCCTTACGTCAGTGCACACAGGAGAAAGTACTAGAAAACGATATGATACACTATAAACACTATAAAACAGGTCAGAAATAAATTATCATGTCGGTATAAGTATAAGATAAACTAAGTGTCGAGTACCAAGTGGGTTTACTGGTTGATGATGAAGTACAGTATAAAATACAATGTAACTAATTATGTAATAAATAATAGTAATAAGCGGAGATGCATGTACTGTCGAGAGTAATTGAGGTATATAGTATCAGTAACAATAAATAAGAAAAACTAACAAGGGAAAACTAATATTGCACGGGAGTAGTAAACAGAATATTGCACAATTAATATTAATTATGGCGGAGATTTAATGCTCAATGTCCAGTTTAGTGACCTAGGGTCAAACAGACTAACCCTTAGAGGGAGGAGTTAAAGAGTTTGATGGCCACAGGCAGGAATGACTCCTGTGGCGCTCTGTGGTGCTTTTTGGTGGGATGAGTCTTCCGCTGAAGGTGCTCCTTTGCTTGACCAGCACGTCATGGAGCGGGTGGGAGACACTGTCCAAGATGGCGTGTAGTTTGGCCAGCATCCTCCTCTCTGACACCACCGCCAGAGAGTCCAGCTCCACCCCCACAATGTCACTGGCCTTACGGATCAGTTTGTTGAGCCTGTTAGCGTCCGCTACCCTCAGCCTGCTGCCCCAGCATGCAACAGCATACAGGATAGCACTGGCCACCACAGACTCATAGAACATCTTCAGCATTGTCCGGCAGATGTTGAAGGACCTCAGCCTCCTCAGAAAATAGAGGCGGCTCTGGCCCTTCCTGTAAACAGCCTGAGTGTTCTTGGTCCAGTCCAGTTTGTTATCTAAGTGTACTCTGAGGTACTTGTAGTCCTTTCAAGTCCTTCAGGACATGCCAGCCAGGTTCAATTGGGTTTAGATCAGGCGACCTACAGTATTAAATGGAAAAGTCAAACATTTGTGCCTTGACAAAGAATAAAACCAGACACATCCAGCTGTAATTATAGACGTAGTGATGTAGCCAAAACGAGATAGGCCACTGAAAAAACTTTTTAGCAAAAGCAGGTTGTTACAGTACTGGACATTTTGAAAAATAGGCTACTAGGCATATAAAGGCTAAATACAGATTATTATTGCTGAATCATAAGGCTTGTTGCTCCGAAAATAGTAACTCTCCCTGGAATTTTTTGCTCTTAATATCTTAAAGTATTTTGACGTGCAAACGCAAAGATACTGTTTACAAAATGCTTACTTTTTAGTGTGATAAATTGGGCAGTCCCTGTACACACGGACACAAATTTAACCTACACACGTCTCTTCTTACCGTTCATCCGGTTCCACAGCAGAGAAACAGCTGAGTAAATGTCAGGAACAAGCAGCAAAACGTACATCAGTATAATCTGCTCTGAATGAGTACAGAGGGAAAGAAGCATCAGTTCAGTCCAGTCCAGTCTTCAGGGTCAGGCTCCTCAGCTCAATGAGAAGCGTGTCCCTGAAGGCTGGACATAACAGTCAATAGCACAGTTTTGTAGTTCCATCTCATCATTATCAATGTACTGTTCTCATCACGGAGTCCAACCAATCATACACAGATCAAGTATTGATGTCAAACAGTTATGTATAGCATATGTATGTTATTATATCAGAGTCATGTGTATGTTATACAATCATGCAGTCCATTTGTTCTTGCCATTACAGAAGTTACACTTCGGTGCTTCTGCAGTTGCTCCACTTCCTGTGGAGTCAACGAGTGGAAATACGGACTCTGCTATTGCAACTGCATTGTAGCCTGAGGATGTACTATTCTAAAATCCGTTTCAGGATTCAAGCACTCTGCTACCACCTAGCGTCTACAGTTATCAAGTGCAGCCCACACCTATCCCCCCATTTTTACCGCCGCAGCATCATTGCAGTACCATGGCAGGAAGTGAGTCAAATGAAACAAGGAACATCTGTACTCAAATACACGGAGATGAACTAGGAGAGTAAGAGGTGTGTGTATGTGTGTGTGAGAGTATGTGTGTGTGTGTGTTTGTGAGAGAGAGAGAGAGTGTGTGCGTGAGTGTGTGAGAGGGAGAGAGAGAGAGTTTGTAGGAGTGAGCGAGAGAAAGAGAGAGAGTGTTAGTAGGAGTGAGCGAGAGAGAAAGTTTGTTTGTTATTTGGGGGTTTTTAACCTTCAGTGAATAAACTATTGTACAGTCATATCTGTATCTTAGGGAAGCCCTGCAAGAATTTTTTTCTGGTGATCTATCTAAGTCTGGTTTTCTAAGTTTTCTCTCCTGTGTTTATGACTTAAGAACAGGTGATTTTTTCCCCCCAGGATACATTTTCTAATTTCCTTTAAAAAAAAAAAGTATTTCATCTGTGAAAAAAGATTGTTTTTTTTTCATCTGTGAAAGCTCTGAAAGGCAAGCGAATAATTTTTATTCTTCAGGCTCAAGTTTTATTTTCATCTATCATCTGTTTGTTGTTGTAATACCCATTTCGGCCACAAGTGGCTGAACTGCACCACTATGCTGAGCTCATACAGTCCCTGATGTGCCCCACTAGAAACATTCATGCTTTGCTTTACTCCCTAAGGCCGGTAGTTGTAGTCCACCGGAAAAAGTACGGAAGACAGAATAACAACTAGAAAATGCATTTTCCTGGAGAAAATGCAGTGTAAATGCTGAAATAATTTTGAAAGCATTGCTGGAATTGCTGCATTGCTGCAGAAATAAATTGCCTGCAAAGTCTTGAAGCAGAAAAGAGTTTCTCTGCAGAACAGTCGGGAGTCAAACCGCTGACCCTAGCAGTAGTAATAGGAGTAGGAGTAGTGTGAATAATGTGCGTTTTATTCTAGTGTGTTGTTTTTATATAATCTTGTATGTAAAGTGTCTTTGAGTACCTTGAAAAGAGCTTCATGAATAAAATGCATTATTATTACTGTGTCACACTATGTTCTCCTAATCTTTATTGTGTGATTTTGATCAAATCTTTATTTTTAGGGTTCACACCTGGAATGAGCTAGAAACACGAAACTTGGCCCAATAACTAGAAATGATGTGCATGTGCTTCCACAGAAATATGAGCCAAATCGGCCATAGTGGCACTGTGTTTTGAACCAGGCCACACCCTTCACACCGTATGACTGAATCACTTTAAATTTCTTGACCAATGAACTTCAAAAGGGGCATGGCTCAGCACATAAATAGACCAAAGTCAACAACCGTTGGGCCAATCATCACAAAACCTACAGGAAATGTCCACATAAGTACCTGAAACATACCTTGAAAGTTTCATTCAATTTGACCACTAGGGGCGCTACAAATGCAAGAAATGGGTGTGGTATGACACAAATTGGACTATAAATCAGAAATTGTTTGTCCAATGATCACATAACCTACAGGATATGTCCACATAAGTACCTGAAACATACCCTGAAAGATTAATTCATATTAACCACTAGGGGGTGCTACAAAAACAAAAAATGGGCATGGAATAACACAAATCAGACTATAAATGAGTGTGATTGGTCTCGCACCTTCTTTAAGCAAAATTAAAGTAGCTGAAGTGACTTTGCTCGGCTTTGTGAAGCCCTTGGGATTTACAGCTTTTTTCCCAGAGTTGTCTTCCCCCCCTCTGATTCCACTGTCCCCACATATACCTTAACTTAAATGCTGCTATATTGTTTTTGCTACATGTACCACATGTTCATTTGTACTACTGGACTATTTATTTATATATATACTGCATCATTTGCACTCCATTACTATGTACTGAATACTGCAATAACTCATCTACTGCACTGTTATTTCTGTCCATAATTTGCACTACTTAATATTCATTGCATTACTGTTCTGCTCAGTCCAATTCATTATTCTACATATCGATCAGTATACTTCTGTTTACAGTAATGCCATCTGTATATAATGTCCATAGTACCACTTTTAAAATATTTTCATAATACTGTTCTATCCTGCATTTATGCACACATTTTACATCCTGCACTTGCTTATTGCACTTCTGGTTAGACCTAAACTGCATTTCGTTGCCTTGTACTTATACATGTGTAATGACAATACAGTTGAATCTAATCTAATAATCATAAATAACAATTCATAATTTAATGAATAAAGTCCTCGGGGGCACCACTCTTGACGAAGAGAAATGATAGCCAATTAATTAAGTCTAAAATACAATGAAAACACAAAAGTAATGTCACAAGTACAAAAGTTAAACAGTCCTACTGTTAGTCTATGTGATGCCCAGTTATTTAGTTACCCTCTGTGGGAAGGAAAGAAAGTTGGCTTTGGTGCTGGTGTTAACTGGCAGTCAGTTGTGGTTCCGCTGTGGAAGAGTCTCTTGCTGTGCAGTGTCTGCTTGTAGAGATCGGAGGAAGCCGGTCATTCTGCCTGTGGTTGTCCTTACAGAGTTAACAGCTTAGCATTAACTTGCTTTGTGCTTCTTAAAATTAGCTAACAGGCTTTGTGCAATAGCTGTTGAACTTTTTTGCTAAACTTTATTGCTGAGATTTAACAGGCTTTTGCAGCGCTGCGGTAGATCAGGAGACTTTGGTTGTGCTGCGTGTTTCTGGTGGGTGTCTGCTTGTGAACAGGCCACACTCAGAGGGAGACAGCCCTGCCTGTCCACTGCAGTAAAGGATTCCAGGGGAAAGAGAGAACAAATCATCGCTGACCTTTTTATTGACCTGGTGACATCCAGGTCACAGGTCAGATTGGCCAATGCTGCATTCAGTGCCCTCAGGATTGTGGGACAAAAGAGAATGCAGTCTCCTACCAAAAGTTCAGTTAACAATCACCAAATTAATGAATTCATCTGTGGAATCCCAACAAGCAAATCATAAAAGACTGCGCAAATTGTGTTATGTTTCAAAATAAGTAACTGTTACCTCAACTGCACATTGTCAGATCTGACCACATACACAAAAAATCGTCACACATCAAATCGTGCGGATCGATTGGAATTGGTGTTGATGACATTTCTCAGCAATCTGCCTAACCATTTTCGCGCAAATCATATAAGAATGTGCAAATGTTTTGTTCCTTAATTAGTAACTGTGTTACCGTGAGTGTTTTAAAATTAGTAACTGTGTTACCTCGACTCCACATCGTCAGATCTGACCCAAATTTCAAATGTTTTATAAGACTCCCGGCCTGATAAGACTTGTAGTTTTTGAGCTGAGATACTATTTTGAATGATTGAGAGCCACAGATACTATCACCTATACTGTCTATTATGGTGTTCTCGGCCAAAATTGGCCTGGTCTTTTTTTAACTGTTCATAAAGCATAAATTATCACCAGATGATGTGTGACATCTTCTGAGCAACTTCATTCCTACTCATTGTTACAAGTTCCACACAAATTTTTGGAATTTATGGTGTGTAGATCTTGGTTATATGAAATAAGTCAGGTGATGAGATAGAAGCAGGAAAAAAGAGTGAGAGAAAGAGAGGGGGAGAGATAGGGAGAGAAAGAGCATCCCGGCATATGGCTGCTCAGCCATATGCCAGCTTTTTTTATAAACAAGGGCTGTTTCATCCTGTCCTGGCAGGACGCGCTTTGAGGCGGTGTGAAAGCCTCACACTTTTGTTCTCTTCACTCTATTATTATTATTATTATTATTATTATTATTATTATATATTTTGCCATTCTTTGCCAAAATAATCTTCTGTCTACTCCTCCTGTACCGTTTGTCCTACAAACTTCAAAACATACATATTCTTCATGAGATTCACACTATTACTTTTCTTTATTCTAAAATGTTTCAGTGATTTTATATAATTTTTTTAAGTGTTAAAATGTTTTAAAGTATATGTGAACTGAGTTGGAACCTTTTTAGATCAGAATTTTTTGAATCTAGGTGCTGCCAATCTGTTTTCATTAAACTTAAAGATTCTCTCTTTTTTCAAACACTTTGTACACACACTGTACATCCTCATGTTCTGCAAGATCTCCTGCCACTAATAATGTTCAAATTTCTGACCTAAAAGCTTAAATTTAAGTTTTCTCAGCAAAGTGTGAACTTGTGTCAGAAATCCTCCACTGGCTCTATGGTTAAGCCCTGGTAATAGACAGCTACGCTGTTATAGCAAGATTCTGCGTTTGATACCGGCTCAGGGCAGTCCTCCACGTAACATTGCTGTCATGGATAAGTTTATGCTGTATGTATATCATGTACCATCATTCAATACATCTCCCACACTATTTAATAATATTGTTTAATATTTAGATTGATATGCATTTTGTAAATGTTTGCAAATGTAAATTTTTACACATTCCAAACTTAAAAAATCAAACAAAATTGCCTGTACGTCCTACATAGCTGACACTGTTTCAGCACATCCACTGATGTGTGACAAAGGTTTGCCTCACTGCAACCCTTGGTCAATTAGGTAGTCCTTCACTCTATATTTTTCAAAATATACAAAATCAATTAACATCTATATCTCCATATGTCTTCATTCAAATGCTACAAAAGTTGACACAGATATTCTCTAGATAGTAAATATTAAGTGTTTCAGTATGTTGCTGTAATTTCTAATGTATGCATATGCATGTATTTTTTTTGTTTTTGTGTTTTTGTGTTGGATCAAATGTCACCAAGATATTTGACAATACACACGAAACCAGCAGAATGATTTTTTCCAGAATTTTCTCACCAACATTTTGACTGTTGTATGCGTTTTAAGTTTAGGTTAAAAATTGGCAGGTGGATTGCAAATTCCACCAACTACTCAGGCACACATATAATGACACTCATTGTCCTCAAGGTGAATCACCAACACTTCTTTCTGGGATTCTTTCAGAAGGTGGGCCGGCGAGCAGCAGCAGATGCAGCAATCACAAGCATTTTCTTCAGAAAATGCAAATACTCTAGTTATTATTATTATTATTATTATTATTATTATTATTATTGTTATTATAGTAGTAGTAGTTGTTGTAGTAAAGGCTGTACTACTACTACTAGTAGTAGTAGTAGTAGTAGCAGCAGCAGTAGTAGTAGTAGTAGCAGTAACCTGTAAGGAGTGTAGTCCCTCATTTACACCACAAGAGGGACTATCCACCAAAGTGAACGCTAGTTATAGTAGCGCTGCTTGAAAGAAATTGATTGAGGAATTAAGTCCCCTTGAAGGAGTTGAGGTGTCATCTGAAGTATAAGATGTGTATGTGTGTATGCCTGTGAAATAAAACTTGATGAAAGATGTGGAACATTTTAACATGTCTAAGCCCTATATGTGTGTCTGTCTGTGTGGCAAACTGGCTCAGAGAGGTGAAAAGAGTATCAGACAGGTTGATGAGTCTTAAGCTGGAAATTGAAGGGGTGATGTTCAATGTTGTGAGTGGTTATGCCCCACAGGTAGGATGTGAGTTAGAAGAGAAGGTGTGTTAGAGAGAAGTGAGTTAGATGAAGTAATGCAGAGCATCCCCAGAGGTGAGAGAGTGGTGATTGGTGCAGATTTCAATGGGCATGTAGGTGAAGGGAACAGAGGTGATGAGAATGTGATGGGCAGGTTTGGTCTTCAGGACAGGAATGCAGAAGGACAGATGGTGGTAGACTTTGCAAAGAGGTTGGAAATGGCTGTAGTGAACACTTTCTTCCAGAAGAGGCAGGAACATAGGGTGACATATAAGAGCTGAGGTAGAAGCACTCAGGTGGACTACATCTTGTGTAGACGTTGTAATCTGAAAGAGACCAGTGACTGTAAAGTAGTGGTAGGGGAGAGTGTAGACAGACAACACAGGATGGTAGTGTGTAAAATGACTCTGGTGGTGAGGGAGATGAAGAGGACAAAGGCAGAGCAGAGGACGAAGTGGTGGAAGTTGAAAAAGGAAGAATGTTGTGTAGTTTTCAGGGAGGAGCTGAGACAGACTCTGGGTGGTCAGGAAGTGCTCCCAGATGACTGGACCACTACAGCTAATGTGATCAGGAAGACAGGTAGGAGGGTACTCGGTGTGTCATCTGGAAACAGGAAAGCAGACAAAGAGACTTGGTGGTGGAACGAGGAAGTGCAGGAGTGTATACAGAGAAAGAGGTTAGCTAAGAAGAAGTGGGAGGCTGAGAGGACTGAAGAGAGTAGACAGGATTACAGGGAGATGCAGCGTAAGGTGAAGGTAGAGGTGGCAAAGGCCAAACAAAGAGCATATGAGGACTTGTATGCTAGGCTGGACACTAAAGAGATAGAGATAGAGATGGGAAGGATGTGCAGCAGGTTAGGGTGATTAAAGATAAGGATGGAAATGTATTGACAGGTGCCAGGAGTGTGATGGGAAGATGGAAGGAGTACTTTGAAGAGTTGATGAATGAGGAAAATGAAAGGGAACGAAGAGTAGAAGAGGTGACTGGTGTGGAGCAGGAAGTAGCAAAGATTAGCAAGAGTGAAGTGAGGAGGACGTTGAAGAGGATGAAGAGTGGAAAGGCAGTTGGTCCTGATGACATACCTGTGGAGGTATGGAAGTGTCTAGGAGAGGTGGCAGTAGAGTTTCTGACTAGTTTGTTTAACAAGATCTTGGAGAGTGAGAGGATGCCCGAGGAATGGAGGAGAAGTGTACTGGTGCCAATTTTTAAGAACAAGGGAGATGTGCAGAGCTGTGGCAACTACAGAGGAATAAAGCTGATGAGCCATACAATGAAGTTGTGGGAAAGAGTAGTGGAAGCTAGGCTAAGGGCAGAGGTGAGCATTTGTGAGCAGCAATATGGTTTCATGCCTAGAAAGAGTACAACAGATGCAGTATTTGCTTTGAGGATGCTGATGGAGAAGTACAGAGAAGGTCATAGGGAGTTGCATTGGGTCTTTGTAGATTTAGAGAAAGCGTATGACAGGGTGCCGAGAGAGGAGCTGTGGTATTGTATGTTAGAGTGGTGCAGGACATGTATGAGAGCTGTAAGACTGTGGTGAGGTGTGCTGTAGGTGCGACAGAGGAGTTCAAGGTGGAGGTGGGTCTGCATCAAGGATCGGCTCTGAGCCCCTTCTTGTTTGCTCTGGTGATGGACAGGCTGACAGATGAGGTTAGACAGGAATCTCCATGGATTATAATGTTTGCGGATGACATTGTGATTTGTAGTGAGAGCAGGGAGCAGGTGGAGGAAAATCTAGAGAGATGGGGGTCTGCTCTGGAAAACAGAGGAATGAAGCTTAGCCGCCGTAAGACAGAATACATGTGTGTCAATGAGAGGACCCAGGTGGAACGGTGAGGTTACAGGGAGCAGAGGTGAAGAAGGTGCAGGATTTTAAGTACTTAGGGTAAACAGTTCAGAGCAATAGAGACTGTGGAAAAGAGGTGAAGAGGTGAGTGCAAGCAGGTTGGAATGGGTGGAGAAAAATGTCAGGTGTGTTGTGTGATAAAAGAGTATCAGCAAGAATGAAAGGAAAGGTGTTCAAGACGGTGGTGAGACCAGCGATGTTGTACAGCTTAGAGACAGTGGCACTGAAGAAAAGACAAGAGGCAGAGCTGGAGGTAGCAGAGCTTAAGATGTTGAGGTTCTCTTTGGGAGTGACGAGGATGGACAGGATCAGGAATGAGTACATCAGAGGGACAGCTCATGTTAGATGTTTCGGAGATAAAGTCAGAAAGGCCAGATTGAGTTGGTTTGGACATGTTCAGAGGAGAGACTGTGAATATATTGGTAGAAGGATGCTGAGGTTGGAGCTGCTAGGCAGGAGGTCTAGAGGAAGACCAAAGAGGAGATTTATGGATGTAGTGAGAGGACGTGAAGTTGGTCAGAGGACAGGGTTAGATGGAGGCACATGATTCGCAGTGGCGACCCCTGAAAGGGAACAGCCGAAAGGAAAAAAGAAGATTAAGAAGAAAGAAAAATTTCGATTTCACTTTTGTTTTTTCAAAATTAACAGAAACAGAGGTCCACACTTGGTTAGTGGTACGTGTATCATCCGATCATTCAGTTATTCCATTTAATCTGGCAAATGGAAAACTTTAGTTTTTTTGTTTTTTATATGCTTTAATAAAGTAAAATTACCCTGTGTTTTCTTGTTTTCATCTTGAAATGGGTAATCTAATAAAACAAGAAAACCAAAAAGCAGATCTTGCTTCTATTTTTCTCTTATTTAGTTTTGTACTGTTTCTCTGCGGTGCGCATGCGTAGTTTGTTACGCAGCGTGCGTTTTCTAAATTACAAATTAAGGTAAATTTTAAGGAATTTGATGACATGGACTATAGTCTGTTATGAACATAGGAGAGACCAAGTGGACATAAATAACGTTTCCTACAGTACGCAAGGTTTCCTGCATTAAACCCCACCAGTGAAATAATTTTTCGTCCTCAGCGGTATGTTTTTAATCATGGAAGTTTAGACAGTTACTGTGATGCACAATGAATAGTATTCAGTAAGATTAAATTCAATTCAATTCAATTTTATTTATAAAATTGTTTTTTATTATTTATTTTTATAGCACCAATTCATAACAGAAGTTATCTCATTGCACTTTAGAGAGGAGACAATAACGCTCTTGTTACCCTAATTGACTGTTTGAGTCACATCGGACAGCAGCATCTAGTGGCCACCGTCGTCAAAGCAGCTTCATTAGTAATTTAAAACCTGTGAGATAAGTGCTGAACAACTTGGTGAGAGAGAGTGACCAACCCTGGATGTCTTTCCAAAATTTAGCCTATCAACTTTTGGTGAATCAGTTCTATTTGTGACACCCAGAGTCTCTCATCACCACCAACTCCAGTAGTCATCCTCACCATTGTGGTTGGGGGGGGATTAGGTCTAATAATGCCTATATAATTATTATAAAGGCTAAAGGCCGTCTGTCTTAACACTGGTGAACTGCAAATGGTTAATATCTGCCATAAACACTAAATCTCCTCAGAAATCATTAAAATGTCTGATAGTATTCCACTTTTTTGCTCTGCATGCTCCTGTGAGGTGCGTGCAGCAGTCACATTCAGCGCATGTGCACGATGAAGAGTCAGAAATCCACAAATCTTTCTATTTAATTTTATTACCCACTTCAATATGAAAACTGGAAAACAGTTATTTTCCCTTTTTTATGCCCACAAAAAAGTAAATTCTGACCCATTATTCCGTTATTCGTTTGCCAGATTGAATGGAATAATTGAATGAATGGATGATACACAGACCGTCGGTGTAGAATGAGAGTCCATTTTTGGTAGTTTAGAAATGTAGGTGTGAGTGCATTTGAATCAGGTGTAGTTTGGCTGATGGAGTTTTTTCATGCATTAATGTGATATGATAATTTGTAATGAATTGAAAAGTGGTGTATCTTTGTTTTATAAAAGCTTTTAATGGATTATGTGGCTGTGTTGATCTGCTGGTCATACCTCCTGTATAGCATTATCATGCTATCTAGAACAGTATGAAGGGGAAAGAGGGTGACTTCCTTTTTCATCATGATAGCACAAAAAGCCATGAGCCAGGGGAAAACAAGGATTTCTCACAAATTCCCCTCATGTTGAACAACTATCTCTGTTAAGTTTGTTTAGAGCAAACATTATTCTTTTTTGAACTGCTTATGTCTTGGTGATCCTGCTTTTACATCAGCAATCTACTTCTTCACTGTGTTCTGACATTTGAAATGAATGAATTTCAGCTCATAAGCTCTGCACTCTTGTGCTGTTCCTCCGGGGTTAAACAGAATAATTGCCTATAGCCTTGTGTAAGCAGTGAATGGAAGCCTTTGTTACAAACTTATGTCCTCTGTTTTCACTGCAGGCTGTGGACAGCAAAGTGAATGTGCTCACACCAACTCAATGGTAAATGTTGACCTTTTCACTTATTCATGTTGGCTGACATCAATTCTACCCACAAATCATAGGATAAGCTTAATTGTCTTTTTACATATATGAAATAATTATGATCAATTAGATGTGCACTGTCAATCAAATTTCAGTGTCAAACACACTGTTTTAAGAGGCTTCCCTCTATTTCACTTTGCTTTGCTATAAATTCAATTGAATTCCGTTCGCAGATAAGGCCATAATCGAATAAACAGAGATTAAATCAGTATATATCTTCAACAAGCTATTCTGTAATGTATTCAGAAAGAATAGGAGGTGAATATGAAGTTAATTCTAATAGCTTTTACCTCTGTGCCTGTTAGCACCGAATGGTTTGAATGTAAAAGGTTAAGAAGAAAAAAAAGATTGTTAAATTACATTATGTTAGAGAAATTATATTTCCTAATGTTATATATGATAAAATAATATGCTGAAAGATTATCTTTTGGTTTTGGATGGGGGATTCATGGTGGTCCTAAAGAGAGACATACATGTAGATGTGAGAGTACACATTTGGACATCTGTGTATACATCTATTGTCAAGAAAAACATAACAGTTGTAAATGGCTAAAATGGTAAATGGCCACATTTATATAGCGCTTTATCCAAAGCACTTTACACTGCTTAACACCTATTCATGGGATGCAACCATTATGTGGAATAAAGAGCAAGGCTATATGCTGCATTCATTCATTCACTCCTGGGCAGAGACAGTCACAACGAAGAGCCTGCTAAATCCCATCGAGAACCAGTCAAAGATTGCGAAACCAGTCCTTGAATTCATCGCTGCGACAGGATTACACCTTTGGAAATAGACACATACCGAACTGCAACCTAATCCCGACCTGTGAGAGGCAGCAATGTGTCACAAGGCATCTAGTCTGCTCGAAATCCATAAGAAGAAGAAGACAGTCATGACAGTCAGCCTTTCACATTAATGTCCATTGTGTTTCACTTTATTGCTGTGCTTGATTTGTTTTCATTTAGGCATTTAAGACCCAGGGTTTTAAGAAACTGACCATGTAATAGCAACATCCCCGCGCTGAATCCGGTCTGAGACCTTTGTTGCATGTCGTCCCTCATTTCTCTCTGCTCAGTTCCTGTAATCTCTTCACTGTAAAGGCAAAAAGTGCCCAAAAATACTTTACATATTTATTTCAAATAATTCAAACGCAACTGTCATAACCTAATCATAAACTACACTGTACAATTAGCATTATTCCTTTTATTCGTGGTGCCTCCACTGCCTCACTGAGTGACAAGCTAACATTACTGTAAGGCAACTGCATTTTACAAAGTCAGCTAACAGCCTCATTTTTATCCACAATTTTTCCACCTATGGCGTTGAATCCAAAATGCTTCCACACATTACTTCTTAGATTGTGTCATGATGGTGTCGTTATTATCTGTTCAGCATGGCTGTAGTAGACCATAGTTTCCTCCATTTTGCGTTAGCAAAGAGAAGAACAATAGCCTAAATTCCTGATAGGACAACGGGGCATGGAACGGGTCAAACAAACAGTGCTAAATTACCTCAAACATACCTGTGACATTTCTGTACTGTACTGTAAGTTCTTATCTGCAGTAAGCTAATATTGACAGATTTATTGACCAGGCTGATTAATCTTCTCTCTTTTGTATGTCCATATTAGTGTTCTGTCTGGTGATGGGGTCTGGGAAAATACTGTGGATAAAAAATAGCACTTTAAAATAAAAGTTCCTATGGTAGGTTATTTAAAGGATGGGCTGGTAATTTAATATAATTCCATTCGTTCCAAATAATAATGGGGATAAATCCATCCAGGTACTCTTGTGTGTATGCATCCACAATAAAGCTACCACCATGTGTGCCTGTGAGCAGCAGCTTGTGTGTTCTTTTCCTCTCATGAATAATTGAGTGGCTGATGTAAATGGAGACAGCTGGCTGCTGTAACTATAGACCTTTATTAAGTCAGTTCACTTTGTTTCCTGTGTGTAACCACTTTCACAAAATTCATTCACCATTCATTCATTCAATACTTAAACTGCTAGGTTCTCCTCCTGAAAAGGCAGAGGCACTGAGGGACACGAGTTAGACCAGGGTCACTGTCCTACTCTAATGAAATTTTAGATAGTACTTCAGTCATCTGAACTGATTGATTGATTGCTACAGTGTGAGATTTAAATATTAATGTCATCAAATCTGAGGGATCATGAAACGATTAATGGAATTGGAAAGAAGATGGAAAAACCTTACCCTACAAATTTTTTTCAAACTTGACCTTAAGTGCACCCTGGACCTGCTGCACCTCTCGCTAACCTCTTCCTCATTGATAAGATGTTGTGCTCTGTGCAGGAGGCTCCTCACCACTGATCTTTGAGTTGTTTTTGAGTTAAAATGAAGATACTGGACTGTGGAGTGGGTTTCCTATAAACTGTGGTTTTTATGTTCTCTCATAGTCATTGCCTCATTTCAATTCAATTTATTTATGTAGCGCCAATTCATAACAGAAGTTATCTCATTGCACTTTTCCTATAGAGCAGGTCTAGACCGTACTCTTTAAATCCAGTGTGCTGGAGTACAGGGCCAAAACAGCAAAACATGTCTTACTTATGAACTGCAAAATACTGGCTAGGTTATCCAAACATAGCAGCCCATTAATTTCAATAAAAGCCTGTCACCCAGTATTAAAAAAAGTTTCTAGCGCTTCTTACTAATATGCCTATAATGCAGTGCATCAGTGTCTTTTTTAACTTCCCCCTGTTTGGGTCAGCATGATACTTAGGACAGCTGTTGCTTTTGAAATTGATGCGTATGGAAAAATGTCACATCAATTTAGTCTTTTAGGGCCGAAGGGTGTTGTGTGAACTGCAGTTCTGACTTTGGCCACTATACCAAAGTCAACTCACAGCTTAGTGCTGTTCCTGGGGTCTTGGTAAAGACATATCAGCTTCCCTTGAATTTTTATTTTATGTCAGCTTCTCAACATAGCAGTTCTAAGCCCGAAGAGATTTTTGTTGAATATGAAATATCTGTAGAGCTTTAGTGTACATTGGGGTATCACATTCAACCCCAGAGACTCACTACTACCCCCTCCCTCCCCTCCTTTACTCCAAGTTGCCTCCAGAATAGAGATCAGGTTGTTCCTCCTCCTCGCTGCTGAGATGCAGCACAGTAGCCAACAATTTGGGGATGACCTCAGACAGCAGGCAGAGGGAGGAGGGGCAGTGATGGTGATAGGTGGAGCAGTGGTAGACTGAGGTCAGACAGAAGGAAAAGAAAGTGAGAAGGGAAGAGTAGTTCTCAGCCTGCCAATACTAACTCTACATCCGCTGTCAGACACTACTAGAGGTAAGTTCTACATACTGTATGTATGTGGCTCGCTTTAAAGCTTCGTAAAGTATCAGCATGAATAATTGATGCTCCCCAGATGTCACTTGCTATTGTGTCAGTTACACAAAGTAAACATTGTTTGAGGTGTTTTTTTTAAATATCTATCTACATATGAACGGGTGGAGTAAAGTCAGGTTCATCTTTGGGTGTGGTGAGGTGAAGGCTTGGTCGCAGCCGGTGCAGCAGAACGAGGAATATTGTGTCTTGAAGAAGAGAAAGATGAGCCTTGTTTCTGTTTGTGAGTGTGCATGTGTGTGTGTTCATTTAAACAGTGTGTATGCGGGTGTGATGTGTGTATGTGTGAACTCTGGGGCCCTGCTGGCACAATAGCCAGCTGTGTGGCTGCAGCACCCACGTCCACATTCCCTCCATGCTGGGTGTGGGTGGTGTCTCCAGGCCGTCAGGAGGAAACACTGGCTCTGTGGAGCATTAGGATGCCGAGGCATTTGTCTCTAGAACAGTTGGTTCAAAGAAGAGAGAGACAAGGGAGAGGATGATGAAAACCTAGATCAAAGACACATCTAAAGACAGGTATCCTTTGTGTGTTTGTGTTATTTATAGCAAGTGTTGTTTCTGGTAGGAGTAGGCTAAAGCCAGTCTGCATGTTTTGTCCTGGCTAAGTTGTGCAAGTAATGGCATGTCTGGAGAGGAAGAGGAAACCCATCGCTATGAGTTTCTCTGCTCTGAAGTTCTCCCTCACCACTTTGTACCACCACATGCAGTGTGGATGTGAGGTGCTGGATCTACTGTGTATGATGTGTTTCTGACTGTGTGGTCATTAAACTTCACTTCTGAGCTGTTAATGCACTGTGGTGTAGTGATTACACTCTGAGGAAATATATTTACTTAGTATTACTTCAACAGACCTAAGTGGAAACATTCATTTGTGATTTGGTGTTGGTGCTGAACTACAACTGACTGTATCCTCCAAGACCAGTGTGTGTGTGTGTGTTTGTGTATGTGTGTAGAAAGATTTACTTTACAAGCTCATATGTGCTTCGGTTGTCTTTGTTGTTCCATTTGCAAGTATGCTTTATTTGTCGACTGTTATTGTTAAAAAAAAGATGATCTAGAGATCAGTGTTGTCAGATTGTTGATGCTAGGTAACACATCCTCTTTTATACTGTTGTCGCTGACTATTAAAATATGTGTGAGTGTGTGTGTTAGGAGTAAAACCAAACACATATACATTATTTGGATATGCACAGATAATGTGCTCTGAACAAATAAAAAAAAAAAATCTACATTTTTGCAGTATTAGTAGTATATTACCTGCCTCCATGTTGACACAACTTACCACAAACACAACACCGCTTCTTCTCAGTCATAACACATAAGAGTCATAACTCAGTCAAATCGAAACATACAGACATACACATACTGCTACAATCAGCGGAATCTGAGGAATCCCTCTTTACAGTGGTATCAGGATCTCCGATGTCCATCAAGGATAGAAGTCCATAAATCTGTTTAGAAATCATATAAAAAAGGAGCTCCTTATAACTTCATCAGATCTTGTCTCATAATCATCAGATTCAGACTTATTCTTCAGTATCAGAGTAATTGTTGTCTGTGCAGTGTGAACAGAAACTGCTGGTAGCCAAATCAGCAGGACTTTTTATCATGCACATGTGCCAAAATGTACACAAATAGGCTATAAGCTAAAAACACGGAGTTGTACTGAGGTTTAAAGTTCAATATTCAGACATTTAGCACGATGCTCATCCTTAATAAGTTTCAATCAGTTTTCACCTTGTTCGTTATGCAGTGTGGAATAAAGCTTGACTGATGTTCCACAGGTGTCACAGCCTGACACTATGCAACTTGACCGAAGACAGGAACTAATGGGCTGAAGTTGGGGACCATCTCAAAAGTGCATGCAAATATGCTGGGTTTTTGTACAGCAAATTATTATTAATTTAGCTGAAAAATTCTATTCTTTCTTTCATTACCTTTATTGCTAAAAACCAAAACAGGGAGCTGGTTTTGATAGTATTATTTTAAGTGCTTGAAATTTTCCATAATTAACCGACTGATGCCCTGGTTCACTGACAGCTACAAAAATGTCTTGGAAGATATCCAAGACTGAAGTATAAACCTGCAGGGTTTTAGCAGGGTTTAGGAGGAAGGCCATGTTTCCTCCACATTTATAAACATAACATTTCCTCAAACATTTGGTTATCTGAAGTGCTATGGAAAATATATATATATACAAATTTGTTGTTTCACTCTGTTTTCAGTAGCTATGTCCCGATCCGATACTTTTAATATTGAGTATCTGCCAATACTGAGTGCGATCCAATACTTATATTTACCATAATGTTGAATAAATATGTATTTGGCACATTGAAATAACAGCTGTAGCCTTCTAAATTCGGCCCACCTTATTTTTCAGGAGCTACTTGATCTAAATACTGAAGGTTCTGATTAAAAACTATAAAGTTGATAAGCTTAAATCATTGATATGTTATGAATGAAAGTTAAGTGGGAGTGTGGGACATCAGCTAGAGAGAGGATATATCACTGTTGGAGTTGTTGGAACTACAGAAACTCTGTCCACTTGTGGCCGTAGAGTGTTGCTACAAAGTGGAGGTTCTTTTACGTCATAAACAATCTTTGGCAGAGTACAGACACACCAACAGAAAAGTTTTATTTTGACCTGCCATCAGGTTACTCACAGAATTAATATTAATTAGCGACAGCTATGATCTGCCGCCAGTGACATTTGACATTTTATATTTGTCATGGATAAAGCTAGTGGGCCAGACAACATCAATCCCTACTTACTTAAAGCAGTCTTACTTAGCAGTCTCACAGCACCACTTCAATCTTCAATCGTTCAAAAAAATTTCTAATTGCATGGCCTCAGATCTTCTACAAACTGTCAACATGTCTCTTCTCTCAGGTGTCTTCCCACAGGCCGTGAAAACTGCAGTTATCAAGCCACTCTTAAAAAAGAACAACCAACTGGAAACTGGGTGGGACTTTCTGGTACATCAAACTGGTTTGAATCCTACTTAAAAGACAGGGACTACTTTGTAAAAAATAGTGTGGAGTTCCCCAAGGCTCCATTCTGGGGGCTCTTCTGTTTAACATCGGCATCCCACTGGCTCAGATTATGGAAAACAACAAAGTATGTTACCATAATTATGCAGACAACAAACTAATTTACATAACAATGTCACCAGGGGACAATGGTCCAATACAAGTGCTGAGGAAGTGTATTGAACAAATCAACGATTGGATATGCCTGAAAAGATAAAACTGAAGTAATTGTTTTTGGAGCTAAGGAGAAATGATAAAAAGTCAGCGCTCAGCTTCAATCAGTAATGATAAAAACTACAAACCAAGCCAGAAATCTGAGCATCAGCATCTGAGGACCCTGCTAACTGCTTTCATGGACCCAATGCAGTTTGCATACCAGCCACACATCGGAGTGGAGGATGCTATCATCTTCCTGACACACAAGGCCCTTTCACACCTGGAGAAGCAGGGATGCACTGTGAGAGTCATATTCTTTAGCTTCTCCAGTGCTTTCAACACCATCCAGTCCTGGCTTGTAAGGGAAAAGCTTCTGACAATATAACTGTATCCTGGCACTGTATACTGGATCACAGACTACCTTACTGGCCAGTCACAGTATGTCAGAGTGGATGGCAGTGTCTATGAGGTTGTGACAAGCAACACCAGCGCACCTAAAGGAACTGTACTGGCACTATTCATCTTCACACTCCACATCTCAGACTTCTGCTTTAACACCAGGAAGGAACAGAGCAGACTGTTCTTCTTGGGGAAACTCAGATCTTTCAGTGTGTTCAACAAGCTCTGTCAGATCTTTTACCAGTCTGTAGTACCAAGTGCACTGTTCTTTGCTGTAGTGTGCTGAGGTAGTGGAATTAAGGTTGGTGAGGCCAGCAGACTTAACAAGCTGGTAAGGCAGGCCAGCTCTGTGGTTGAGCTGGAACTGGAAAGTCTGGAGACAGTGGCGGAGAGGAGGATGAAGGTCAAGATCAAAGCCATCCTGGAAAACCCCTCTCACCCTCTCTACGACGAGCTGTAGCAGATGGACAGCTCATTCAGCCACCGGATCATCTCACCCAGATGCAAAACGGAGCGTTCAGGTGCTCATTTGTGCCTACTGCTATCAGGCTATGCAACAGCAGTGGAGATCACAGACTGCCCCAATCACTCAATTGCTCTTGTATAGTTTCTATTTTTATTTCTATTCTTATTTTTATTTTATGTACTTTATTTTATTTATTGTTTACTTTTTCAGTTTATCTGTATCTGTATTTCTGTCCTTGTGCTGCTACAACAACTGAATGTCCCCTCTGGGATCAGTAAAGGCTTATCTTATCTAACCGGCGAAAGTGACGGTGCAACTAAAAATGAGAAGCTGCTATTTGAATGTTTTGTACCCTGCTCTTTGCTAATAAGAAAAAGAAAGGAGAGATAACAGATTTGTGGGGTGCAACAAAATATTTTTTCATATTCACACACTCAGATTTCCACTCCATATGGAGCTAAATGTTCGCACTGTAGTGCCCTGTCATGAAGGAGAGACACAGTAAAGTTCGATAAAGAATGGATCGGATTTTGATCTGCTTTATTTGAGCTGATATGATCCATTAAAATATGCCTGGGTCGGCCCCGATACGAGCCATAGGATCGGCTTGTGACATCCCTAGAATTTGAAATCGTGAAACAATATAGAAATGCAGTGAATGGCAAAATAAGCCATTCACTGCATTTCAAGCTCTGTGAGTGTTGGTTCTGTAGAGAGCGTCTCTGTTGGTTTGAGTCAGCTAGGTCAGAATTACGGGCTCTGCCTGCTACATACGGTATGATAACATGGACCATGTGCATGCTTGGATAAGTGTGGCGAAGAGTCGGAGTGTTGTGTCTCAATCAGCCACTCCACTATCTGCTAGAAAGGGAGCTCTGCTAAGCCTTTAAGCTTCTTTAAGACACTCAGCTCTAATTAATTAGCAGAAAACAACACCGGCCACTCTGTGAATGGAGCATGTCTGGATTAACCAATGATTGGAGTTTTTCTCATTTGGTCCCGCCCCTCGATCTGAGGGGGGTGGAGGTTGGGTGGGCAGGTGGATTCAGGCAGTAGTGTTTAGCCAGTGGTAAAGGTTTTGGTAATTGGAAAGGTTTCATGAACTGGGTACATTATTAATCATTATTGTGTTCTAACAGTCAAAAATAACAAATTTATTCTGAAAATATCATTGCTATCACAGTTTTAAAAGTATAATATGTAACTTTTCTGCATTAAAATGTCTAAAACAACTAGACCTACATTATATATTTATTGAGTTGTGTTCTTACATTATCCTAAATCTTTCTAACAATTTTCAAACCTAGAGAAATCCGTAATTTTAATCAAGGTAACGCATGCGTCAGCGTTGTGGTTGTCTGCCAGAAGCTGTCATAAATTGATTCTTTATCCAGTTTTAAGCTACATGTTTTTACGATACACTTGGTCGTTTTTAACTATATATTTGTGATGCAAGTCCCAGCCCTTCAGTATGCTAGTAGCAATTATTCTACATGGGCAGTGAAGTGAGGTAATACATACATGGCACAAATTTACTGTACATAATGGCTGAAACAAATCAAACAAATACCCCTAACTAACAGAAAAAGAACAAGTTGAGTCTTGTTTGAGCTTGTTTGTGCCTTTGTGCTCTGGTGCTGGATACAACTGATGCATTGAAGCGCTGGAGAGTAAGTAAAACTCTGACTTTGTAGGATTTCATTAAAGACTCTTTGAATTATGTGTCTGTGTGCGTTTGTGTGTATGTGTACACATTGCTTTTAAGAGAGAGAACTACTTGTTGCTTGAGATAAACTTTTGCTCAAAGCAGCAACAATATGGAGAACATTTGTGATTCAATTAAGACACATTTTTGTTGATTTTTTTGATTGATTCGTGTCCCTTGTAACACGTTTTTGCTAAGAAATCAGTGTACTGTATCTCCTTGTTTGTTATACTACATTAACCCAGAAATTAAATGGGTTGTCATTTTGCTAGCACGAAATATTCCATGTGGTCCTGTAGTAAATCTGGACAAACACCATCTGACTCATCTAAAAAGTGATGTAAGTCCCAGCCCTTCAGTATGCTAGTAGCAATTATTCTACATGGGCAGTGAAGTGAGGTAATACATACATGGCACAAATTTACTGTACATAATGGCTGAAACAGATCAAACAAATACCCCTAACTAACAGAAAAAGAACAAGTTGAGTCTTGTTTGAGCTTCACAGTTCATTATTGACTTTGGTGAGAGCAGTAGACAAAACATTCTTCACTCAAGGTCCTGTTTTGTCAACTAAGTCTTTTTTGTTTTTCTCTGCTTCTGTCATAGGCTAAAATGGGTTTCTCCAGATGCTCTAAAAATGTGGCCTATGATTTTGATGATAATTATTCCTAGTTTAGTAATGTTGTGTTTTGTGTAATTCAAAATCCTGCAGATTTACATTTGAGTGTTAAAGGATATTAACAATTCTTTTGGGCCATGTAATAGGATCCTGACACATTGGTCACGTTGTATTTTAGAAGAATCTATGTAAGGCTTTTCTGTTGGATTACTGCATGATTTTTAAATCAGGGACATTGCTTCTGATGTGGATGTGATTACAAATTAAACAAAAAACATTATAGAATTGTTTAAAGCACTGGTTCTCTTTGGGAAAACCTTCTTATTCTGAACTAACTTTTGATTGTAATGGGTCCTAGACCATTGCTCATATTTCACATATAGTTTATAGTATATGACAGTAGAATAATTGATTTAGTGCAGAAAGAGAAAATTGTATGCTTCAAGTATGACTAGTGGATAGTGATTGAATGCCATCCAAAGTGTGGCAGTTTGATGGACAGCTTAAATTGATAAGGCCTTGTGCAGACTATGCTCCTGTTTATATACAACCCATGAAGCTATTTACTTCCTAATGTGATTTGAGTTAGCTTACATTAAGGTTACTTGTCCTTGAGTTGAGTTGTCATGCACCCTGCACTGCCTTGTAGCTCTGTATTTATAGCAGGGCTTCTTAATGTCTTTCCTTGTTATTAAGACACAGAGATCACTGTGTACCTGCTGTTTTGAGGTTGGATTAAGTCCTGGCTGCTGTAGAAGGACCTCATCTTTAACATGCAGTGATAAGGGTGTACAGTTATCTTGCTGCAAGGCTTTATGTAAAGGCCAGTCACTGCAGGCAGATGAAGAAAGGGGTGGATCTGTAATTTAAGACTTGGAGCTCTTAGCAAGCATGATTGATGATCATGGAAGATAAACACAGGGACAAAGGAAGAAGAGTGCAGAGGGAAGCTATGGGCATGTAGTATAGGGAAAGAGGAGACCCTGCGAGTGTGTGTATGAAGTGTTTGGTTACGTATGAGGGACACCATGGGAGCAGTGCTTAGCTGGTTTGCTGCTTGCCTTTGTGCTCTGGTGCTGGATACAACTGATGCATTGAAGCGCTGGAGAGTAAGTAAAACTCTGACTTTGTAGGATTTCATTAAAGACTCTTTGAATTATGTGTCTGTGTGCGTTTGTGTGTATGTGTACACATTGCTTTTAAGAGAGAGAACTACTTGTTGCTTGAGATAAACTTTTGCTCAAAGCAGCAACAATATGGAGAACATTTGTGATTCAATTAAGACACATTTTTGTTGATTTTTTTGATTGATTCGTGTCCCTTGTAACACGTTTTTGCTAAGAAATCAGTGTACTGTATCTCCTTGTTTGTGTACCTATTTGGTCAGAATTGTAATTACCGAAAAGAAAAAAATAATTTCTCTGCAGTTAATTTTTGGCTCCAACTGACTATGTCATTACTGTAATTTGATTGGTGCAATATCTGTGTCGATGGGCACTAAAAATGGTTAATTATATTGCTTCAACTGGAATACAAACTTAACATAAATTGCTAATGGTAGATGTGGAAGCCTTGTATCAACCCTCATAGGCTATACAGTATAGCGTTCTCCAGTTAGTAGCACAGAACGGCTGTCAGTCAACCGATGCCAGAGGAAATGGCCACTCAGAGGCTTTAGTCTTAGCAGCTGTTTCCATATATATAGTATGTCCAAAAACAATTTTATTCACTTTTGAAAAGTTAAAAATGATATGCACAAAAGCTACAGTATAATTTATAGTTCATATACCAAAATGTGAAGAGAATTCACATTTAGTTTGACAAGTTGATTCGTTGATTTGAAGTGTATTTTTGAACATTGTATATCTTGAGGACTTTTTGATTTGGTTGACTGACTCTGGGGGTTAAAATCAATACTTTAAATGTTGCCTTCTAAATGAATTCTCCTTATGTAGCTTGTCAGTGGTTGTATGAGGATCAGCTTTAAGATTCTTACTAGCATTGTGCTAAAGCCCATGTTGTTACTGCACTGATTTCTATCTCACCCTCCTCTTCTTTACTGTCTCAACAGCCCCAGGAAGCCCTTGAAGACTCCCCTTACCTCTCTGAAGGATTAGGTTTGGAGGAAGGGGATTTGGGTGATGACTCCCTGGAATGGTGCAAGAGAGGCATAGGAGAGGGTGACACTTCTGAGGGGTATTTTGACTCCAGCTCTTGGGACAGCAACACCCTGTCAGATTTGAGTCCAGATGGGGAGGGCTCTTTGGATGCCCTGCTGGGACTGGAGGACACCTGTGTTGCTCAGCGAGCAACAGCCAGCAGCTTCTGCGCTGGGCAGAGTAAAGCCCGACAGAGAGAATCAGTGACATCCAACAATGGCCCCAGAGATGCCACAGAGATTTATGTTAGACGATCCAGATGTAGCAGGAGGAAAAGCCCAGAGAACCACGTGGACCCTAATATTTCCTTGAAGCTCAGCACCAGAGACCTGTGCTCAGTTGAGATTCGACCCCATCCAAGTAGAGAGAAACTAAAACTAGACTTGCACCAAGAACAGTCCAGTTTACAGTCTGTTTGCACAGATACTCAAGTCAAGGGCAGGACGGAGCCATACAGTTTACATATACAAAGCCAACACAACACAGACACCTTTGACACAAAGGTAAATAGTCCACCAGACACTCAGGAAGTGAAGTTGCATGCACAGCCTGAAGAAAGCAATCCCAACAGACTGAATGAATCTACAAACTCAGAAACATGCATGATATATATAGATACTACAGAGGACAAGATTGAGGAGAAACAACAACAGCAAAACACACACAGACATGAGACGAGGTTACAGACAGGAAACACAGATAGAAAAAGCATAGAGAACACAGGCGGAGAAAGATTAGAAATTTATAATGTTCAGGATGTAGAAGTAGCGAATATTGAACTACTCACTACTTACTCTGTAGAGAAAAATACAGGTTTAAATAAATGCAACAGTGACGGTAATGATAGACATCACAGACAGAGACAAAATTTAAAACACCAGGGTATAATCAATGAAGACAGAGAGATACAAGCTATAAAAGTGCACAGCAAGGACAAAAGGGACTTGTGCGAGAGTGTGGGGACATATTGTAATGGAAATTGTAATGGAACACATCACGAAATAAAGAGTAATTGTAAAGACAACACATGCATCGCTGATACACATTTCACTGATGTAATAAATGCACAAACATTTGACAGGACTTGTTCACCAGCACACTCATACACATACACAGACTCTCAGTTAATTACAGAAATTGTTGTAGCAAGTCCAAATATCACAGAAGCACATGGTATAAAGACAAATAGTGTATCGCATAGCACAAAGTCAGAGCTCAGAGACACACTCAGAGATACACAAATCAATGTATTGGCACACAAGGTGGATATTTGCTGCTCACGAACTCTGTGTGAGGAGAGCCTCAACATAGGACTATCAGAGATCCACCCTCAGGTTTATACTACTGTAACAAAGCCCCAGGATAAAGCATGGATGTCAGGTGTCTGCTTCCAAGCGGAGCAGTTTGGGTGTGCTGGCACTACAACAGAGGGGACTAAACCACCTGGGACAGATCAAAAACAACCTCAGAGCATAAGGTTGCAGCCGTGGCAAGTCCCAGGGCGAACCCAGGATTTAATCCCTAATCACTTGGATCAGAGGGGTGCTACGATAGAAATACCCACTCATAGGCAGCTCCATTCTGTGGACAAGCTTTTGGAGAGGGCACCGTCAGGCTCTGTAGAACCAGGGCCTCACTCAACTCAAATCCAATCTGACACTGGTAAGGGGTCTGAGGAATGTCTGTATCATCACCCATTCTCAAATAATCTGCTGTTTATTTCTGGCAAACAAGGAGCAGAGGATACCCCCCCTCTGTTATCAGAGAACTTTGAAAGAGAGAGTAGGTGGGTAGGATCACCCTGCTCTCTTCTCCAGCAAAACAAGGAGCAGGAGGTGGAGGAAAGGCATGTTTATCTTGACCAGGAACAAATTGTGGAAGCAGTAAGCAAAGTCAGTCTTCCGCAGTCACAACTTGGCACAACAGAGCTTTCTGAGCACAGTAAGTTGAGAGTAATTCCAAAAGCAATTGCCAGTGATTCAGGCGCCTACTTTATTCAGCATGTGCCTAGTCAGATAGGAAAAACATCAACATGTCCTGCTGCTACTGAGTCCATTCAGGACAGTAGCAGAGAACACCCAGGTGTACCTCAGAAGGGAATTTCCCTGACAAACACACAAACCACTGTCAGCACAATTCCTAGCCATTGTAAGCAAGTTAAGATACCTGAACCTCCCTATAGCCTGCAAGCCTCTCTTCCTTCGCTCTCGGACTCCAACAATAACACCAAAGCTTGTATAAAAGGAGTGGGGAAAGGGGAGGGTGTAGGCTGTTTCTCAGGGTCAGCCCAGAACAACTACAAAAATAATGAAAGAATAATTGGCCTCCTGGTTGAGCCATCACTATTTGTGACCTCTGACCCCTTGGAAGATGTAGAAAAGCCCCAGGAAGATTCTGAGGTGTTCCTCTCTTCACTGGACCACAGACCCAACTGGAGCAGTGATGACTCTGCATCTGTACTAGGTAAAGACCTTGCTAGCCATAGCCATTTAAGCTTGGCTCATGCATTTGAACTAGAAACACTAAAGACAGAGAAGAGTATTGAGGATAATGCTGTCGTAGAATATCTAGAGTACAAGTGTTCTAACTCAGAAAGAAATGATGGCCTTAAGCCCTTAGTGTCAAGTTCAGAGAGCAGAGGCCTATTAGTGGACTGTGAATTTAAAGAAGAGAAGCACTATTGTAGCCAACCCGGGGATCACAGCTTACCTAAGAGAAGAAGAGGCAGCTCATTCGAATCATTTGAGGAATATGCACTGGTTGAGGAGTGCAGAGACCACACACAGATCAGCTTGCCAGCTCCACTGCAGGAGGTGAGGGTAGTAAAGTACTCACACCCTGATGTCAACCTCAACCTGCTTGCTGTCAGTAGTTTAGAGCCAATTCTGGAGGCAGAGCGTTCACTGGAAAATTGTGGCACAACAGAGGGTGATTTCAAAAAAGAAACAAAGAAAGAACATGAGATCATGAGGCCTGCTGGGGAAGTTAGGGATAATATTAGCCTTTCAGGGGACATCTCCAGTCCCAAGACTCCACACCACCAGCCTGAGCATGAAGAAGAATCTTTAACCACTGCTGAGTTAAAACCTGAGGTGAACCCAGCAACATCTGTCCTTTGTAGTAGTAGCGAAAAGCGCTGTACACCTATGACTGATGCCTATGATGCTGTGTCTGACACCTCAGCTAGCAGCAATTGCGAGGAGTTGGAGGATCCTCGCTTTGCTATTTCAGCCAGAAATGCAAACTCTGACAAAATGACAAAGAGAAGCAAAACAAAAGGCAACCAGACAGGAAATAAAGGCTCTAAGTTTTCTGTCTTTGCTAAAATACCTTCTTTTAGGAAGGCTAAGGGCTCAAAGGGTGCCAAAAGTGAGGAGGTGCCCCAGGAGTCATCAGATGGAGGAGGTGAGGAGGAGGGCCTTCTGCCTGAGCAAGGGCCACAGAGGGACAACTCAGACGATGAGGTTTTTGTCACAGGTGACATTCTAAACCAAACAGTCCACCAAGCATTTACCT
Source organism: Siniperca chuatsi (assembly GCF_020085105.1). Classification (NCBI taxonomy): domain Eukaryota; kingdom Metazoa; phylum Chordata; class Actinopteri; order Centrarchiformes; family Sinipercidae; genus Siniperca; species Siniperca chuatsi. The sequence continues at coordinate 4,759,842 of NC_058060.1, read as the reverse complement.
CATTGCGTTACAAGATAGAAGAAGAGGACTGTGGCTCCCACCCCCCTACTCCCCACACTCGCCATGTCCGTCAGCTAGTCAGGCAAGGGAGTGGTGGGGAGGGTAATGGAAGACCAAGCCCAGACAACCCCATCCTTAGGCAAGTCCAGTCACCTAATGGGCAGACCTACAAGAGGAGCAAGAGCAATGACAGTTTAAACATCCGCATGCGCTTTGCACAAGCACACAAGTCCCTTTTCAGCCTGTTTGAGTCCCGTTCGATGGATAAGGATAATGAGCGGCAGGCCACTGTGGGCATTGATGTGGATTCTGGTAATGCCAAACAAGCCTGGAAGAAGTTTAAAAAGGCCAAGGAGGCTGAACTTTTGAAAAGAACTCTTTCAATGCCAGATGGGGAATGTAGAAACACGGCTTCTAAGCAGGACCTTGGAGACTTAACATCCTCTCCACAGGACAGGCTCAGCAGTCCAGCGTCACCATTTTCCCTCAGAAGCCTTCGCCACACTGATCCCATCTCCAAGCGGGGAGTTCCACAAGTTAGTGGAAGGGAAAACCTCCATGGGTGCAAATCTGAAGGCCAGAGAAGAAAATGTTCACCAAATGGTCTACCTACCACACTGTGTGTGTCTGGCCTACATCCATTTTTAGATGACTCTGAAGTCCCACTGCCCAATCACACCAGCTCTCTCTCATCTTTGAGCCCCTACTCACTAGCTACCCTTGCACATCAGCTTTCACCATCTTGGACCACGTCCCACCCAATGGCCAGTGAGGGCTTGACTGAGAGCCCCCTACGCCCATTGAGCCCTAAACCCAACAGCCCTAGGCCAGCGACTCAGCGTGAAATTTTTCGCTACCCTCTCTCAGCAGGGGCCAGTTCTGTCTCTCCTATCCTTCCGGGCCAGTTGGTCAGCGTGGAGGAATTGACAGATCCCCCAGAGAGACCTAGAACCCTAAAACCCTCAGCTAGCCCTCTGGATGTAGCTGAGAGCAGAATAGACAGCCAGTCACACATCAGCCTATATGCCATTGGCTCCATCAACAAATTAGAGGTAAGAAAAAAAAATCACACACAGAGCAGATTTTTGTAAAATGTAAAAAGAAATGTGTAACATCTTTAGAAAGAAACTATAATCTCAATCATAAGTACCAGTTTTACTGGGATTGTATTCAAATTGCTGATGTGTATGTGTAAATGTCATTAATGCCCTTCCTTTTCGTATATGTTAAACATCACTATAAATGGATGGATAAAACAGGCCTTGTTCATTCCTCAATTAAGATGCCAATGGGGTTTCAGCTCTTTGGGAAAAGTGTTTCTTCCCCACCTCCAACTCACACACACTAACTCTGGCACGAAATCAAAACAGAAAAAAAGCAAAGACCAGTTAATCTCTTGCTCTGCAGTTGATTGTTTGTGTGTGTGTGTGTGTGTGTGTGTGTGTTAATGTTTGTCTCAGGGTCAATATTTGGGTTGGGACAGTCCCTCTTTCTTTGTGGCTCTTTGTGAAGTATATAAAGAGGAGAGAAACAGTCATCTTTTTCTCCCTCTTGACCCTCAATATAGGTTTCCATTCTGTGAGTTAGCTGGTTACCATCATCCTACCTCCCAGCCAGTTCCTACAATAGTCACACAGCCATTGCAGGATAACTTGAGGACTAGCCCCCCCTTGTGGCTTCCACCCTCATGGTACAAAATAGAATAGGACTATAAAGCAGCTACTTCAACACAGAATTTTCCCCAATTTAGACACCCACTCAGTACACAATACCCTTAAGCCTTGCCAAATGCAGACTAATCACATAATCAGAACAATTTGAGTGGGTATGTAATGTTCACTTGTTCCTTTGTTCTCTCCTCTGGTCCAGTTTAACACTAATGGCATTAACAGCCCTATTGGCCTGACACACATAAGAAATACTGTAGGACCTCTCCTACAAAAAGAGCAATATTCACAAGTCTCACACCAGACACTTAATATTCCATCTGAAGAAATGTCCCACTGCTTTGCAATGTGATCTGGCAAGAATACTTTTTAGCTTTTTAATACTTTTGGGTGATTCTGACAATCAGTTAGGCAGATCATTTTGGCTGTCTCTGATTTTTCCAAACTTTATGACATATCAACACACCATTTATGGAGACATAAAAAAGACAGAGACTGCTTTGTCTCCCAACAGAAACCTGAAATTCCCTCCAGTATGACACAGCCAATGAAAATAGCTGTCTAGTGACATAACTGAGCAGCTAATCTAAATTACCTATACATTTTACCATACCTGTGACCCTTTCAATCATACTTCTCCACTTTAAAAGAAGAATGACTACACTTCACTGTTGATATAAGCAGTGGCAAAATGAAACTAGTGTAGTTTTCTGTGTCTAATGACTATTTAAAGCCATTATATGTAGAGGTTTTTATGATTATATTTTTGATTATAGCATCTCTAATAATTTTCAAAAGGTTTTTGTGGGAAGGAAAGAGAGACTATCCTGGTCGGTGCAGTTTGTGTGATGTTTTTACCGTAGTTCCTCCCAGTGTGAGATCTGGCATGTCTGGCACAGTGTCTTTTTTGATGCTACCATTGAGGGTCGCCAACTTCAGAAATTTCAAATTGAACATATTGATTCGTTTAGGGAAACTTTTCAGTGCTGTTTGAGTTATGAGCCACTCTGGTCTCAGGTCTTTGTCTACACTGTGTCAAGCCCACCACATGGGGTTAGCACATCTTTGTTGTTTGTCGCCTACTGTGTCTTGAGCCATTAATCTTTCGTTGATGAGAAAAGAGTTAATATGGGGGAAAAGTCAAGTGGTGGTTACAATGAAGCACAAAACACAGCTTCATTTTTATATGGAGAGTAGAGCCTGACTTTATTTTGAAGCTGATGCTGATATCAGTATTTGAGAATTTTAAATATCTAATGACAATGTTTGTTTTTGACATAGAAGCATAACATAAATATATTTTAAAAAGGATCCCTTAAATTTGGTAATTAAAGAATTGTGACGATATGTCCAAGATATGTACTGAGTGGACATGTTACAGTGGAAAAATAAACTTGTCAGTGCTCTTTGCTGCACAAACTGTTTTTTTAACCTATATTTATCCAGGGGATAGCTTTGCTGAGAGCACTGTGCTCTTTTTCAGGAAGGAAGAGGAAACTTGAAACTTTGAGGAAACTCACCCCAGTTGAGGGTTAAGGGCCTTGCTCAAGGGCACCTCAGTAGTGGTAATGGAGAGACTGTTTCTGAATGACCTCAACCATATCTTTGGCATTTCTCTACTGCCGTTGTAAACACCAATAGCAATACATCTGTGATATGCTCAAACTGGCCAATGATATCAGCCATGCTGATGTATCTATTGGGCTGTATTGAGGTTATGAAATTTAATTGTTGTCCTTTTCTGGACTTACTGAGAATCAACATTAAAAGCAAGATGTGAGTGGCATGTAAGCGCTATTGAAGCATTTGGTCCATTCAATTCACACCGACTCTGACTGCTATCTCTTTTTGCTCAAAACCAGTTGTCTATTAGCAGCACAGTTCCTGAGGTGCTGAAGGGACAGCAGCCAGCCAAATTATCAGATGTCTCAGATCTCGATAAAAATAGTTTTTCAAGTAGTACTAGTAGTTTATTTATTGATTCATTGATTTTATTTCCAGGCAGTGAAACTGGAAAGCTCATAGTGACACTTTGGGCCTTGGTCAATCTTCACAGATACCATTAATAAGTTCAGAACATACAAACAGCAAGCAGAGACGGCATCAGAGAAAAAATAAATAGACTAAGAGCATAAAAAAGCGCAGGGAGCTGCTGGGGTGAGCGTGTCTCATGCGCGTGTCACAGAGTCAGTGTGGATTGATATATTTTTAAAAATGGAAGCGTATCTGTTCTTTGACACAGGCGATGGACATCAAGAAACGCTTTCTATGTTATGTAATGTATGTTAGGTACTCAGCCTTTTGCCATTTTATTCCTTTATAGCTTTTTAATTTTTCAAAATGAAACTTAGTTGTTGCACTTGCACTATATATTTATTTAAGTTGTTAAATGTGTAGAGTCATATGGAACCAGCTATTTTTGGCTGTACAAATGAACTTCTATTGAAATAAACAACAAAAAGACAATGAATGCAGTGCAGAAGACACTGAATATTGGAGTCATGAAACCAGATTTTTAATTATTTCATTTGGTTTCATTGTTTACACTGCCACAGGTCTGAACCTTCCTGTGTGAGCACTCTCTGCATGTAAAATGCAATAAAATGTCAACCCAGTACCCAGGGCAGTGAAACTGTGAAGGTGTTGCGGTTGACTAATCAGCAATATTTCAGTGATCGGAAGTGGCTGTCAAGTACAAGATCCTGTAGTCATTTCACTGTCCATCCTCATGTCATATTATACAAACATATTGACAGTATTGATTGCATACTTGTCCTGTATCCAAAGTTACATTCAAAATCTAGAGTTAAAAGTAGCCACAGACGTGCACTGTACGTGGGGGACTTAAACGGAGTGGCATTGGTATAGAAAAGGTAACTGTGACTAACCAGTTAACTGTGCACTCCAAAGGGCATAAAAAACGGTGGTCGACCTGCCAGCCAGTCCAGAACAAGAAAGCTGTTGGAGATCAAGGGTGAGGGGAAGGCCTCTGTGGTTCCTGGCGGACTGAGGACTGGCTGCTGGGTGGATGTGGGCCGTGATGGAGGTGGCCAGCAGCGAATGCTAGAGTGTTCAGATGACCTCTGGATTGAAGAGCAAAAGAAATACAAAGGCAAACTGGGCAGAGCAATCAGGGGGAGCCTGGGCCAACTGAACACACTCTTATCTGAAGACATGGACAAAGTAAGATGTGGCCACAGTGCGGTGAGCTGCCAAAACAAAGATCCAACCCTTGGAAGTGTAGTACAGAAGTCTTTGTAATCATCTTCTTCCTTGTCTGCCTTGCTTCTGAGTTACCGCCCTTCCGTCTGTTTCTCTCTGGTGGCTTCTGACAGTTTTTCTTAGATATGAAGCCTGGGCATCTCTGTCATCATCACATTACTTTCCGCCTCAGGCATGGCCTCCTAATATATTTTCTTTACTTTTCTGCACTTTAATTCATGATGCATTCATGCATGACCATACATCTTGTTTATGTTTCTTTGCATATCACTCAGTTCTTTTACAGGTTTTGTGTCCAGCTCATCATTAGCAGACACATTAATGTCGATGAAAATATCAGTAATTTGAACTAATCCTCTTCCATTCCTACAGAATGATGCCGGAGTCACCTTTGGGCCCATCGAGGCCTTCCAGGGGATGCCCCTCAAGGCCCACTGCTTCTCTCAGAGCACCCCTATTGGTCTTGACTGCCTGGGCTGGAGAAGACGTATCTCCTTCTCCTGTAAGTACACATTCTGGTTCAGTCTTCTGCATTTTAGATGCTGCACTCTTATTCAGATTCACCCAGGGTTGTCGAATGGTGCGCTGGCTGTTGGAACATTTGAACCTGTGACATTTTGTTACTAGATGATGTCTCTAACCATCATGGTGTGTCTGTGTGGCATGAGATAGAGCTGTGACTTGGGAGATGGAGTGGGTTGTCTACTAATTGCAGAGTTGGCAGTTTGATGTCTTGCTCCTCCTGTCCACATGTCAAAATATCCTTGAGCAAGACACTGAACCCAAAGTTGCCCCTGATGGGCAGGCCAGTACCTTGCATAGCAGCTCCACCGCCATTGGTGTGTGAGCATGTGTGAATCAGTGAATGAAAGGCAAATTGTAAAGTGCCTTTAGGACATTTAAATGGTGTGTTATAGTATTGTGCACATCCCCTCTTTAACCATATTTACATTTTTTAAAAGTGTAATTGTAATGCAAATAAGGTGCAAATAACACAAAAATCAATTACTGAAAGTTCTTAACCGAAGTAAGCATAATAACAGCATATGTGGAGTAGGAATAATCCAGATTTCTTAGCAATGATAGCTATCACTATACAGCACACCTTAAGTAGTATCCACATGTCAGTCAGTGTTTTTTTTGTTTTGTTTTTTTAAAGCATGTCTGTGTCTATCTGTTTTTGGGCATGAGTGCACCTCAGCAAGTCCTGTGGAGGTAGAACAAAACTGGGGTCTTTGCTGATGTTAATTAAGGGTTGGCTCAACGAGTATTCATCCATTTTGGTTAAATAAATCACAATAGTCATTAGAGGAGGCATGATAGCTACGTGTGTTCCAAGTGCAACCTCGAATTTGGAAGAGATCAGGCCTTTCTGGAACTCAGAGAAAAGATATTGGAAGCAGCAGACACATGACATGACAGATCACCAGTGGTAGGAGAAGTGTTCAGATCTTTTACTTAAGTAAAAGTACCAATACAACAAGGTAAAAATACTCTGTTACAAGTAAGTCATGCATTCCTATTCTTACTTAAGTAAAAGTACAGAAGTATAGCTGTAAAATGTACTTAAAGTATCAATATCAATAGTAAAAGTACTAATTCTGCAGTGAAATGTCCCCTGTGACTGATATATTATTCTATCTGACATTATTAGATTGTTAATACATATGCATCAGTGTGTAAGCAGCATTTTACTGTTGTAGTTGCTCGAGGTGGAGCTAATTTTAACTACTATATACTGTATACAGTTAGCTAGTTTAGTCCAGTGGTTCCCAACCTAGGGCTCGGGCCCCTCCAAATGATCACAAGATAAATCTGAGGAGTTGTGAGATGATTAATGGGAGAGGAAAGGAAAAAAAAGAAAAAACAGTTCTGAAATCTATTTTTAAATGTTGGACTTTTCTCTAATCTTTGTTTTTTGTAAAACATAATTTTACCTCTTTGGTAAAATAATTAAAATGAAACCATGTGAGAAGTTTAGAGGGCAAATGTCTTTTTGGTGGAACTGCTAACAACTCATAGACATGTGAAACATGACAAGAGGACCAAACTGCACACTGATTTTTGTAAAAGATGGTAGAGCACGTACCATTGAGTCCCTACCGCAGCAGCATGGGTTCGATTATACCCTCTCTCTTCCGCCTTTCCTGTCTTTATCTACAGCTGTCACTGTCCAATAAAGGCAACATGCCTAAAAAAAACCAACGTGTTGTATTTTATAATATAATTGTCAAATCTTAATCTGAAAAGTAACTAGTAACTACAGTTGTCGAATAAATGTAGTGAAATAAAAAGTACAATATTTCCCTCTGAAATGTAGTAGAGTATGAAGTAGCCTAAAATGGAAATACTCAAGTACAGTACTTGAGTAAATGTACTTAGTTACTTTACACCACTGCAGATCACATACAAAAACAACATTTTAACAGGAGGAAAACTGTCGAATGTAACAGTCAATCACAACTACCCATTTAACTAACTTCAAATCATTGCAGATATACTGTAGTTTCTTGTAACTAGTTTAAGCAGCAATATGATTTTGTGTTTTGAGCTTAACACTGCCATTTGTCAATTTGATAAAAAGACATGTACCATGGTGATCACACCATTTCAACATGGCACAATGGTCCTTCATATAATTACTTGTTATAGACAGCAGAAGCCATGCAAAGCATTCAAACTTTTAGGAAACATTTTTGAAACCAAACAAGTGAAAACCACAATATTCAAACTTCAAACATAAAATCTTTAAACTATTGTATACATCATGTAAAGTAATAATTTAAAAGTAGATTTTGCAAATTCTTCACTGTATCATCCAAAACCAAGTATTTGATTGTACTCATATCTCCATGAAAGAATACCACAGAATGTCTGGATTACAATAATAAACATGTCTGTCTAAGACATTTCCAGAGACAATAATATAAAGAAAGTGCCAGGCAAAATGCTATCATTCTTTTCAATGAAATTCCATTTTATTTCTATAGTGCTTTAACAAAGCGTTTGTCACAAAAACACTTTACAGACATACATATAGCTAGCTAGCTAAGAATGTTGCTCTGGCAACTTTAGCCCGGCCTTGTGCACGTCCTTGCTTTGTCAGGCAGTAGATTGCATACCCTCACAGTGAGGTCAATGGTCTTGCAGATGTCCGCAGTATAATTAGATTCAATGGACTAAATTGAATTGTGAGCTGAATCATAAGACAAGTGCAGTGCCACCTCACTGTGCTGGGCTGTCTGGGGCTGAGAATGGGACTTTAATCTTTTTACACAATGCTATGCATTATCATTCTGATCCCCAGCAGAGCAGAGTTAATCTGTACAATAATATATCTCTGTTTCTCATGTAATCTTCTTTAAGGTGGTTTCATTAGGCTAAAATCCCTTAGTAATGGTAGGCTGATCTTAGACATTTAGACAGTCAACTGTTAAGTCAGGCACTGTTAGCCTCACGTGTATGGCATTAGATTTAGCCATTGCTTGTTCATTGACCATGACTCATCTATGACAGAGCTTCATGGGCAAGACGTGCTTTGGACTGCATATTAAATATGGCACAAATAAAGTTGTATGGAAGGAATTTAAATGTATACAATGTAACATATTTGATTAAGTGAGGAGTAAAGGAAGTTTTGAAATTGGTATCATACACACAGCATTCAGATTGGTGTGGTATGCTATACTGTGTAAGAAATATCGTCACTCCAGTTCCACTTCCACTTTTTTGGCTTAATCCATCTGCTGTTGTTTCTATCACTGTGACATTTTCATCCCCGTCACCCTGTATTGTGTGTGTGGGCAGACGGAGAAAAACACTGACCTCAGAGCTGTGATACGCAAGCACCAGTTCGTTGTGCGGAAGGTTAAATTACAGGAAACACAGTCAAAATGGGATACAATACAAGTAATTGAGTTATTAAAGTATCATCCAGTAACCAGAGTTTGACTTTAGTCTCGTTTGAAGTACTAAATTTACGGTAGATTCATCCAAATTACAAAAAACCTCATATATTCTCACTTACCTCTTGTGGTATCTATCCACGCAGATAGTTTGGTTTGATTTGCCTAGATTTGGAGATACCACAGAACATGTTGTCAAGGATAGCAGGGGTGTAGCAGCGATTTTAAAAGTGTGGGGGTTCTAAGGGCCACCGCAAGCCCTGCTGCCTTTGGCCTCCATTCCAGTATCCACCATATACAAATAATAGCTCAAAATGTATGCTGTTGCACCTCGCCCTTCACCAAAAGATACTATATTCACCTGCATTCAACATCCATTAGTATTAAGCAATCACTTTAGACTGTTTATGTCTGTTAAAACCCCCCTTCCTGTCCAGTGAATGAGTGAAAAAAAATTATTTGCTAACCTTGGGGGCTCCACCTCCACAGAGACAGCTGCCTCCACAAGGCACTACATCACAGGCAGTAATTGCACTTCGCATTCGAAGGCAAGGCCTATCAGTTCAAGGTGCTCCCATTTAGTCTTTCCCTAGCCCTGTGGGTCTTCACAAGGTGTATGCGGGCAGCACTGGCCCGATGCAAGCCAACAATATGCAAATCCTCCCATATTTAGATGACTGGCTGATCTGTGCTCAGACCCAGGAATAGGTAGAGCAGGACACTACGGCCCTTCTATGTCATGTGACACAGTTGGACGTCACATGACATAGAAGGGCCGTCAGTTATGCCAAAAGTTGTCTAATACCGAGCCAAAGGGTAGTGTTCATTGGGTTAACCCTGGACTCCCGCCTAATGCTGGCCTCCCCAACTAGATGGAGAGTAGAGGCCATACTCAAGCTTCTCCTTCATTCTTGGAAGAACAGGATGTTGAAGTACAGGGTGGGGGGCAGTATTGCAGCACAGAGTAGTGAGGGGGCTCTGGAAAGCACAGGAAATGATGGAGCATAAATGTGCTCAAGCTCCATGATTTATATTTGGTGCTCTAAAACATCCTACCATATTTGAAGGGCAGGCATGTTCTTGTACAGTCCGACAACAAGTCAGCTGTCTACCATGCAAGTCGTCAAAGGGGCACCAGATCGACCCTGTCACTAGGGGTGGAACGGCAACTCCTCGTATGGGCTTTCCCTTGCTTTTCCAGCCTCAAGCCGTATACTTGCCAGGGCCACAGAACATGGTGGCAGATTTTCTCTCGCACTATAAACCTCCCTCTGAGGAGTTGAGACTCCACCCGGAGTTGGTAGAGGAAATATAGCGCAAATATGGCAAAACAGAGGTGGACCTGTTTGCCTCAGAGTCCTCAACTGACTGCCCTCTTTTGTTCTCCCTGATGGAGTCCATTGGGACAGGACACCCTGGTGCACCCATGGCCACATCGCCTCCTCTGTGCCTTCCCACCATTTCCACTGATAGCGGTAATGCTACACAGAATTCAGCAAGGCAACCACAGACTGCTGTTGGTCGCGCCAAACTGGCCAGGGTGGTGGGTATGGTGCCAGCCCAGGAGGCAAGACCTGCTGTTGCTGCTGGGGGGCCACATCTGGGATCCGTGCCTGGAATGCCTGCAGCTATGCTGACACACTCCTAAGGGTGTGCGACCAGGCAGTAATCCAAACCATTATGCACCCTCCACCAGGGGATTTTATGCCAACAGGTGGAAGATATTTTCGAGTTGGTGTAGAACTCTGAAGAGGTAACTGAGAGTTCCTCTGTGCCAATAATACTGCAGTTTTTGCAGTCTTTGTTTCTATCCTAATGGTATATGTGGCTGTGATTTCGGCCAGGCTTATTAGAGTGGATAACCAGATCATGGGGTCTCACACTCTGGTTACCCAGTTTCTTAAAGGAGCCCAGTGGAGAACCCCCCCCACAGGCTTCCAAGGTTCCCTCATAGAACCAGTCTCTGGTGCTGGAGGCCCTTCAACCCCTCCCCCTTTAAATCTCTGGAGCAGTCGGGGCTAAAGTGGTTTTGAGTACAGGTTGCTTTTCTTCTTCTCCTTCATGCCTACACAATGAGGAAGCTAAAATCCACAGAACTGCTCTTCCCAGTGAGGGCCTTGAGGCATTATATACGCGCAACTGCTGGCTTTCACCACTCTGATAGCCTGTTTGTCTGCTATGGGGGTCATAGGAAAGGACACACCCAGTCCAAACAACTGCCATTGCCTCTTAATATCAGGGGTCTCTCCACCAGGAGTGTACCCACTTCCTGGGCAGCGCTACTGGGGGTGCCTCTAAGTGAGATTTGCGCTGTAGCCACCTGGGCAGGTATACCATGCACCTTTGCTCGTTTTTACAGGTTCAGTGTTGCTGCTCCCCATGCAGTAGCGGCAGTTGTCTTTCAGGAACCCTCAGGCCGGTCCCGGTAAGGTGGGATTCCTTGTGACTATGTTGGTAATAGTCACCCAGTATTAAGCATTGCCTCTGGTGGTCAGAAGGAATGAAATAGAACAATTTAAAAAATATATATTTTTATAGTGCCAATTCATAACAGAAGTTATCTCATTGTACTTGTCCTATAGAGCAGGTCTAGACCCTACTCTTTATAATATTAATTACAGAGACCCAGTAAATCCCAGCAAGCATTTGATGACAGTGGCAAGAAAAAACTTCTTGGAAAGAAACCTTGGAAAGAACCAGACTCAATGGTGGGCGGCCATCCGCCACTGTCGTGAAAGAGGTTTTGAGAGAGAAAGAGGTTTTTAGAGAGAGAGAGAAAAAGAGAGAGAAAGAGGTTTGTAGAGCGAGAGAGAGAGAAAGAGGTTTGTAGAGAGAGAGAGAGAGAAAAAGAGAGAGAAAGAGGTTTGTAGAGAGAAAGCAAGAGAGGTTTTGGGGGATGGGGAGGGGGAGAGGGAGGCACAATGCAAACCTAGAATTTTTTTTAAATAATAGAAATGTAATTGTAGTGTTAATATTAATAAATTAATATTAGGAATGTCAGCTATAGGAATAATAATGTCAGTATTAGTAACAGAGCCAATAACAACAACTGTAGTAGCAGTTGTCAAGCAGGAGCACGGGGGCAGCAAGTGACCCACAACTACAGATCCAGTCTCTGCAGCTCCGGAGGCAGAAATACTTGCTGAAAGCAACAGAAGGAGAGAAGAGAGAAACGTGAAAGCACAGAACTACGGGAGAGAGAAGATGTCCAGTTAGTAACATGCAATAATGGGATAAAAATGGAGGGAGAGAAGGAGAGAGGAAAGAGGAAGAGGAAAAGAGTTATGTATGTAACTACAGTTCTATGAATTCTGGATGACCACCAGAGTTCTCTGTCACTGGGAATCTTGGTGAGAAGATTCTGTAGGTACATCTTTCATGATGATGTGTGCTAATATACATTATGTCCTACGCCCTACATCATCCCAAGTCACATGTGACTTTGTTGATATTAAATACTCGACCTGCACATGCGCGAGATGGATAACATTCAATGTTAAGCACTGCCTCTGGCGGTTAGCCAGAATTCATTAAACCATAGTTAGATACGTAACTTTCATTCTCTGGGTTATCCAGACTAACAGAGACACTGTTTCTACAAAGTGATGTTGCTCTTAATTTTTTTAATGTCATGTTTCAAAGCTGTGAGCAACACAAACTAAATTCCATCACCACCATTGCATTAGGCTGGAGGCAGAAATATCACACACAGATGTTTCAGAACTGATCCTTTAAAGAGCAATTTAACAGCAGCTGGAAAAGTCTTTGGCACCAGCCTCCAAAACCTGGTATCTGTCAAACCATAATTATTTATATCATGTAGATGCTGCATATTGTACAGCATCTACATAATACATATACTATACCTCACTCATTACAGTCACAGACCCAATATAGCTGAAAATATCCAGGAATGTGAAAATGTGCTCTGTAACTCACTGTAGATTTGAAAAGCAACATAGAGTGTGGGGCTTTTATGGGTGTGTGTGTCTGTATGTGTGTGTGTTTTTTCTTGTGTGTTTTGGAGGGCAGAGGAGTGGGGGTGGAATGAGGGAGGAGGGAGGGCTGGCAGTTTTCAGTCTCCACCTAAATGGATCCTGCACCATTAGTGAGCCGTCCACGCTGTCGCTAGTGGGCAAACGAAAAGGTTGAGCTGCAGAAACCCCCCTGCAGGACCCCCAGTGATGTCAGTCTGGAGAGAGAGAGAGAGAGAGAGAGAGAGAGAGAGAGAGAGAGAGAGAGAGAGAGAGAGAGAGAGAGAGAGAGGACAGTTTGAGTTAACATGAGGAAATGAAGCAGTGTGCAAATATGTAGAGAGACCCAGACAAACAGGAGCAGAGAGAGAGGAGGCAGCTGCTATATGAGAAGCGATCCAGGGCAGAGAGGTGAAGAGAGGAGAGGAGCGCTGCTACAGCTCTCCTGTTCTGTGCATGGGAGGGGGAAGCAGCAATTTGACAGCTGAAGCTTACCTCAGCGAATAGTGCAGCAGATATCGGCCAGGAGGCCATCTCCTCCTACTCTTCCTCTCCCTCCTCCTCTGCGCTCTCTCCCTGCCGGGGGAATAAACGACCTGCTCAGCCATCTCGCCTCCTCTTCACTGCCCACTTCCATTTCCCCCCTTGTTGTCGTGCATCCAAATCGGGATGCGGACCCAGCAGGGCTCAGAGGGGGAGATGCCCCTGCATGGGGGCAGCTGTGGCAGTAGTGGCAGTGGCAGCTCTGGACTGTCGCCTGGGTCCGACTCAGATGGAGGGAGCCTGGCAGGCGGAGGGGTGGACAGCATGGTGGACAGAGGTCTTGGGGTGGGTGGATGTATGGGTGGAAGCGGAGGTAGCTTGGGCAGCACTCTGAGGGGGGTCCTGTCTCGCTATTGGAGCTTGGAGAGTCTGCACTCCACCACAGGTAAGTGCCTTGCACCCACGATGCAGGTCTGTGCAGATCTCTCTCAAAATCAGTAAATTGCAATATGTAATTTGCAACTTGTAAATATAAAGTCTCCTTTTTCATGCACATGAATGCATACACTGCACTGTCTGTGACCACATGTGTACACCAGCAGACTGACACACTGCCATGAGGTTAGTGTGTTATCCAGGGCAGAATTGAAAGTGTAGTTTGTGTGTGTGTGTGTGTGTGTGTGTGTGTGTGTGTGTGTGTGCACGCATTATGACAGGGTAGGTGTTTGGGTGGGCCGGCTGCTTGGCTTTCTAATCATGCAGAAAGAGCCGGAAAATACCAACAGCTTCGCCTTTCACAGCACAGGTTCTTCGCTGGTTCGCTCCTTTTACTGATTTAAATCTGTGTGCTTATCTGCTACACACATGGGTTATATACTGTGTAGGTATGTTTTTATTTGCCATGGTTGCACTCATGGTGGCCCTCAGGTAGCATTTAAAGAATCTGACTGACCATCCTCAACTCTCAGGACTCTTGGGCTGGGTGTCATTTGAAATTTTTCAAAATCAGTGCTGAGAGTTTTTAAACTATATTTTCTGGCATTTTTGCCTGGTTATTTGAAAGTGACAGCACAGAGATGACAGGAGAGAGAGGAGGAGTGACATGCAACAAACATTCACAGGCAGACTCAAACCAGCCATATGGTGATTACATGGTCTGTGTCTGAAAGCCATGGGCCACCAGGATGCCCATTTGATACTTTTTTCAATGTCTTACTTTGAGAAATATAAACATTCAACAAAAGTTTTTTTAATCAAATATCTTTCTCAAACATTAAATGTCTGTACACAAGCAACTGTTAAAGAACTTAAACTTAAAATAGAATAGTCTAAAATGAGCAATTTTGTTTTGAATTGCGAACTATCTGATCAAACATAAACAATTAAAACTAAATATTCATTTCACATTTCTTTCACAGTTTTCATCTCAGTACTACAAACACTTGTTGGGTTAGGGCTGTAAGTAAAGATTATTTTCAGTATTGATTAGTCTATAAATTGTTCGAAAACAGTGAAAAATGCTCACACTCCAAGAGCCCAACGGTGACATCTTCATATTGATTGTTTTATTTGACCAATAGCCCAAAACTCAAAGATATTAATTTGTATGTAATTTACAAAGATATAACAGATACAACAGAGCAGTGTCATCAGCAGCAGTTTTTTCTTAGACATGGACACTAGCTGAAGGCCTGGTAGTGTTGTATTGTCATTTTAATGGTGTCTCTTTGCTTGTGTCTAGCTTGTTTGTTTATGTACATGAATGATTATGAACCTTTGCATCTCATAATTGATATGCATGCTTTCAATCACCAACCCTACCTGTTGGCCTATTTTTCAGTCGTTGTCATGGGACTGCATTCACTGCAGCTTTCTAAAGAAGGACCAGGAAGAATAGGAGAGAAACTGGCCTTTAGGTCAAGGCTTTGTACAGCTGTGAAATTTAAAGCTGGGAGCAGCAAAATCAGTGTAGGGGAGACATATTTGCTCATAACACTGGCATTTAGCCAAGATCTGCTTTGTTGAAATGGCATCACAATAGCTTTATTGTGACTCCCAGTTGTTGTCGTCAGCTTTATCACTCAGGCTGTGTGTGTGTGTGTGTCTGTGTGATGAGCTGTGATTTTTAACTTGTAAAGTTAATGTGATTGTGTCAAATCAGAGAGAAGGGGGTGGTGGTGGAGGAAGGGCGAAGATGTACAGTAGAATGGGAGGAGGGTCAGAGACAGTACTGAATATTCCCATTGCAACATTAGCAAGTCTTTGTTGCTCAGTCTGAGGTGGACGAACAAGCATATATGCTGGCATGCTATTGTATTTACAGTGGTGTGTAAAAGTGTTTGCCCCCTTCCTGATTTCTTATTTTTTTGCATGTTTGTCAGACTTAAATGTTTCAGATCATCAAACAAATTTAAATATTAGTCAAAGATAACACAAGTAAACACAAAATGCAGTTTTTAAATGAAGGTTGTTATTATTAAGGGAAAACAAAATCCAAACCTACATGGCCCTGTGTGAAATAGTGATTGCCCCCTAAACCTAATAACTGGTTGGGCCACCCATAGCAGCAACAACTGCAATCAAGCGTTTGCAATAACTTGCAATGAGTCTTTTACAGTGCTGTGGAGGAATTTTGGCCCGCTCATCTTTGCAGAATTGTTGTAATTCAGCCAGTTCAGTTTCAGTTTTGGAGCATGAACTGCCTTTTTAAGGTCATGCCACAGCATCTCAATAGGATTCAGGTCAGGACTAGGCCACTCCAAAGTCTTCATTTTGTTGTTCTTCTTTGTCTGTCAGCCTCACTAGAAAGCTGTATCAAATTCACATCTGAATCCATATAAGGTTTGGCTATTATGCAACAGATGTTGAATAAACATTCGCAAACAGTTTGCTCAACTTATCTCCACTAGGCCACTCCAAAGTCTTCATTTTGTTCTTCTTCAGCCATTCAGAGACCCCACAATGACATCCAAAGAACTGCAGGCCTCATTTGCCTCAGTTAAGGTCAGTGTTCATGACTCCACCATAATAAAGAGACTGGGCAAAAATGGCATGCATGGCAGAGTTCCAAGATGAAAACCACTGCTGAGCAAAAAGAATATTAAGTCTCATTTTTGCTAGAAAACATCTTGATGATCCCCAAGACTTTTGGGAAAATACTCTGTGGACTGACGAGGCAAAAGTTGAACCTGCTAACCTGTTAACCTGCTCAAAAGATGCTCTGTGCTTTATGTCATAGTGGCGCTTCACATTGCCACTTTTAATAATCGTCATGGTCTTGGAACATGTGAGACATACTGGTTTTGAACTGCCTGTGGGAAGATTGAACATGTAAGAGTCTGTCCATTCTTGATTAAAAACTGTGTTTTCGCTATCTACTTTTATCTTTTTAGAGCACGCCATGTGAAATTATTTCTCTGACTCATCTCGTCTCTACTCTCCCTCTGTGTGTATACCTCACTCACTGACTCGACTCGCAATGGTTATGCACAGATTTGATTTGCTGAGTAGCATCATGTGAGATGATTTACAACGCATGCAATTGGTATGTGAGTTTCCTGGGCCGCTAAACCAGTGCCGTAAAGTCTAGAAAAGCTGCGCCAGTTAAAATAAAAACCTTCCATTAAATGTAATAATTCTCAACAATTTATTGATATTCTCTACAGCAGACTGGGAGAAAGAGAAAGTGCGGCGGCAACATGACAAAGGCCGGGTGAGAAATTAATAGAGCTTGGACTAAAAGTGCCCTTGAATGCTCATAAACTTTCTTTTTTTTGCTGTTCTTTTAAAAAAACAAAACAAATCTTTGTGCCGCAAATTCAGTGTTTATTTGATAATATAACGTAATATTTATAGATTATTTCAGAGTTTAGTAAATGCCCCTTCACATCAGTTCAAGGGGCAAAAAATAGGCTATCCCCACATGCTTTAAAACCACCTTCATCATGCCAGTGCCTAAACACTCCACTGCTGGCTTAATGACTTCCGCCCTGTTGCACCCACCCCCACCATCATGAAGTGTTTCAAGAGGCTGGTCCTGGCTCATCTCAACACTTGCCTACAACCCATTGGACGCCCTCCAATTCGCCTACTACCAGAACAGGAGTACGGGGGATGCCATCTCCATAGCTCATCTCAAAACTTACCTACCACCCACAGTGGACCCCCTCCAATTTGCCTACTGACAGAACAGGAGTATGGAGGATGCCATCTCCATGGCGTTACACACCACCCTCTCCCACCTGGACAACAATAACACCTACAGTGGGTACGGAAAGTATTCAGACACCTTTAAATTTTTCACTCTCTGTTTCATTGCAGCCATTTGCTAAAATCAAAAAAGTTCATTTTATTTCTCATTAATGTACACTCAGCACCCCATCTTGACAGAAAAAAAAGAAATGTAGAATTTTTTGCAAATTTATTAAAAAAAGAAAAACTGAAATATCACATGGTCATAAGTATTCAGAACCTTTGCTGTGACACTCATATTTAACTCACATGCTGTCCATTTCTTCTGATCCTCCTTGAGATGGTTCTACTCCTTCATTGGAGTCCAGCTGTGTTTAATTAAACTGTCTATATAAGACCTTACAGCTCACAGTGCATGTCAGAGCATATGAGAATCATGAGGTCGAAGGAACTGCCCAAGGAACTCAGAGACAGAATTGTGGCAAGGCACGGATCTGGCCAAGGTTACAAAAGAATTTCGAAAAGAGCACAGTGGCCTCCATAATCCTTAAATGGAAGAAGTTTGGGACGACCAGAACTCTTTCTAGACCTGGCCGTCCAGCCAAACTGAGCAATCGTGCGAGAAGAGCCTCGGTGAGAGAGGTAAAGAAGAACCCAAAGATCACTGTGGCTGAGCTCCAGAGATGCAGTAGGGAGATGAGAGAAAGTTCCAGAAAGTCAACTATCACTGCAGTCCTCCACCAGTCGGGGCTTTATGGCAGAGTGGCCCAACGGAAGCCTCTCCTCAGTGCAAGACATATAAAAGCCTGCATAGAGTTTGCAGAAGGACTCCCAGACTATAAGAAATAAGATCCTCTGGTCTGATGAGACCAAGATTGAACTTTTTGGCGGTAATTCTAAGCTGTATGTGTGGAGAAAACCAGGCACTGCTCATCATCTGCCCAATACAATCCCAACAGTGAAACATGGTGATGGCAGCATCATGCTATGGTGGTGTTTTTCAGCTGCAGGGACAGGACGACTGGTTGCAATTGAAGGAAAGATGAATGCGGCACTCTTCCAGAGTGCTCAGGACCTCAGATTGGGCCGAAGGTTCACATTCCAACAAGACAATGACCCTAAGCACACAGCTAAAATAACAAAGGAGTGGCTTCGGAACAACTCTGTGACCTTTCTTGACTGGCCCAGCCAGAACCCTGACCTAAAACCAATTGAGCATCTCTGGAGAGACCTGAAAATGGCTGTCCACCAACGTTCACCATCCAACCTGACGGAACTGGAAAGGATCTGCAAGGAAGAATGGCAGAGGATCCCCAAATCCAGGTGTGAAAAACTTGTTGCATCATTCCCAAGAAGACTCATGGCTGAACTAGCTCAAAAGGGTGCTTCTACTCAATACTGAGAAAAGGGTCTGAATACTTATGACCATGTGATATTTCAGGTTTTCTTTTTTAATAAATTTGCATACATTTCTACATTTCTGTTTTTCTTCTGTCAAGATGGGGTGCTGAGTGTACATTAATGAGAAATAAAATGAACTTTTTTGATTTTAGCAAATGGCTGCAATGAAACAAAGAGTGAAATACTGAATACTTTCCTTATCCACTGTATGTGAGAATGCTGTTCATTAACTTCAGTTAAACATTCAGCACCATCATCCCCTCCAAACTCACCCTGAACAAAGGCGTACCACAGAGCTGTGTGCTGAGTCCTCTTCACCTTCGGCTGCACACCTGTACATGGGAACAATACCATTATCAAGTTTGCAGACAACACAATGGTGGTTGGTCTCATCAGCAACAATGATGAGTCAGCCTACAGGGAGGAGGTCAAGCACCTGGCATTGTGGTGCACTGACAACAACCTGGCCCTCAACACCAACAAGACCAAAGAGCTCATCGTGGTCTTGAGGAAGACCAAAGGTGGCACACAACCCCCATCCATAACGGGACAGAGACTGAACATGTCACCAACTTTAAGTTTCTGGGTGTCCATATGTCTTCAACCCTGGTCAAGAAGGCTCACCAGCATTTCTTCTTCTCCATCTGTCTCCTCAGATTGTGGTGAATTTCTACCGCTGCACCATCGAGATCATCCTTCCCAACTGCATCTCAGTATGGTATGGCAAGTGCTCTGTCTCAGACCGGAAAGTATTCCAAAGGGTACATCCCGGTACTCCACTCCCCACCATTGAGGCTTTCCAGCACAAGCGGTGTCTGCGGAGGGCGTGCATCATCGTCAGAGATACCTCTCACCCCAGCCACAGACCGTTTACCCTCCTCCCCTCTGGGAAGTGGGAAGTACTACAGGACTCTCCGTTCCAGGACAAGCAGTTAAGGAACAGCTTCTTTCCCTCAGTTGTCATCTTGCTGAACTAGCATAGATACATGTAACTAAAGCTCTTTTTTTCTGTTGTTTTTGCCCTTGACAGATAGGAGAGGGAGTGAAGGGGGGTTTGGAGTTGAGATTTCCACTGAAGAAGATTAAAAGAGAAGTTTAATCTGATTTAGGTTGGAGGATTGTTTTTTTCTTTTGGAAGGAGCTGGGGCAAATGAAAAGTCCCTCCATTTAGTGCTGGCAAAATGACAGGAGGACGTCTGTCTGCTACACAACACTGAGCCCCTCACACACACACACACACACACACACACACACACACACACACACACACACACACACACACACACACACACACACACACCCCTCCTGAGGTGAGGAAATAAGTGGATTGTTATAGTGTTCGTTATCATTCCTGAGCTAATGGTAAAAAAATTGGCCTTTAGCCTTTCAGATCTTTGTTGTTAATCCTACTGTCCCATGTTGAATTCAAATGGGCCAAATAATGTACAGGTTGCATTGATTCTATTGGCAACAAAAAGAAAATTTCAAAATTATCAACAGAACTTTTCTTCTGCTACCCCCACCTCTAGATCCAACAAATAAATGTTGCAATTGTTGTGCTTATAAAGGAAGAAATAACCAAACTTAACTTATCCTTTTGCTTATTTTTGTGTTCCCGAGTTTGCAGCAGCTCTTCAATTAAATTTATTTCGGTTAAATTTTATTTATATAGCGCCAATTCATACCAGAAGTTATCTCATTGCACTTTTCATATAGAGCAGGTCTAGACCATACTCTTCATATAGAGCAAGTCTAGACCTTACTCGTTAAATATTATTTACAGAGACCAAACAATTCCCACCATGAGCAAACACTTGGCGACGGAGGCAAGGAAAAACTCCCTTTTAACCAGCAGAAACCTTGAGCAGAACCTAGGCTCAGGGTGGGCAGCCATCTGCCTCAACCGATTGGGTTGAGAGAGAGCAGAAGGAAATAGAACATAAAATAGCACAATGCAAATTCCACAGAGATTTAAGATAATAGTAATGGTAATAGTGGTGGTAATAATATTAATATTAATTGAAAAAAATAATGATAGCAATAGTAATGATAATAGTAATAATCAGGGATGTGATTGGCTAATGACAAAAAAGCAGGAAAATATAGAGCGCAGATTATTTACTGCTGTGTACCAACCCGTTTGGCGCTTTAGACGCAGGTAACGATGTATTTTCACTGTGCACAAAGCGGATAGTCACTCAAAATTGAATTGAAATAGTCAAACAAACTGAATATAAACATAAATACATAGTCCCTAGCAGCTGTAGGCAATTTGAGGGGGGACGAGGGAGGACGCTATCCCCAAGGACTTACACTACTGAAACTGTATCCCAAATTATCACACATGCTCTCTCAAATTATTATGGATGTCCTGAAAGAATAGTTTTGTTAATAAAGAGAATGGTGATCCATACTTTGTATGGCATCAAATTAATTTCTTTACATGAACAACAGTTCATGTTGACAGGGTATTGCTCTTGTGGCATCAGCATTATAACATCAACTTCCTACACTGCTCTCTTCTTGTATTGTTACTTAATGTAATGTAACGTGATTCTGCACTGCAAAGTCATTTTCTTTATTCCTTTAGTCTTTAACTTTAAAATCCTGGTTTCACATGATGAAGACCAGAATCCTGAGATGTTCCTTAAAAGAGGGTGGTGTCAGGTTGCATTATGCATGATCAGGGAGAGTAGGTTGCAATTTACTAGACTGGCTTAGGTTGTTCATGCTTCGTTCTGCTTTTTATGCAGAAGTTGAATCCGTAATGACAGAAACCCTAACATTCAGATCTCCATCAAAAATATTATAGGTCTATAGGCTTAGATGAAGAAATCGTTGAAGTTAGTTGGTGAATCTGAATCTTTTTCCTTGAGTCTGTTTCCTCACCCCTTGTTAGAATTCATTCTGATCCATTTACCATCATACAGCATGACACTACTCTCTCCCAGAAATGGTGCATCCCGTCCCCTACAGAGCTTTGTCATGCCTGACCACAAACCACCATTACGCATGTCACTTCCTCCTCTTGCACTCAGTGCTGTACGGCCCAAATAACAATAAAATTGTCAAAATGATGCCACAGAGGTCATGTGTTTAAATATGTCTGTGACTGGCCCATGCTTAACATGTTAACGCTTACTTCTGTGTGGGCCTGTGAATAAAAGCAAGGCCAGCTGGCAACTGTGCAGCACACTGTGCCACTCAAACACACACACACACCCACACTGCCAACTGTCCTCATCTGTGGGGCAAGAAACAGTGAGGGGAGGAGGGAAGGTTGTCTGAAAGCGTCCATCACAAAAAATGGGAGGCACAGAGCTCTCTGGGAAATAGGTCGCTGTGGAACAGCCATTCAGCCTGAAGCGTTTCAGTGCTCTACCTCTACTGACGTTCCGTAGTTGAGATGGGGACAGGGAAACAAAGAACAGAATTACTGCAATGATTTCCTTAGTTTTATCCATTTGTTAACTACTTTGTCATCTAATCCATTACTACAGCTCAGCGGCTGTCTGCAATGGTATGGCATGACCAAATAAAAAGTTTCTTGTCACTGTTGTTTGGGGAGGGAAATTTGTTCACTACTGGTAAAGGTGTATAATTCAGGAAACTCAGATACCATCAAAATTAGCTCTTGAACCATCTTCCTTGATGTGGTTTCTGTGGATGCCATGGTCTCACGACATTGTGTCAAGTTGATAAATCAGAATCAGAATCAGAAATATTTTATTAGTCCCAGAGGGGAAACTCTTTTGTTACAGCAGCTCACTATCATGTCAGTGAACACAGGAATAGAAGTACTAAGCAAAAAATATAATACACTATAATGCAGGTAAGATAAATTAAGTACCAAGTGGGTATAAGTATAAAATTAAAACAAGTGTGAACTACAAAGTGGGTTTACCGGTTGATGATAATAATACGGTATAAAGTAATAGTGCATGAACTGTCAAGTTAAGTGTAGCTTATTAAGACTATCATGAGGTGGAAGACACTGTCCAAGATGGCATGTAGTTTGGCCAGCATCCTCCTCTCTGACACCACCAACAGAGAGTCCAGCTCCACCCCAACAATGTCACTGGCTTTACGGATCAGTTTGTTGAGTCTGTTAGCGTCCGCTACCCTCAACCTGCTGCCCCAGCTTGCAACAGCATACAGGATAGCACTAGCCACCACAGACTGATAAAACATCTTCAGCATTGTCCGGCAGATGTTGAAGGACCTTAGCCTCCTCAGAAAATAGAGGTGCCTCTGGCCCTTCCTGTAAAGCGCTTGAGTGTTATTAGCCCAGTCCAGTTTATTGTCCATGTGTACTCCCAGGTACATGTAATCCTCTACAATGTCCACACTGACCCCCTGAATGGAAACCGGCTCCTTAGACTTTGTCGCATTGAGCTGCAGATGTTTCTGCTCGCACCATGAGACAAAGTTACCCACCACAGCCCTGGGAGGTCAGTACCACCGGTCTGTAGTCCTTGGAGCCACTGCGTCTTCGGCACAGGAGCGACGCAAGATGTCTTCCACAGAACAGGGACCCTTTGAACACTCAGGGTCAGGTTGAAAACATGTTGAAGGACTCCACATAGCTTGCGTCCTTAGTGTTAGCATACAGCAGGTCCAGTGTCCTCTCCTCTCTAGTAGGACAACTCACATACTGGGTGAAAAGTTCAACCATCATCAACTCAGCTGCAAATAACCAAGCCTGTTCATGAGCGCACCCACCCGCTGTCATCATGTTTGCATTGGAAACTATGAAGGTGCCAGGGGCAACTGCTCACTGTCTGAAAGTACCTTGAATGCTAGCCAATATCAATTAAAGCAAAAAACGTGTAAAACACAACATTCAAGTTTTGCATGGCAAATAGAGAATTAACCCTTTTTACCCCCCAAAAATCTTGTTTTTGCTTTCAATATATTTTGCTTTCTATTTGTATTCAAATTACATGTCAAGAATCAGAACAATGTCTTGATGAGAATAACTGAAAACAATAAAATCTAAGATACACAACCCTAGTTATGGTTGGTTCCCAAGAGCTGGTTTCCTTTGGATCCAGTTCCCGGTTGAGTTTTTGTGCACATTTATGACTGTATGCTCAAAGACCTCTTGTGGTTGATTCAAAGTTTTTGAAAAACCTATTTTATTAACTGCTCTGTTTTATGTCGCCGTTGACTGCTCACTTCTCTTAATCAGCTGGTAGGTTAAGTACGTTTGTTATATCAGTTACGTTACGCAGGCACGTGATGCAAGTTAAATACGTTACGTAAGTTAACTTACATATCAAAGTTCACCTTTGGCTTCACACGAGACATGAACAGCGGTCTCCTAGGTGGAAGTCCTGTGTTTGTTTTACCCATCCATCCACCCCGACCTCGTCCCTACGCAGACATTGTCGTTCTTTATACTACATCACCTGACATTTTTTTATTATTGATGACATTCATGCATAAAATGACACGCCGTCTCTGCACCATGGATGTATAATAAGACCTGTATAAGCCACTGTCGCACAGCCTTGATTCCAATTTTGCCCAGTGGCCACTCGCAGTATTGCAGCGTAAAATTCCCCTGTGGCCCAAAAAGCATTTTCCCCATAAACCACCATATAAGAGATGTCTGTAAAACTGTTGACAGGATACCTTGCAAACAAGGTCAATTATGATTCTTTCTATTATGAATTTTTGATCCATGGTGGTTTTATATTTGTAAAACTTTCCTCGAGCAGAGAAAAGTGATTTAAAAATGTGTGACATCATCACAATGTAAAGAGCAGGAACTTGCGGGCAGGGGCCAGCAGGAGAAACACTACTGCGCATATTCAGTGGGTCACATACCCGCAGAAGCTAGAGACTTTTGGCATATGCGCCAGCGGGCAATTCTTATTAGACTGAATAGGCGCTGTGGTATCTAGGTCTTATTATACATCCATGCTCTGCACAATGTAAATCAGTAGAGACTAAATACCATGAAATTACACACAAAACACACAAAAAGCAAAACAGGCATTGTGATAACACACAAAACATGCAAAATTACACTACGCGTGTTATTCATATGCCATTTGGTAATACCAAGCCTGGCGGAAATCTGCACTCTACTGGGTGCACTCTTCTAGTTCATTAATTATTTCTGTAACCACTGAAATGAAACTTCTGGCTGTTATCTGGTTAATGTGCTCTTTATAAGTTTGTGTCTGTACTCAGCCAAATATTGTTCTTGAGGGAAAGAAACTTTGCTCTGTAACCCTACTCTATAACCATCCACTGATCACGTCATCTCCCAGAATTTCCCAGTTCATTCATTTCATATATCAATAATTTAAGCTAATTAGCTTAATAGTTGTGGATCAAGTAGCTTGAGAAAAAGAGAAAAAAGTCAGTAGGCTACAGCTGTTATTTCAAGGTTCAAGGTTAATTTATATGTCATTTTACAACACAGGGTTGCACAATGAAATGAAAGTTATAGCCCCCTTCATGCTGCACACACAAAACGCATATACAAATATTTAAAATTAGAATAGAATAAAAATAAAAACAATATATACAGTTATATACATATACAAAAGGTAGTGGTATGGTAATGTGCAAAAAATAGCATAACAAAAGTTCTGTCATTTATTTATGGTGGAGTGCGAAGGATGAGTTGGAGTTGAGGATTCTCACAGCCTGAGGAAAGAACCTGCTCTGTAGACTGGTGGCATGACAGTGGATACTTCACTATTGCTTGCCACAAGCCAGCAGGGTGAACAGGCTGTGGTTGGGGTGGGTATTGTCTTTTAGTATCTTTTGGGCTCTGCACAGCAACCTCACCTCACCAGTATCACCGATGCTCAGAACATGGGTGCCAATGATGTTCTGGGCAGTTTTAATCAACCGCTGCAGAGCCATCTTGTTCTGGACCGTGCACATCCTATGCCAGTTTGTAATGTTTCCAATCAGGATGCTTTCTATTGCTTCTTTGTAAAAGTTAACGAAGTTCGTCTTCGCTTCCTTTTTCCTGAAAGCAACAATGTTTTTGCTTTTACGAAAAAAGCTGATGTTGAGCAGTAGGCTGTTCTCTGTGCACCATCCTGCAAGACTGTTAATTTCCTTGTGAAGTCTCATTGTTGTTTGAAATCCGATGATGGTAGTGTCATCCACAAACTTCACAACAGAGTTCTATCCAGCTTGGGGATTGCAATTGTGGGTTTACAGCATGAACAAGAGAGGGCTGAGCACACAGCCCTGGGTGGTTCTGTTTTTCAGTACTAGAGTGGAGGAGGTGTCAATCGCCAATCCGAACAGACTGGGGTCTGTAGTACTCAAGCCCAGAGTGTTAAATTTGCAGTTTCATTGGGGTGATTGTGTTGAATGCTGAGTTGAAATCAACAAACAGCATTCTGATGTAGGTTTAGTTTTTTTTGAAGGTGTGTGAAGACTGAGTGGAGGGCAGTGGAGATGGCATCCTCTGTGGATCTGTTGGCTCTGAATACAAACAGGTGAGGGTCCAGGCTGGCTGGGATTGTGCCACAGGGTGGTAATCGTTTAGACTAGACACTGCAGACTTTTTAGGTATAGGGATGATGGTGGCTGTCTTGAGGTGGAAACACTCTCCTGTGACAATATGTTAAAAATGTCAGTAATGACATCAACTATCTGGTTGGAATGTGCAGCTTTACTCACATTCACTCTCAGCAGGGTTCTTCTCACATCTGCTGTTGATACTGAAGCTTGGTTTATGCTTGACACAGTGGCCCCGGTGAGAGGGTCCACGGGCCATCATCACGCAGTTTGGCCATGCACATCTGAATTTTAGTCATCTGAAATTTAGGCGTCCAGGGCGTGCAGGGCGCTGTTCATTTCAATATGGACACTGATGCTGGCTGAGTAAGTTCGTTTCTACAAACACATCTGGCACCCTTCTTTGAGAGACCACAGGGACAGCCAAATGAGTCCTGGTCGGAGCCAGCTGTAAATCTCCTCAGTATGATAGTTGTGAGCCGACTGTCCCTCAGTGGCCAGAAGCCACTGTTGTGGAAGCGGGGCATGTATAGTCAATCTATACACTCTGATGTCGATCAACCAATAGGTGAAAAGTTAACCCCATAACATACAGCCCCCCTCATTTGCATAATTAAGCAGAAATGCATAAAGAAATGTAAAAAGAAAAGATAGAAATAAATAAGTGTGGGGAAATAAATGGTGGGGGAAAATGCAAAGGGAAAATAATACATACATGAATAAATACATTTACAATTTTTTTTAAACGAATAAATAAATGAACAAATTAATAAATAAAATGGAAAATTAAATGAGAAAGTAAATAAATACATGTAAATATAGAAGCTAATTAAAACAGAAAATAATTTGTGTCACATTTTATAAATTATTTAATGCCTATATTAATTTTAATATTATTTTTGGTGCATTTAATGGCATATTAATTTATTTATTGAGCCATTTATATATTTATTTTTTATTTTGGCAGTTCCGGTCCTCCATTGTTAAGCTCATCTGGCAATGTGGCCTTACACATGTATAGCAGATTAAAGGTTGCAATGCATTAAACTGATTATATCGATTTACCTTAATTTTGGTAAGAGGAAGGAGCAGATTTACACTCACTTCCAGCTATCAGAATGAAATCAGTGTTCATATTAAATAATAGAATCTAACTTACGTTAAATTTATTTTAAAATGGGGCACCACTCCTTTAGCAGGAGAACATCCTTATAGTCATTTGTAATAATAAATAAATAAATCAATGAATAATCCATTTAGTCTCGATCTGAAGTTGCTACAGAGTTTTTGTCTTGGGACAGTGACCGGAATATTTCATACACACAATAACCAAAGTTTTATAAAAGTTAATTTAAGTATTAACTACGCACACACACAACTATAACTACTAGACTACACAAACACAACTAATATTACTACTACTAGACACACAAATGAACGGATAAATGCAACCATGAATGAATGATATGAACACAGCAATGGATAATTAAGTGAATGAATGACCATTTGACATCAGATGATGCAGTGAATGCTTATTTTGGCTAGCGGTATCAACTTTCAACTGTGTAAACACAGGAAACCACATTGTGGACAAACTTTAATAGTTACCAATTAAATAGACTAGGCACCGTTCAGCAACTGAGAAGTTTTTGAAAGTCAAGGGAGATTATTATTAGAAATTATTAATCACCTGAATACCTATGTTGGTGGGTGATCCTAATTTTGATCTAACATTATGTTTCTTAATTACTCTTATTGAGCTAAAGCATCAAACCCCATACAGGAAAAGTATCTGTTGTTTCGAGCGGGGTTGTTTGTGTTCAAGGGGTGACTTCACTCCACCCTATCTTATCATAATTCTTTCTACTGAACTAATAAAGTTTTAAGTTTAATTCTTCCATGTTCTCCCAGGCACCACGCACTTTTATGAATAAAATGGGATATTATCCACTAATAAGTAATTAACAGACAGTGTTAATTAAATGTGATACATGGTAATATATGTTACAACATCTGCTATTATAATGACACATCATATATAGGTTATACACACATTTATCTGTAACAGTAAATTAAATAGTTTTGAAATAGCAATCTTTGAATCTCAGGATGTCTTTTGTCTGCCTGCTTGTCTCTCCTCTCAGAGGGTAGAGAGGAGGAGAGGGGTCAGCAGACACACAAATGCACTTTGAGGGCCTGTGGGATTCAGCATTTCACTTACATTTTCTTTTATTACCAGCCATGATAAATTAATTGTTGTGTAGATGCATATTCACGTTTTCTGTTATATTAGGTATTCAACAAAAGTGGCTGTACAGAAACGGCTTTATTTTTTAAGGAAGCTTAAGAAGGCAAGATTCCTGTGCCAAGTTCTTGTTAACTTTTAAAGAGGAGCAATAGAAAGCATCCTGACTGGAAACATCACAAACTGGCACGGGATGTGCACGGCCCAGGACAAGAGGGCTCTGCAGTGGGTGATTAAAACTGCTCAGAAGATCATTGGTACCAATCTACCAAGCATCAGTGATAAAGGTACTGGGACAGAGGAAGTCACTGGGGGAAAGCTTATCAGTTCTCTGGACATGGATGTTTATGGCTCAGAGGCCAACTTTCAGAGAAGTTTAAATCTTTTTTATCAATAAGGATAAAAAAATATTCATCTGAATCGTGGTTGATCAATCTACACATGATGGGGGTGCTCTTGCTATGGTAGCCTGTGATGGTCTGGACCACCTGCCACATGTTTTTGGTGTTGTTGGTGTTGAGGTCTCTCCCCAGTCTCTCCTGATGCCTCCACTTTGCCTCCTTGATGCCAGCTTTCAGTCTTGCTCTGGCGGTGCTGTATGCTTTCTTATTACCTGACCGAAAAGGTAGCTTTTTTGTGTGGTGGTTATCGTTTAGGGGCACATGATCTCATGTATAGCAACTGAAGTGAGAAGTTTTTCCACAAATCAATAGTCTCCAGTGGCTTTTCTTTCAATGATGATTGATTAAATAGTAAATTAGAACTGAAGTATTGGTGTTTGTTTTTCCTTTTCAAACTTATGAATATTTGTTTAAAGTGGATTATTGCAACACAAGGGTGAAACTGCCATTTCATAATGTCCATGAATTATGATTAATAATATTATCCAGTGTAGTTCTCCTGGTTCCTTTCCCCTTCTCTGTTTGTGTCGGGACAAATGTGAATACACCTGTGCTTGATAGTGCCTATGTGGAGTAATTTCAGTGATCATGCATGGTTTCATGTTAAAGGCCTTGCTGTAATAGAAAATGAATTGTTTGCCATTAACCAGTAGTGAACTGCTGCAGTCAGTGCAATGTGTCAATATGTCCCTCATAATTAGGCAGCATTGGTTTGCTTTTCATTTTAAAATGATAAAAACTAATTTCAAAAGCAGAATAGGGCCCTCACCTCTCCTTTCATCTAGGCTTTCTAGTTGGGGAATGATTTTATTGTCTTTGTGATCACCACATAATCACATCAACACATTTGCACACATGATGTCACTGATTATGTACATTCCTTAAGATTGATGTGGTTCTCCTGGGTGGCAGCATCTCTGGACATGTGCCAGTCTGGACTCAAAACAGTCCTATAGACCTGCTGTAGCTTCATCTGTCCACACTTTAACTGCTTTTTCTTATGGTTTGACCCTTTTAATCAGCTAGGAATAAGTTGGCAGGAGAAGCAGGGAAATGTGGTCTGATTGTCATAAGTAGGTGCGAGGGAGGGTTTTGTAGCTGCCAGGATTGTTCGTGTAAACACGGTCCAGGGTATTGTTTCCCCTGGTGGCTGTGTGGACATTCTGGTGGAATTTAGCTAAAACAGTTCTGAGGTCTGTTTGTTTAAAATCGCCAGCTACAATAAAATTACCATCTGGTTGTTTTGTCATGTGACTGCTGATGACCTCATACAGTTCCTGTAGTGCATTTTTTTAATTTGCGTCTTGGGGAATGTAACCAGCAGCAACAAAAAATTCTCTGGGCAGATAATGTAGTCAGCATCAACATTAAAAAATGCTAATGTGTCAGATACATATATAAACAACATTTCATATATTCTGCTGATCATGTCTTTTTCAGGTCAGAGCTACAGGTTGTGAACATTAAACAGGCTGATATTCAAAACTGTTTCTGCCTCCTCAGCCAACAAAAGATCATTGCAGATATTTAAATACTTGGTGTTTCTAATTTCAGTTACTTGCAAATGTTAAACGTTAACCAGATCAGGTTCGATATGGGATTTAAAAAAATTCAGATTCAATACCAATTTGATAATATGCTACCAAACCTCATCCCTTGATAGGCTTTAAACAGAGACTCAGAAAGACCAATGAAAATCCATATTGCACAACATTTTCCTTCCAGTGTCTGACAGTGATCAATACAATGTAGAGATGAAGTCATCCCTGCAGTGAACCCGAGTGTCAAACAGAAGAACGATCTAAAGTGCTGGTAGCAATTAACTGCCTAATGGTATTGTTGTCTACAAACAGCCCATTACTTCATGTCAGAGGAGCACTGCGTGTTCCATAAAAGAGATGGAATGCTATGGTGGTTATTGTTTAGGGGCACATGATCTCATGTAGCAACCAAAGTGAGAAGTTTTTCCACAAATCAATAGTCTCCAGTGGCTTTTCTTTCAATGATGATTGATTAAACAGTAAATTAGAACTGAAATATTGGTGTTTGTTTTTCCTTTTCAAACGTATGAATATTTGTTTAAAGTGGATTATTGCAACACAAGGGTGAAACTGCCATTTCATAATGTCCATGAATTATGATTAATAATATTATCCAGTGTAGTTCTCCTGGTTCCTTCCCTCTTCTCTGTTTGTGTTGGGACAAATGTGAGCACATTTTGAATACACCTGTGCTTGGTAGTGCCTATGTGGAGTAATTTCAGTGATCATGCATGGTTTTATGTTAAAGGCCTTGCTGTAATAGAAAGTGAATTGTTTGCCATTAACCAGTAGTGAACTGCTGCAGTCAGTGCAGTGTGTCAATATGTCCCTCATAATTAGGCAGCATTGGTTTGCTTTTCATTTTAAAATGATAAAAACTAATTTCAAAAGCAGGTTTCCATCATGGGTGTGGGCACACTGAGGGTTCTGCAGCTCCCCCTACTATCCGGCGTTAAAAAAACCAGCAGTATATAATAAAAAGCAGTTTGAACTTGTGTTTACCAATATATTTGTGTGT